>NW_021703782.1:3318858-3804984 GCF_005190385.1 Monodon monoceros | reverse complement strand
GGAGAGGGGAGAGGGGAGAGGGGAGAGGGGGGAGATATTAACTGATTTTAAGGAATTGGTTCATGCAATTATGGAGCAGACGCATCCAAAAATCTGCAGGGTGGATGTACAGGAAGAATCAATTTTGCAGTTCAATTGGAAAGGCTGTCTGCTGTCAGAATTCCTTCTTATTTGCGAGGGGTCAGTCTTTGTTCTATTAAGGCCTTCAACTGATTGAGTGAGACCCACCCACATTATGGAGGATAATCCACTTTACTCAAAGTCCACTGATTTTATCTCATCAAAAAACTCCCTCCCAGACACTGGGGTGCTGTGGCCCAGCCAACCTAACACATAAAATTAACCATCAAAGTGAGAGACAAATAAGTGACAATTGAAAATGTGGTCACTGATATAAGTACACCTTAAACTTACAGAGTGCTGTTATGTCAATTATATCGCAATAAAAGTAAACGGGGGAAAAAAAAACAAACAAGAAAATCTGGTAACAAGCAGGTCTGAGGCAGAGATGTTGATAGACTTTTAAAAACATGTACCAAAGGATCTGTGTCCCCACGACCACCCAAAACAGCAACCCTGCAGAGAAGACTCTCGTAATCTTGTGCATAAGATGGGCCCTAATAGGGCAACATAAGCAAAGAGCAGTCACTGGTGACAAGTTTATCAAATTTAAGCTCTTCGTAACAGAATAGGCAGCAGTTGATCCTCACTGGAATAAACACCTTCTGTAAATGGGCATTTTCCTTTCTGCCCATCCTGTGTTTAAAGAATGCTTTGTTTATCAATGTTGTTTTCTAAACAGCATCATTTCTAACCAAGGAACTCATTTCATAATGAAGGAATATGACAATGGACTCATGCTCACTAATTCCTAATCTTATTAATGTCCCCTTACCCCAGATGAGGGGCATAAGCATGGAAGAGCCCAGCGAAGTCCAGTCATGTTGCCAGCTGTGTGGCAACACTTTGAGACCAGGTAGGTCTTCGTCTGCACAAGGGTGAGCTACATGTTGAAGGCAGAAGGTTGGCACACCCTCTTAAATACTGAATTCAATGGGAAAAGTGGCAAGTTTGGGATCTGACTTTTTAAAAAATGTTATTGGAGTCTAGTTGCTTTACAATGTTGTGTTAGTTTCCGCTGTACAGCACAGTGAATCAGCCATACGTATACATCTATCCCCTCTTTTTTGGGTTTCCTTCCCATGTAGGTCACCACAGAGCATTGAGTAGAGTTCCCTGTGCTAAACAGCAGGTTTTCATGAGTTACCTATTTTATACATGGTAGTATGTATATGTCAGTCCCAATCTCCCAATTCATCCCACCCCCGCTTTCCCCCTAGGTATCCATACGTTGTGTCTCTATTTCTGCTTTGTAAATAAGATAATCTATACCAATTTGTTCAGATTCCACATGTATGCATTAATATACGATACTTCTTTTTCTCTTTCTGACTTAATTCACTCTGTACGACAGTCTCTCGGTCCATCCATGTCTATACAAATGACCCAATTTCATTCCTTTTAATGGCTGAGTAACAGTCTGTTGTATATATGTACCACATCTTCTTTATCCATTCCTCTGTTGATGGACATTTAGGTTGTTTCCAAGAATTGGATGGGGTTCTTTGTCTGTTATTGAATCATATTCCATCTTACCCCCTTCCATGCTCTCCATATTTCATAAGAGAAGCTGGGAATCTGGTCACCAGTGTGCTTTTCCCCAGAAGGTCTCTGGTCAGAGTCTGATACTGAGAGGCAGCCACGTAACATCTGGAAGGCAGTGACTGTCCTGGAAGCAGGTGCACACTGATGTGAGAGCAGATGCTGGAGCTCTGGGGCTCTCCAGATGGCTCTAGAGCACACCTGCTTCCATGCTTCTGACCGAGACCACTGGTGTCTGTTCCATCAGTACCTGCAAAGGCCGTGCAAACCTCTCCTTTACTATGCTAAGGTCCTTATCCCGCTAACAAATAGCGTGACTGTGGCTTTTCTCTCTTAGGTGCCTCAACGATCTGTACAGTTACACAACTATCCTGTACTTTTCTTTGAATGACTGAATTGGAGGCATCTCTGAGGATGAGTAAAACAGTGGAAGGAGGTGACAGATCTGCTCCTCACTGGAAACCCAAGAGTTTATCTAGAGTCCTCTAAAGACTTCTGGTCAAAACCTCGAATGCTTTCTAAATAACACACTCTAATAATTTTCTTGAAAAGTTTAGGCTTTTATCTCAGTTACAGAGGTTTAAGAAAGAACAATTTTAACTTTTTTAAAGCTTCAGTGGAGCTGACCTTAAACTATCTCAGGTGTATGACTTCAGGTGCAACCATTGCCTTTTTCGTCAGATGGGGATGTTTGTTTCCGCCACAGAGGCTCGTCAGTGGCTCTCACTGAGGGCTGCCTTTACCTCCCAGGGGGACATTTGGTATTACCTGCAGACAGCTCTGATGGTCACAAATGGGGGTGAGAGGGTAGTGCTGTTTTCATAGAGATGGTAGAGGACAGAGGGGCTGCTAAACGTCACACCATGCAAAGGACAGCCCCCAGAACAAGAATTATCCTGTCCAAAATCACAACCTAGACGCTTACAAGGGTGATGTAATTATTCCGAATTTAGGGATAGTTAAACCGTGGCTCTGAGAAGTTAATTTATGATCTCCAGTTACACAACTACTAAATAAAATAGTCAAACTCTTGTTCTTTTCACTACATGTATGATTTCTAAGCCTACTATTAAGCAAGGTTGTTTTTACCAACTGCTAAGTGAGAAAACTTTAGAAATGCCAGACTTCACATTGTATTTAAGTGCATAGGATATGAAACAACTTGCAACATGTGAAAACTGCAAGCATTCTCACCCATAAAAAACATTTTCTCCCCAGCTATACAGATTAATTTTCTTTTTCAGACCTATTTTTCTGAGCAAAATTATCTGGTATACAACGTAGAAATACTCTGTATAAGTAAATAAATGTATTTTACAGCACAAGTTTATCTTCGGAAACTAAATTTTTATACCATTCCCATAGGTCCTACAAATAAATGGCAGTCACTTTGTGATAATCATTCTAAAACACTAACAGATCACCCTGTTATGGGCTGAATTGTCTCCCCAAATTTCTTATGTTGAAGTCTTAATCCCTAGTACCTCAGAATGTGATCAAGATACATTCTTTAAAGAGGTAATTAGCTTCTAATGAGGTAACTAGGGTTTTCTCTTAATTTCATACGACTGGTGTCATTCTAAGAAAAGGAGATTTGGACACAGAGACACAGAAGGACGACCGCGTGAAGAAGCAGAGAGAACACAGCCGTCCACAAAAGGAGAGCAGCCTCAGGAGAAAGCAACCCTGCCCACACCTCCATCTAGGACTTCCAGCAGCCAGAATGGTGAGAAACAAATTTCTGTTAAGTCACCTAGTCTGTAACGTTTGTTACAGTAACCCCAGCAAACAAACCCACTCCCCACAATACAGCACAGCTGCACGCACACCTCAGAGGCAGGATGTGACCAGTGTCACATTCCTAAAGCTCCTACATTATCTTCCTTACATTGACTGCCACGGAACCCCTGCCTCCCCTTCACCATGCTTTCTCCTGCCATCTGATTCTCTAAAATGTGAGTGAACAATGGCAAAGCCAGTCACCATGGCTTGGTTTGCTAGAACAGATTTTCAGATATGTTTCTGTGGTAGTTGATTGATCCTTAGGCCTAAGAGTAGTAGGCATTTAAGTGAAGATGGAGAGAATAATTTTTCCTAACAATTAGCAGTAATCAGTATAAAAACCTCAAAGAAAATGAACTCTGTGACTCAGGATAGGCTCTCAGATTAATACTCCACCCTGTAAAAAATGATTGGTGGTATTTGTTCTCTTACATAGATATATAGATACAGATATAGACAGACATAAATATATATATATATATATATATATACATAAAATCAGTATCTTTGTCTTTTAAGTCTTATTAAAAGAGTGGAATGGACTTTTGGTTTATTGCAGAGAAAGGGTATCTTCTGGGCTATTAACAAGGGCATCTTCTTGGTTTACATAGATATTTTCTGAAAATGATAATTAGAATATAATTTTCTTAAATTGAATTTGTAAGACAGAATTTTGTACCAATATTTATCATATCTAATGTTTTTTAAATAAATTAAAAAGGAGACTAGACAATGTAACTTCTAGTCACATCAAGTGTATAAGATGTTACTTTAACTCTGACATTTTAAATGACTATTAAATATTGGTCACATACTTTTCCCCAATATATTTTAGATTAGAGCTTACATGCTTTCTATACAGATAAAATAGCTTCCTGGCTTTGTGTAACATACCAGCTCATGACTGTAAAATGAGGCAAATGGTTGTCGAGCCAAAATTAGAAAGCTATCAAATGTACTTTAGAATATGACAAACCATCACTCAACCTGGGATTCACTACAATTTGGAATAAGAAGAAATTAATACTAGATAAAGTTCATAACATATCTAAAACTTGCCTAATTTTACATAGAAGCTTGTGTCCAAAGCCGTCTATGAAATCCACCCCCCCAAATTACCTAAGGTTTCCACAACTTCTTGTTAAATTAAACCGTCTTTTAATGTGCATATTCAGCATCCCCCAACAATTCTTCCTCCCTGTAAGAAGGTCATTCCATGGAAATTACATGATGTCTAACACTTAACCACTCTCCTGCATTCTTTAAAATTTTTATTTCCTTCTCCTAAGAATGTTCAGGCCTCCCCAGTGCAAACACTTTAACCCATCCAAGTTAGATTTAAAATTTATCCCTTCCATACGCACCTCCATTTTCCCAATTTCAGTCATTGCTTGCCTGCTATGCCATCTACTTCTGTAACTTCTCTATCTCCTCTCAAATTTCTGCTCATAGTTTTCAACGGATGCCATAAGACATTTACGGCCAAGTTTCCTCTCCTAGGTCAAACACAATCTAACACTAAGTATGATGCACCAGAAGTATCAGAAATAATTTTGAGCTCAAGTTATTCATGGTATTAAGAGAATAAGAATGGCATACATTCTCCAAGAGTAATTGAAAATTATAAAAATATAACCATATAACCATTACGAATGCCAACAGCCATAACTGTTTGTATAAATATGAGAATTTCACTAGTCTGATTTCACAATACTTGTCACCTGAAAATCGTTCAAACCTTATAAAAAATAAGAATTCCAGTTTCAGCTAACATGGTAAAAGTAGGAATAAGCATTGCTTCTAACTTTACAAGAAGGAAAAAGCTAGAGATCTCCAAATTAACAACTTTGATTTAAACTATCAGGGAACTGCCATCACAGGGAAAATAATAAGAAATTCCAAAACACTACCGCCAGGGCCATGTGATGTTCATTAAGCCTCTAATGCATAAGGAATCCACCTGAGAGGCAGCCCTTGTTCAGAGCCACGCAGAGGAGAAGCCCCAGCTGGAGTTCTTTGCCCAGAACACCTGCACAAGACCACGTGGGGGTCTCACAGCCACGTGAACGCCCCGCACCAGGGGCCACAGGCCACCTGCTTCTTCTACAGGCCTTGTCTCCACCCTCTGTGAGGCTGTCACCAAGAACATCCCTGAGTCCTGTCCGAGCCAGACAGGCTGGGACCGCGTCATCTCGGAGTGGCCACGGAGGGCCCTGCGGGGCTTAGGCCGGCTGTCCAAGCTCATGTCTTCCTGGGTCCGCCAGGACCAGACGGACCACATGGGCCACCACCTGGACAGGGAGATGGGCCAGAACCGTGTGTGCTGAGGTTTGCCAACAAGATCCATGGCCCATCTGGAACCTGGACATCACCTGTGTCAACCCTTACCTTCAAGGAGCCCTGAGGCCCTCGGGTGCTACTTCGATGAACTTGGGGACATTCTGGACGTGATGTAGAACCACCTCCTGCAGACACTGTGTCTGGGCCACTGAGAAGCCCGCCTCCACCGACTGGGACAGTGTCCGTGACCAGAAGGTCCAGGTGCGGAACGGTACCTCCGAGGTGCTGGTGACCTACGTGGTTCCGGGAAGTGGGCAGGACCGGGGGGCGAGGCCACCAAAGGGGGGCCTAGACCACCCCATGGTCCCCGCGGGGCCACCTCCGGCACCCTGGCGGTTTGGCTGCCGTCCTCCTGGTGTTGAACCGAGGGGGCGGGGGCCCCGGCATCCTGCGCCGCGGCCCAGCCCTGAAGGAGCGCGAGGCCGAGGCGGGCGGGCGGCTTTTTTCCATCGCCCCAGGCCGCGGCAGCGCAGCTTGACGAATGCGCACAGTTCCAAGAAGGTGACAGCGCCGCCTGCCCTTCAGCTCGCAGTCGGAGCTCCAACTGCGCTCGCGGCGTTGACTGGACTCGGCGCGCCGCTCCCTGCACCTCAGGGAGCCCGTGCGCCGCGCGCGCAAAACGTGCGGAGGAGCCGTGTGCGGAGCGTGACCCCTCCCACAGGGGCGAGGCCCCGAGGCCGGCGAGCGGAGGGCGGGACTGGGCCTTTCGGGACCCGGGCGCCTACAGGTGAGTGCGTCTGGGACCCCCCAACCCCGCCTCTTGGCCTCGTCTGTCTCCGTCCTTCCCACCCCCGGACCCCACTTAGGAGGACTCGGGACCCTAGGCCTCAGCCTCCCATTCCGGCCCGGAGTCTCGCTGGTGGCCCGGCGACATGCGTCAACCCGAAGCCCTCACTGTCCCCGCCGCCGCAGGCCCTGCCTGAGCCAGTTGTGTCCATGGGACTGGGACAGAGGGAGCGAAAGAGAAGAGTGACCCTTCTATCGGTCCCGGGAGGGGCAGTGGGTGGACCTCAGCGGGGCGGTGGCCAGCCTGATCCCCTGTGTGTGGCGGGCGGGTCCTCAGAAGGCTGGCGAGGTCAAGGCCTCTGGGGGACGCAGGGCCACCCCAGCCTCAGCGCCACTCGACGTCCCTGGTCAGCAGCAGGGAGGGACCTCCGTCCTGCCCAGCAAACCCCCCCCTTTCTCGGGCCCCCTGGACGACCCTGTGCCCAACCAGCTCCCTCCCGCCTCCCCAGCTCTGCACTCCGCGGTCACCCTCTGGGCGCCAGGGCCTCCTTTAGAAACAAACAGCAACAATAATAACAACAAAAACATCAATCAGGGTATTAGGAAAACCGGAGTGAAATTCAGTCCCCAACAAACTAATTTAACTGCGGTACAATTACTATAATATACCTCACATAAAGACAGCAAGGAAAAGGGGAAGAACTAAGTAACTTTGGAAAGCAAAGTTTGATTGAATATTGTAAAGCTCAAAGCAAAGGAGGAAAAAAGTATAAAAATACTGCAATGTAGTTGGTAAATTTGTTTCTCATTGGTATGGTCACCAATTCTGAAAAGCCTTCAAAAACATACTAGGGTTAAAGCGATACTTTGTCAATAATAGGAACCAGATCTCTCACTGCCAGGGAAACAAGTTACAAGTAAGCAAGAGAGGAAATGGTGATAAAACCTTGTGCCGAATGAGAGAGAGATAACCACTATTAACTCCTGTTTATTTTGAGAGAAGTAGAAGTAAATATAGATACGTGTGTGGGTTAGTTAGTACAAATATCCACATTGTTAGCAATATAGATACATGAGTTTCCTATTTCTGTCCTCTGAGAACTATACAGTTGCAACGAGCAGTACATACTATTCCCCAGTAAAAGAAACCATGGTTCTTTGAAGAAGTGGCTGATTCTAGGCAGCAAAAATACAAAGTAGGTCTGGAACATCTTGTAGTTGCAAAAATAAGGAATTGCTAAAAATAAAAGGGGGAGGGGCGTCCCTGGAAGATCTCCCAATAACCAAAGCAAGGAAAATATGAGCAACAAAATAAATTTGATTGTATTGAATTATAACCAAAAGAATGATTTTAAAAACCAGGCAAGGCCATCCTGATAGTAAAGTGATAGAATAAATAGAGAAGAAGAGATAAATCTACCTTATCAAAGAATTCCAATTAATAAATGTAAAAGTAATGAGGAAAATAATCACCATTTGAGTAATAACTGCAGTAGGCAAAATCCACTGATGGTTGCTAAAATTAGCCGACTTTAAGAAGAAACAGAGGGACTTCCCTGGTGGTGCAGTGGTTAAGAATCCGCCTGCCAATGCAAGGGACACGGGTTTGAGCCCTGGTCCAGGAAGATCCCACATGCCGCGGAGCAACTAAGCCTGTGAGCCACAACTACTGAGCCTGCATGCCACAACTACTGAGCCCGTGCACCTAGAGCCCGTGCTCCACAACAAGAGGAGCCACTGCAATGAGAAGCCCACGTACCACAACGAAGAGTAGCCCCCGCTCGCCACAACTAGAGAAAGCCAGCGCACAGCAATGAAGACTCAATGCAGCCAAAACTAAATAAATAAAATTTAAAAAAAATAAGAAATAGAATAGTTGCATAGCCTCAAATGATCTTCCCCCAAATATGTATTAATTACTGTGGTGTATTTAACATATGTCCACAAATTCTTTGATATTTCTTCCAGGGTTTGAAACTTAACTCCCTTTTCCTTGAATGTAGGCTGAACTTAATGACTCACACCTTAGAAAATAGAGCATGGAAAGGGAAAAATAATGATTTTAGGGTGTTCTGTCTTCCATTTCATAACCCTGCTCTATTCATGAGAAAACATCAGATAAACTGAAACTGTGGGACATTCTACAAAATACCTTCAAATATGTCAAGGCCATGAAAGGTAAGGAAACAGCAGGAAATGTCATAGATTGGAGAAGAATAAGGAGAGGATTGACTAAATGCAGTGTGATGTCATAGGTGGGATTCTGACTCGAAGACAGACATTAGTGAGAAAACAGTTGGCATCAAATATTATATGTGGTTTAGTTAAGTGCATTGTCCTAACGTTATTTGCTTAGTTTTCATAACTGTACCAAGGTTACATTTATCAAAACTAAGAAGATGAGATACTAACATTAGGAGACTGGGTGAGGTTTCACTAGGAATATTTTGCATTATTTTTTCCATTTCTCCTATAAATAATATAAATTATGTCAAAATATGAAATTTTTTAAAGTTTATGATACATCCAGACAATGGAATATTATTCAGCAATAAAAAGAAATAAGCTGTCAAGCCTTGAAAAGAAATGGAGGAACCTTAAATGCATATTACCAAGTAAAAGAAGCCAATCTGAAAGGCTACATACTCTATGATTCCAACTATATGATACTCTGGAAGAGCCAAAACTATAATTATGGTGACAGGATCAGAGGTTGCCAAGGCTTGGAGGGGTGATGGATGAATAGGGGGAGCACAGGATTTTTTTGAGCAGTGAAAATACTCTGTATGAGGCTATAATGATGGATACATGTCATTATACATTGCCCTAACTGATAGAATGTATAACACCAAGAGCAAACTATGGACTCTGGGTGATTATGAGGTGTCCATATAGGTTCACCGGCTGTAAGAACGTATCACTCTGGTGAGGGATGTTGATAACGGGGGAAGTTATGCATTTGTGGGGCAGAGGGTAGATGGGAAATTTCTGTACCTTCCCCTGAATTTTGCTGTGAACCTAAAACTGCTCTAAAAAATGAATTCTTTAAAAACATTTTTAAAAAGCTAACAAAAATAAAAGTGTAGTGAATGTAATGAACTTTTTAAGTAATATAAATATGGATTATCCTTAAAAACATTTAAGCAAATATTGTAGAAGTTCTTCTTAAACATAAACATAGGAACAGGCCGTAAAGTTCTACTTCTAGCCCATTGTGGCTAAATCTTGCTTATGATAGAATGTAAAAAGATGATTATCATAATCCTGAAATTAATGGCAAACATTTAAAAATCTTGTTTCCAGGTAAGTAGTATAAATAAAGTGCCTACATGGTATCCAATCATACATTCAGAGTTCCATTTTCATTAATATATCATTGCCATCTTGAAGCAAAGCATCAGTGAACAGCAGTTATTCCTTCAGAAGGGAAAATGTAAATTCAAAAAGATTATAGTTGAGAAGCAGAAGTAAAGGTGGTATTCAAATTGAAAACGCAGTGACATATAGAAAGTGAAATGTCAAATATTTATACTAACTTCTATTTATGGGTAGCCTAGGCATGTAGAATACAAATTACTGTGTGTTAAATTACTATCAATAATATTGTCATGTTTTCTACAAATATTTGAAAACTTGCATGGAAACAGATTCCCTGGTGTTACCACAGTGCTTATTAAAACAGTTTCTATTCTAGGTTGTTTAAAAAAATTCCTTTCCGATATATGTGATAAAAAAGGGATTTTCCTTTTTTGATCACAAGGACATTAGAATCCCTTGAGAAAATAATTGAAGTGGTCTGGCTATCCACATAGATTATCAATTTAGTTCATTGTTATTTTGGCGTATTCTTTACTGACTGCAAGCTGGTGCTCTCTTCCTATATTTTAGGCTATATTCCCAAGCAAAGGGCACGTTAATTGTTCTGGAGTGAACACAGATTTAATGCACTGTGATGTCATTTTTATGTGTATTAATTGCTCAACTTTACATTAGAATCAGTCATAAACCATAGACTATTTTGTATTCCACAGTGCACCAAAAAAATGAGTTACCCACAGGTTAACTGTCTTTACTCATCCAAGGAGAGGAACTCTGTTCCTCAGATATGGAATACTTAGAATATCTGTGACAAAATGCTCAAAATTCACTCATTATAGATACACATAATCTAAAGTATGTCAGTTGGAGCAAACTTTTTCTTCTAACTGCTGACAGGTATTCTTACAGAAAGATCATTCTGTTGTACAGGTTTATAGATTGTGTCCTTCCAAAAGTTAAACTCAGTTATTTTTTACTCTGCTGTGCAGTAAATAACCATCTGATCATTCTAAAGTGCTGTCATTGGAATAGCCTAGAAGAAGTTAAGGTGAATTGGCATTTACCTCCAAAATGATAAGGATCATAGTGTAGAGTTACAAAGGCTATAAAGAGACAATTCACAAAAAAACCCTCAGTAAGCAGTAATTATATTAAAGATCTTCAACTTCGTTTGAATATTTTATACTTGAATATATAGGAAATATAAGTTACAAGTCTGGAGGGGGACAATTTGTCAATGTTGTTTCTTAAAATGAAGTGGTGATTCCTGTCCTAGATCTTCAATGACAGAAATTATGGAGGTGGGGTGTGCAATGTCAAAGTTGAAAACAGTGGGGACAGCTCCATATAAAAGGAGTTGTATCATTTGATATGTTTGAGATATATAATAAAGAAAAGTGATGAAATATAATTTCTGATGAGAACTGGATTGGGTGTCAGAACATGAAAAGTTAAGATTAAGAATTTCAAGTAGGTAACTATAACAAATCAAATTTAATTCCATGCTCCATCACTTACAAGATCAGAGAGCTTAGAAAAAAATCACTTAACACCAACACTTCAGTTTTTCCATCTGTTAACAATAATAATAAAAATACCTACTTAATAGGGTTAATAGGCAAACGAGGTTAACTTTGCTTGCATTTAATGATACAGGTATATACCATTATTGTCATGATGTTGAAAGTCAATTTCAAGCTCAAGGACACTGATCTGATGAAGGATTAGGAAATCACTTTATTTCAAATAGCTTCTGGCTGAAAATTATTCTCATGATTAACACCCGATTTTCTACAACATGTATATACAAGCAGAAAGAAATACAATGGATGGATGTTAATTTAATAAATGTTATTCATAGTGATTAGTTATCAATGAAATAGCATATCGTACTCTAAGTGCATCAATTATGGAATTATTCTTAGCTTGGCATGAGATTCTAAATCTTATATCTAAGGGAAATAGTTCTCTTTGTTTAAATGAGCAAATGTATGAACTTAAAAAAAACTAATCTAAAATGCTATGTGACTGATAAGGACTCAGTGTGTATTTATTGAACAGATAAATGGACTAATGAGGAACTGGGGAGCCTCGATCAATTTATAGGAAGCGCAGCACACAGAGCAACGAGTCTAGGATTCAAGACCGCAAATATTCCTCTTCACCCAGCTCTTTCTCTCCTTTGCGTTCTTCCCTTCCTTTCCTGAGAAATTCAGGCGTAGGACTCTTACATGGGACAAAGCAGGGAAGGCCGGGGGCACAGTGGCTCAGGGTGCGGGGCAGAGACCAGGTGGGCTGGGACTAGTTTCCATGGGGACAGCGGGGGCCAGGTGTGGAGTGAGGCCAGGGAAATCACAGGAGGGAAGGGCCTGTACTCAGCAGGAATCTGATGGGGGGAGGAGTGCACCCGTCTCAGCGAGGGGGAGGGCATGGCCCTTAGAGTCACGTTTAGAGTCAGAGCCGCAAAAAGGTCAGCAGGGCCCCCATGCAGGAGGGCGACTCGGTCATGGAGGGTGAGCGGTGTGAGGAGGTCCTCTGAGGAGACAGACAGCCCAGTTACCATGAAGACAGCAGCACTGAACGCGGGCCCCAGGGCCAGGTCACCGCGGGAGAGGCACGCGCGGGGGCATCCTCACCCGGGCATCCGGGCCCAGGCAGGGTAACGAGGACATTCTCCCATGTAGAGCCAAAACGAAGTGCGGTGAGGAGACCGCATGTAGGAGGAGAAACCCAGAGAGAGGAAAAACTAGACTGAACCTTGTGGTTTGGATCTAAATGGGATATTTCACTGTGAACTCATGGCCTTTAATGCATAGAAATGGATGTAGAAATAAATATGGAGATTAACATGGATGTGCATATGTCTATATGTGTGTGTGTGAATACATACATGTACAGCCTCTAATACCCACTGAGATGGCTTGGGGTATGGAATAAAAATCAGCACATCTAGTGGCCATAACTTGGTTTCTACTTAACATTATCCCCCAGAACAAAAACAAAATAGAGCTATTTGGAGAAACTGGTGATTCATGGACTATAGGACAAAGAAAATAGAAAAGAACATGGAATATCTTCTGCCAGAAAGAAAGGCATTGCTACATGAAAAAAGGAATATGACAAAGGACACAAAGTGATAGGATTCCTGCCCAAAACTGGGACAATTTGAGGATCAAAATAAATAATGATAGTAATTAAAAGTAGCCCATTAAACAAAAGAGGAAATCACGATCACATATAGACATAAATAAATAGTTGAGTAAATTGAAATTTTAATGAAGTTTGGAGGATTACTTAATTACGATGCATCTCCCAGAAAAATACTTGTTAATTGTGATGGGAGGCATAACTTTATAGTGGAGAAGTCTGGCAGACAGTAAGTACCTTTTTAATAAAGTGAGCAGGTGGATTTCATCAGTAAATTGAAATATTGTGCCAACCTGTGCATACAATGAGGCTACAGCAACATTTGGAATGAGAATCCTCTGACATTCCTGCCTAAGATACATAGCTTGAATCTAGTTATGGTGAAACAGGCAAATGTGATTAGAGAGACGTTACAAAATAAATACCCAGTAATTTTCAAAAACTCAAGGTCACAAAAATCAAGAGAAGCCTGAGGAACTCATCTAGACTGAATAAAACTAAGAGACAAGGCAGCAATGTGCTCCATGACCCTCAGCTGGAACCTTTTGAACTAAAAGGCATTACTGAGACATGAATTCATCCCGGGATCAGATGGTATTTATGTTAATTAGCTGATTTTGACAGTGAATTTTAGTTGTTTAGGAAAATGTCCTGTTTGTCAGAAATATATACTGAAGTAAAGAGGCAAGATGAGACATCAGGTCAGCAAATTACTCCCAAGTGGTTCAGAAGAGACTTATTTTTACTGTAGTCTCAATTTTTCTGTAAGCTTGAAATTGTTAAAATAAGAAAAATTAAAAGTGGAGAGCAAAGAAGTTTCCTTTACTTTTTAAGTAAAACTCTTATTTTTACAACTGAGTTTGTTGAAATTCAAATGGAAACGTGAACACAAAAGTACAAGTTCATTTAAACGTATGTTTTCAATCTCCTTCTATCCTGATAAGGTCAGGCGAACAGCCATAATATAGTCCAGTAGCTGTTAAATTGAAGTTGACTTTTCTTTGCTGTTTTTCTTAAACTGACTTCATATTCAAGTCATTTTTTAAAAATTTAAGGTATTTCATTTATAACTGAGATTTTTTTGTAAAAATAACTTGTGTGCATATCTTTCCTCATTCAATTTCCCAGAGGTACCACTTTCTAAGGAACACCTACCTAAATAAACACACACACAAATACATATATATGAGTGCACTTATGCACGTGTATCTCACACATCCACCGATACACACAAATGTATGTATAATATATATTATACAAATATATACATATATTTTCTATATATGTATATTTTTGCATGTATGTGTATGCATGCACACATGTATATTTTCCCCAAAAAACTTGTATTGCATATATTTTTCTGAAACTTATTTTTACTTGCCAGGTAACTATGTACATATTCCCACACTGTTTATTATAACATATGTACCAATACACTTGAAATCATTATTGAGCTTATTACAAATTTCAGTGCAACAGATATTCTACAGTCAACATCTTAGTGTATATATATACATACATATATATGTATATATATATATATATATATCTCATTATAAACATGGATGGATACATCTTGTAGAATAAATTCTAGGATGTTGAATTCCTGGGGCAGGAATTCATGTATATATATAAACATTGCCAAACTGATATTCAAGAAATTGTGCTCATGAACATTCATACCAACAGCCTAAGGAAAACAGTGTTCTTGCATCCTCATCAATACTGGCTGTTGTCTATATTTTAAATATTTTCTGAATTAGTACTTAACAAACATTACCCATTATAGTAGTTTGCATTTTTTAAATTGTGATAAGGCTGGACCTCAGAAGCTTTCATTTTGTGTAGTTTTGGAATTGTTTAGGGATCATTTTAATTATTGGTTTTGAAAGTTTGAAAAAAAGTACCTATTTAGCTATATAACACGAACCTGGCATATATATATATATATTTTTAAGCCTGGCATATTTTTTAAGGGCGCATTTCTTTGTCAGCTTTTTCCGCTGTCATGAGCATTGAGAAATGCAATTATCAACCAAATTAAAATATTAAGGGGAGCAGATCAGTATATTGTCTCCTTGTAAAACAAAAACTTGACAGCTGTTGACATATGCATGGAACTCTTTCAGTCCATCAACAGTGCATGTTTGAGAGCTTAGTCTAAGCCAGGCACTGGTCTGGATACTGAGAATACAGTAGTTAACACCATAGACAAAAATCTTGCACTCGTGGAGATTACATTCTACTGAAAAGAATGTAAATTGGATGTCTCAAAAATTAGGAACAACATATTATAAAGTCTATAAATAATATACAATCTTTAGAAAAGAGAAACATTTGCCCAGGATTCTGAATCTGAAGTCTGAAGGCAATGAGATTCTCGCTCTTGGTAGGAGCTCAGATGAACCGTGTTCAATCAAGACCCTTTCAATTTGATTCAAATTATTCCCATGGATACGTGTTTCCTTAAAATACGGTATCATCATTTACAGCCTAGTTAGAAGCCACTGACTCTTTCAGTTTTTAGTGTTATTTTATAAATTTATAACCAGATCTACTATGTGCTGATTTTGATTTTACAATTTCCAGGAAGAAAGTCAGAAAGAAGTTTCACTTCCAAGTACTAGGAAGACATGTTCCTGTTTCCTTCATGTATCAGGTTTGGAAATACATGACATAATTACTGTATTATGTTAAATACTAATATGTATTCATTTAATACTAAATGTAATTTTTGTGAACTTTTTGGAATTACATTTTTTCCTGATGTTGATTATATAATTTCCTTGCATATCAATTATTTCCATTATGGCATATTCTCATTTTACAGTTTCCAGTTATTCTCTACAAATTGATTTTTTTAAGATGGCATGAAGTCAATAAATAAAATGCCACTGAATTTGATAATTTTCCATTCCTTGCTGACTAAAATGACTGTCAGAGTTAAAACATTTCCACAATTGTAATGGTTATAATTAATGTTTATGCTTTAGTGGATTCTATTCAGTAGTATGTGATCACACCAATATTTTTCCTCCTAAAATAGAATACAAGAGGTTAAATATTTTTTCACTTAGAAAATGAATTTGAGTTTAAAGATATTTTCAAATTTTTAGGAAATTTATGAACTCTCAATCTTTTTTTGAGAAGTATAATAATCACAGTAGATGAAGTTTGGGGATTTGGAGTTTGCAGATTACTTAATTACATGGAGAAGGTTACTCATACATAAAATAAATAGGGTACATAAAATCAAATAATTTTGATATTACATGTATTTAAATCCATAGTTAATTTCCAAAAAAATAAATGACTAGAATTAAGTGTGCTAAGCTGTGGAGAAAATATATCAAAGGATAGTGGGGATACAGATAATTTCACTATTTTCCTAAAGATGTTTTTGTATTTCTAACATTTTTTTTAGTGCCCAAAATCAAATATGTAAATATATCTTGAATACTTGTCCTGGGATAGACATAGACACTTTTCTATGCATTGTAGAGACATTATATGATTGAAATTTAATCATATAACTACTTAAAATATTAAATTACATAGCATCCTATGAATAATCTATTGTTTAAATCCAATCCTATTATTTCTCTCTAAATAGGAAATTGTACAGTGAGGATTTTTACCCATATTGTCTTTCCCTTGAATCCCCCAAACATCCACTACTCAGTACTGACCTGTTGTTTATCTACTAGTTATAAACAGAAAAATTTAGTACTAAAATTATGTTTAGCAATAAAGTAGAAATAACACATTAGCTTGAATAAATAACACAGTTAAGAAGCAGCAAAAAACAGTCAATTCTGTCCATGGACATTGAGGTTGCTACCTTGTCTTGTCTATTGTGAATAGTGCTGCTGTGAACATAGGGGTGCATGTATATTTTTGGATTATTGTCTGGATATATGCCCAGGAGTGGGATTGCTGGATCATATGGTAATTCTGTTTTTAGTTTTCTGAGGAACCTCCATACTGTTCTCCATAGTGGCTGCACCAATTTACATTCCCAACAACAGTGTAGGAGGGTTCCCTTTTCTGCATACCCTCTCCAGCATTTGTTATTTGTAGAATTTTTAATGATGGGCATCCTGACTGGTGTGAGGTGATACCTCACTGTAGTTTTGATTCGCATTTGTCTAATAATTAGTGATGTTGAGCATCTATTGGCCATTTGCATTTCTTCTTTGGAGAAATGTCTGTTTAGGTCTTCTGCCCATGTTTTGATTGGGTTGTTTGTTTTTTTGTTGCTGAGTTGTATGAGCTGTTTTTATATTTTGGAAATTAAGCCCTTGTCAGTTACATCGTTTGCAAATATTTTCTTCCATTACATAGGTTGTCTTTTTGTTTTGTTTATGGTTTCCTTTGCTGTGCAAAGCTTGTAAGTTCGATTAGGTCCCATTTGTTTATTTTTGTTTTTATTTCTATGCCTTGGGAGACTGACCTAAGAATATTAGTATGATTTATGTCAGAGAATATTTTGCCTCTGAGGAACAACAGTGTCCTACTGTGTAGCACAGAGAACTATATTCAGTATCTTATGATAAACTATAATGGAAAAGAATATAAAAAAAGAATGTATATGTGTATATAACTGAATCACTGCTGTACAGAGCAGTAATTAGCACAGCACTGTAAATCAACTATACTTCAGTTTAAAAAAAAAGTGAAAAGAAACAGTGGAAAAAAGTCAATTCATAATATTGTATCCATAAAAATCACAGAAAATTCATAGTAGTTTTAATCAAAAGTTAGTTCAGTGAATACCATCTTGTCAAAATGTAAGATAAATGCAAAACATTTTATTCTACTGAGTGGTAACAGTGAGAAAAAAGCAAATAGTCAATAGTGCCTTACAAAGTAAAGAGTTTTGAGAATTTAGTTGCTCAATACATGTTAATTTTCAATTGTGTTTTTGTAAAATGATTTTTATTCAGCGTCCTACTGTGTAGCACAAAGAACTATATTCAGTATGTTATGATAAACTATAATGGAAAAGAATATAAGGAGTATATATGTGTATAACTGAATCACTTTGCTCTACAGAGCAGAAAATAACACAACATTGTAAATCAACTATACTTCAATTTAAAAACATAGCAGAAGTCAGCCTTAGAAACAGCAGTTGAAGGGGAACCAGAATAGTGTTGTGTTTCAAAAGCCATGTAAGAATTTTGAAAGAGAAAACAGTGGTCAGCTATATCTTGTGAGGCAGTGATGACCTCACATCACTTTAGATAGTATTTAGATAAAAATACTAGAATTAGCAGTTAATAATGGGAACATTCAAGAGTCAATGTCATCATTGTAGCAAATGGCAAAGCCATATTTTGCTAAGTATATGCTTTAAATATTTTAGGAAAAAAGTAGAATTATATATTTTTCATTATTCTTATGAAGAGGAGAAAGACAGTAGGGTTTTAGCAACTGAGGGTAACATAGACAGGGTTCTTTACTTTTTCTTTTTCTCCCTTCCTCCTTCTCTCTCTCTGTCTCTGTCTCTGTCTCTCTGTCTCTCTGTCTCTCTGTCTCTCTCTCTCTCTCTCTCTCTCCCTCTCTCCCTCTCCTCTTTCTGTTTATTGAGGTATACTTTTATTAATTTTCATAACACTATCTTTTGAAGAGTAGAATGTGTAACATACAGTAAAATGAATCAATTTTAAATGTACGGCTTGATGAATCTTAACAAATACATATAGTTGTGTGATACCAGCACAATTAGGCTATAGACTATTTTCACAACCTCAAAAATTCCTTCCTAACCATTGCAGATAATTCCCATCTCCTACCAAATTAGGAAAGCACTGGTTTGCTTTCTGTCATATAACTTTCCTATTTCTTGAACCATAGGGAATCGTCACCAGCCTTCTCTCTCTGGAGTCCATCTCATGGTAAATTTGCAGTTCATCCATCTCGTGAATAAACTACATTTATTTTTATTGCCTGGTCATATACAATTTTGTACAATTATTCATGCATTCACTTGAAGGTGGACATTTGGGTTGTTTCCTTTCTGATGCTGTTTTAATAAAGCTGACACAAATACTCACTTGCAAGTGTTTTTGTGGACATACCCGTTTCAATTCTTTGTGATGAATACCTAAGAGAAATGTGTGAGTTCTTGCCCTGTATCCTCATCAACAGTTGGTAGTGAGAGTCTTCCTATTTTTAGGCATTATATTGGGTGTGTAGTATTATCTCATTGTAGCATGAATATGCATTTATCTAATGAGTTAAGATATTGTGCATCTGTTCATATGTTATGAAATTATTGGTATATTTTCCTTGAAAAAATTCAAATATTTTTACAAATTTTTGATTGAATGGTTTGTCTTGTTTTTGAATTGCAGGTGTTTAATACATTTTTGGATACAAAGTATCAGATATATATTTCACAAATATTTAGCCCAGTCTGTGTCTTGCCCATGTTCTTAATTTTCCTTAACAACGTCTTTTAAAAAGCAAAAGTTATCATAACTTGCTTATTAGTTCTAATAGCTTCTTTGTAGATTTCTCATGATTTATTATATGGAAGGTTGTCATCTCCAAACAAGAAAAATTGTGTGATTTGTATTTATTTTGAATGCCTTAAAAATATAAGCAGTGAGAACAGATATACTTGTCTTTGAGTTGGATCTTAGGAGAGGAATATTTATTTTTTTCATCATAAAGTATAGTATAAGCTATTAGTTTATCATAGTTGTCATTTTTCAAGTAGAGGAAGATTTCTTCTGTACATAGTTCACTGAGTAAATGCCATAATGAATATTAAATTTTGTCTATTTGTTTTTGCAGTTTTTGATAAAAATCAGAGATTCTTCTACTTTACCCTATAACATAATGGATTACATTGATTGATTTTCAAATATTAATCTAGTATTCATGAGACAAATCCCATTTAGTCATGATGCACTATTCTTTTATAAGTCACTGGATTCAGTTTGCCATTATTTTATTAAGCTTTTGTGTTTCCATGTTCATAGGAGTTATTGGGAAGTAATTTACTTTTCTTGTAAGTTTTTGTCTGATTTTGATATCTAGTACTGGCCTGATAAGATGAGTTGGAATGTATTCCTTCATCTTCAATTTTTGGATGATTGTGTTTGTCATTGGTAACTTTTCTTCTTTAAATATTTGGTGGAATTCACCAGGGGCAAATAACTGGGCATTAAGTTTTCTGTGTAAGAAGGTTTTAAATTAAAAATTGTGTTTTGTCTATAGTTACAGGCTTCTTCACATCATCTTTTTCCTCTTTTGTGAACTGTGGTCGTTTGCGTCATTCAAGAAATTTGACCACTTCATCTAAGTTGTCATAATAAAGTTGTGAATAGTGAATAAAGTTGGATAAATATGAATAAAGTTGTTCATAATCATCTTTACTGTCTTTCTAATGTCTGTAGGCTCTGCCATGGTGACTTTTTCATTCTGATATTGCTAATCTTTTTCTTCTGTTATTTTATCTTGATAAGTCTGGCTAGAGATTTATAAAATTTATTAATCTTTTCAAAGAAAAAGCTTTTGTCTTCATTGGTTTTTCTATTGTTTTTCATGTTTTCTGTTTCATTACTTTTGTGTCTTCATTATTTTTTCCTCTGGTTATTTATATTTCCTTTCCTCTTCTTTTGTTAGTTTTTTTTTCAGCTAAAAGCTGATATCATTGATTTTAGGATGCTCTTCCCTTTTAGTATGTGTTTAATTCTCTCCATTTGTCTCCAAACACTGCTTTAGCTTGCATGCCACACATTTTTCTGTTTGGTACTTTCATTTTTATTCAGTTCAAAATATTTTCCAATTTCTCTTTTGATGACTTTTTTCCTCATGGGTTATTTAGAAACTTGTCATTTAATATTCAGATATTTGGGGGGTTTCCAGATATGTGTGTGTGTGTGTGTGTGTGCGTGTGTGTGTGTGTGTGTGTGTGTGAATACACAGGTGTAACATAGATAGATAGATATAACATAGGGATACATAGTTGATATATAGTTTAATTTCTTTGTGATGAGACAACATATTCTATTTAATGAAAACCTTTTAAGTATTGTGGCACTTATTTCATAGCACAGAACATGTTCTATCTTGGTGACTATTTCACGTACACTTAAAAAGAATATGTATTCTTCTGATTTGGGGAGTGGTGTTCCATAAATATTAATTACAACACAGTGAAGATAGTTTTTCAATGTCTTTTATATCCCTCTTTTAAAAAAAAAACTTATTCTTTAACTGTGCATCAATTGATATTTTTACTTTTAGTTCTATCATTTTTTGCTTCATGTATTTTGAAGCAGTATTTTTAGGTATACAAATATTTAGTGTCTTCTTTCTTCGTTTTGATACATTGGTACACTTTTAATTATAAAAATACCTTTTCATCTCTTGTAATATTTCTTACTGTGAAGTCCAATTTTCCTTTAATTAGTATAAGAACTCCACTTAATTTTGATTAATTTTTCAACAGTGTGTTTCAGTGTTTTCCTTTCTTACTTTTAAGTCACTTCCTGTGTATGTTTTATCTATGTTTATATATCTAGTGTACAATATGCAGTTGGGTCATGCTCTTTTAGTTCAGTTTGACCCCCTCTATCTTCAAATTAAATGTAGTTAAATGTAATTATTGATACTTTTGGGTGTAAAAGTACCAACTTTCTCTTTATTTTGTATTTGTCCCATTTTTAAGTTTTCCTTTTTGTTTCTTTTTTCATGCCCACTTTGGGTTCAATATTTGTATAATTTTGTTGTACCTCCACTATTAGTGCATTAACTATAGCTCATTCTTTTACTTCTTTAGTGGCTGCATAGGGCTGACACTTTACAACTTTAGCTCATCCTAGTCTGCATTCAATTTATAGCACTCCATTTCGTCAATAGTGTAAGAACCTTAAGACCATATACATCCATTTCTCATACCCTTTGGTATATTATTGTCATACATTCACTTCAACATATGTATTATAAATATGTGTTTTTCCTTTGCTTTAAACAATTTAACATATTAACAAATAATGTATTTTACATTTATCTGCAATTTTTTAATTTAAACATTTTTAACTGGCGTCTTTTCCTTTAGCTGAATAAAAACTTCCTTTAACCTTTCTTATTGTGCAGTACTGCTGGTGTGAATTCTTTCAGCTTCTGATTTCCTGAACACGTTTTCATTTTATCTTCATTTTTGGAAAGGCATTTTCTCTGGGATTTAGAATTCTAGAATAGCCTCTTTCTTTCTCTCTCTTTCTTTTTTGGAATATCTTCTTTTGTGCTTCACTTTAATATTTTTTCTTCATTTTCACCAATTTTATATAATGTCAGTTTATTTTTAATGTTACATCTATTTGGATTTCATTGAGCTTCTTGCATTATTAGTCCAGAGTTTTGATCAGATTTGGAAATCTGTGCACGTTATTTACACAGTTTTTCTTCTGTCTACCTGCCCCTCAACTTCTGGGACTCTAAAGTATGATAGACTGTTCTGTATTACCCAGTGCTTCACTGAGGTTTTGTCATTCTTCTTCTTTCTGTGTTTCATTTTGAATTTACTTGATTGTTATGCCTTCAACTTCTCTGGTGTCCTCTTCAGTTGTATACAGTCTGCTCTTATTCCCAGTGTATTTTCCACTTTCTGTATTTTATGTTTAATTTCTAGAAGTTTCAGGTGGCTGTTAAGCTTATCATCTGTGGTCAACAGAATAATGGCCCCTAGAGACCCCAGGCCCTTATTCCTGCACTCTTCATGGTACCTTGTAAGGTAAAAGGGTCTCTGCGGATGTAATTGAGGGTGTTACCCTGTGAGGCTACTCTTATTATCAGGGTTACTCTGGCAGCACGTGTCTGGGAAGAGAGAGGCACGGGCACGTGCTCCACGCTCAGAAGAGAATAGGCAGTGTGACCACTGAGACAGAGGCTGGGGCAGTGTGTCCACGGGTCAGGAAGTGTCAGAAGTCATTACGAGTGGCAGCAACAGGCCTTCCCATAGAGCTTGCCCAGGGAGCACAGCCCACCTTGATTTTGGCGTCAGTGAAACTGATTTCAGACTTCTGTGAGAAAATGCTTTCCAGTTGTTTTAAGTCACCAGTTTGTGGTACTTGGTTACAGCAGCCTCAGGAAATCCATGCTGTACCTGTTTTTCTTCTCAGCACGCTCAGGTATTCCTCCATCTTCTTGAACATGTAAAACATTTACGATAGCTGTTTTAAAATAATTGTGTTTTTATACTATGATCCCTGTTATTCCTACATCAGATTCTATTGATTGAGTTTTCTTTTGATGATAGGTTATATATTTCTATCTATTGGACTGTTTGGTAACTTTTTTCTTCAGCTTACTGGGCTATATTTTTTTCTGACCTTTGTAAAGTGAATATTTCATTAAATAATTGTAGCTTCTGGTGAGTTTTACCAACATTATTTCCTTTGGGTTTTACCACCATTCCACAATTTAAGCTCAAATAGGAAGATTTCATCATATGTAAATCAGTAATTTTTGCATTTGTTCTTTTTGAAAAAAAACATTTCTATTCATGACTCTGCCTTTATCAGTGTTGTTTCTCAGCCCTGAAAAACCTTTTCTCTGCTGGAGCATTTGGTAAATTCCTATTTATCTTTAAAAAGGTCTTAGAAACTATCTTCTTTAAAGTCCCCTCTGACTTGCCTCCCGCCCACAGATTAAATCATCACATCTTTTGTGCCACCATCACTCCTTGAGCACATATTTTTATGGTGCTTATCACACCATATTGCAAATATTTGCCCATGTCTTCAATGCCTTGTAGTCTAATGGGGATTTCCTATGCACTAAAAGCTAATTCTAATTAGAATTCTAATTAGAATGTGGAAGAGCTAATTCTAATGTCGCTAGCACTTAGCAGGTGCTCAACAAAAATCGATTAAGTTGGTGAAAATATGCTGGGTGGTGTGAAGATAGAAAATATGGGGAAGACAGTTTCTGCTTCAAGAAATTCAACATCTATAGCAGAAACAAACCTCAGTCCACAATCTCAGGTGACCTATGACTCAGTTTTCTTTCTACACTGAGCCCCTAACATAATCTCAGTTAATTAATTCATTGTTTCCCCTCTGCTACAAAGGTTTTCCCTGAAGTTATATCTAATTCCAACTCCTTGGTGAGGGCATGAGAGTTCCATCCTTGAGGGTCTTCCGTCCATGCTAGCATCTTCTGGGCCATTCTTGTTCTGGCCTTGTCTTCCATCTCTGTCCAAAAGACCCCTCTAAGTCTGGGGGTGTCTTGTTGGCCCTTCCACGTCAAGCTGAGCTCAGTCATGGGTGGTCCTTCTTCTGCCCCCACCTCATGCTGGGCAGTACGGAACTTGATTACTTATACCTCCTTGAGCTCTCCCTGGTTGACAGGAGCTGCAGTCCCCATTGCTCTAGGATCTCTGAAACCTTTTAGGCTTCTGTCATTCCCTCTTTCCAAGTTACAGAGGGTGACCACTGAGACCGTTTGCAGAATTCCACTGGAGTTTGAGGTCTCCTCGTGTCTCCTCCTATCCTCTTCTCCATAGCCCAAACAGGGGGATGTTTCCTTAATCTCAGGGGTATGAAGCCCTTGCTCTTAGTCATTTTTTATCTCTGCAGTAAGTCCCCTTATAGCACAGAGTGTGGACCTGAGGCTCTAGAGCCTTTCCTCTGCTTTCTGGTGTAGGGGTCTTTCTCCAAGGCCAGGAAGAGCTTGCAGTCAAGCTGTACAAATGAAGGAAGTGTCATGGGGTCACTAGCAGCGACAATATCCTGCCACACCTCTAGTGCCAAAGGAAAGATGTGCACAGTTAAGTGTACTTCCCCTGTGGCGGTCTGCACTGCCTGAGGCCAGGGCCGGTAGGCTCTGGAAGGCCTCAAATCCGTGCTACGAATGGGAGAATACCTACTCACTCTCTGTGTTAGTTCAGTTCTCTCCGCTCGAGACCTCCGCTACCTAGAAACAACTGTCCACTTCTCATGCCAATCTGCCTGTTTTTGACTACACAGAGTGGTTCAGGGAGTCTCACTTGGAAGAGGCTGCCTTACTGCTCTTCCAAAACTGACCTCCAGCCTGGGCTTGACTGAGCTGTTGAATATGAGTGTAAGGTCCACCTGTCACCAGGTCTTTGCTACTTCCCAGACCTACCGCCTAACCAGGGTCTTTTCACTGCTGGCATTCACTGCTCTCATCTCCAGTCTTAGAGTTTTCAACCTGGTGTCTAAATAACTCTCGAGTGTCACCAATATTCTTGAGATTAAAATTACAAAGCACAAATTATATCCCTTGTTTAAAATTATTCTACCTTTATCAAAAGTGATGCTGCTAACGCATCAGCAGAAAGACATAAAGGTCAAGCCATTTTCAGTAGTGAGCATGAGTTTGAACTGCTCTCGTGATGAGTGGCATGTCATTTTCTAGGTTGGCAGCCACAAGAAGGTTACGCGGCCTTGGTCTTTGCTTCATTAGCACTGTAAAGGTAACAAATTCTTGATACCTTATGAGCTGTGCCATCAGATTATGTGCTAGGGAAAAGAGACTTGCAGCAAAAACTGTTTCTGATTTTTCAAAAATGAAAATTCAACTAGAAGTGGATCCAAGGTAGATTCTTTTATAGAGTTACATTGCGTATTAAATAATGACATAGTGCATTTCCAGTTTGCGTTTTACTGAAAGTAACCTTATACCCATCTTAGTCAACTTTTCCATCAGCATTTTAAAAAATCAGTAATTTCCACAGGTCTTTTTGTCAACAGAATATCCTCGGTTACTTAAAAAGTTTATTTTTCAATGTTACTGAATCATTGATATGTTGCTAGCTAGGCTTGCTATCATTATGTAATTGCTATACAAGGAATAATTAACTCTTTTATTATTTTTCTTCTTTTTCCAGCTTTATTAAGATATAATGGATAGCGAGGTGTGATTTTTGATAGATGTCTCCCTTGTAGATTTTATATTGTTGAGTGCTGCATTTTGTTGGATTTTATAAAATACTTTTGAATTTCAATTACAATGCTCTTAGGTAGTGTGAGGATTGGATTTTCCCATTAGATGCCTGCTTTCAGTCTTTTTCTATGGCAGACCCAGGGTAGTTAGTCGAGGGCTACTTGGTCTCTCTACGAAGGTACGTCCATTATGAGAACTCTACTCAATCACCGTGTGAAACCAGTATCCCATTTTGCTGTTGGGAAATAACTTCCAGCCCCATTGGAATTGTACAGTCCGCTGCTTTTAGTGCTTCTGTCCTGTCATCTCCCACCTGCACCCCTCAGCATCTGGAGACTCAGGCCAGCCGCTGCAAATCTCCAGTTCTCACCTGGGAATTCCAACAGGGCCAGCCTCTCCAAAGGATTTCTGTCTCTGTAATTCAGCAAGGCCCTCAGGCTGTCATGATTTGCCAGCTCTGAGGGATAACTCACTGGGAAGTAATCTGGTGGAGTAATAGGGCTCATTTCATTGTCTCCTTTCTGTCAGGGTTTATAGCCCCTCACTGCCTGTTGTCTAATGTTTGAAAATCCTTGCTTAAGTTTTTGTTGGTTTTCTCCATTTGCTTCTGGCCAAATGGCAGGTTTTATAGCAGTTAACCCTTAATGGGCAGAAGTAGAAGTCATTCCTTCCTGCCCCCCTTCTTTCTTCCCATTGTCATTAAAGAAACAAGTGGGGATTTATAGGGAGAAGGAAAAGCATTGAGTCTTGTAGCGTGAAGATGAAAAGACATAATAACATAATCATGATATCATAGAAGAGTTATCAATGGGAGAGGAAGAGATAGTAACAATAATAACTAATTTATCTAGGACTCAGTTTGTGGGAGGTCAGCTAATATAATGCACATCAATTAGTTTTCAAAAGGGGTATTGAGGAAAAGGCAGACTTTCATTTACAAGTCATTTGAAAATTCCTATGGTACATAAAAGCATCATTATAACTATGTTGTAAATATATATGTGTTTGAGTTGAGGAGAAAAGACAGTTTGGTTAAAGCAGGGGTACCAGCAAGTGATTACAATGGATCTGTTCCATTTCCTTCCAGTAATTAATTGCTAATCCTTCTAATTTCAATGAGTTTCTCAAGACAGTTCCACTGGCATCAGCGGCCTCTGTCTCAACATAAAATGTGAAAAGCTATGTTGCATTGAATAGATTTACGCATTATTACATAATGCCACCTTTATTAGCAGTTTGGCTTTTATGGAGTGTGTTGTGTTTGTCACAGTCCACAAGTGTTTAAGCCTGTCCGTTGTTTCCCTGTACTGCCGATAGGTAAGCCCTCAGTGCCAAGGACACTGGCTGAGGAAGCTGCAGGATGAACTCATGGGGGGTTATTATTATTAAAGCATAGCACAGAGAAGCAGCGCAAATGGTATCAGTAGCAGAGAGTGGTGGATATTTAGAAATGTGTATATAATATAATGTTATATAAAACACGAAAACCTGTTTAGTCAAATACTGATTTATTGTAGACTTATGAAAAGAATGGTGGTAGACTTTTCTTGAGAAAAATGGGATTTCATAACTCACAAAACTTTAAAATTTGGATTGGAACAGTTAAGGCAAATTCATGATTTAAAATTGTTTAAAATGCAAACTCAAACAAGGATGAGTCAGAGTCAGTTTGCCAGCTAGAGCATGGACTAGATTAACTAATTGTGTCTTTTAGAAGTTGGACAAAGAAAGCAGAAAGTTTTGCATAGAAGGTCAGATTTCCAAATCATTTAATTCACATACTTTCCTGATCCTCCTTATGATTTAGAGCTATATATTGATAACTACTTTACACTAATGAAAGACAAAAAATGAGACAATAGTATTGTGGTAGGCAGAATAGTGATCCTTCAAATAAGTACACGTCCTAATCCTTGAACCTGGGAATAGGTTACCTTACGTGGCAAAAGGGAATTTGTGGCTTTAAATTAAATGCATTTAGATGGGAGATTATCCTGGGTTATCCTGGAAGACACAGTGGAATCACAAGGGGCCTTAAAAGTAGAAGAGGAAGGTAGAGAATCACAGAAACGGCAGCATGAAAAGTACTCAGCTCAACATTGCTGGCTTTGAAGTTGAGCAAGGAAACCATGATCCAAGGAAAACAGGCAGCCTTTAGGAGAAGGAAAATGCAAGGAAATGGATTTGTCTGAAGTCTCCAGGAAGGAATGCAGTCTGCTGATATCTTAGCCCAGTGAAAGCCCTGTTGGACTTCTAATCTACAGACTGTAAGATAATTAATTTGTACTTTTTAAAGTCACCACGTTTATGGGTATTTTTTACAATAGAAAATAGCATCACTGTAATCAAGAGAGATAAGACACGTGGCCCATCAATGCAACTGATAGATTAGAAGAACTCAGGAAAACTTTTAGTTCCCAGAAATGTGAGCTTTTGTTCTCCATATCCTTTGAAATTTATCATAGGCATGATGTATTAATCAGTACCACTACAGTAACAATGGCCACAATATCTCAGTACCTTTCAACGGAAAGTTGCATCTTTTGTTCACAGCAGTCAGCAAGAAAAATAAGTAAAAGGCATCCAAATTGGAAGGGAAGAGGTAAAAGTGTCACTATTTGCAGATGACATGATACTATATATAGAAAACCCTGAAGTCTCCACCAAAAAAACTATTAGAACTAACAAATGAATTCAGTAATCTTGCAGAATATAAGATTACTATACATAAATCTGTTGCTTTTCTATACACTAATAATGAACTATCAGAAACAGAAAGCAAGAAAATGATACAGTTTACATCACACACAAAAAATGAATAAAATATCTAGGCATAAACTTAACTGGGAATGTGAAAGATCTATACTCTGAAAACTATAAAACATTGATGAAGAAATTTGAAAATGATAGAAAGAAATGGAAAGATATCCCATGATCATGGATTAGAAGAATTAATATTGTCAAAATGTCCATACTACTCAGAGCAATCTGCAGATTTAATGCAATCCCTATCAAAATACACATGCCATTTTACACAGAGCTAGAACAAATAATCCTAAAATTTATATGGAAACAAAAAAGGCACAAATTTTCAAAAGCAATCCTGAGGGAAAAGATTGGAGACATAACCCACCCAGAATTCCAACAATACTACAAAGCTACAGTCATCAAAACTGTATGGTACTGGCACAAAATCAGACATATAGATCAATGGAATAGAATAGAGAGCCCAGAAGTAAACCCATGCACACATGGTCAACTTTTATTTTGCAGTTCTTATTGGGTAATTTCCATTATTCTATCTTCCAGGTCACTTATGTGTTCTTCTGTATCACTTAGTCTGCTATTGATTTCTTCTAGTGTGTTTTCAATCTCAGTTACTCAATTCCTCATTTCTGTGTTGGTCTTTTTTATGTTTTCTAGTTTCTTGTTAAAATTCTCACCGTGTTCATCTATTCTTTTCCCTAACTCAGTTAACATTCGTATTACCAATGCTTTGAGTTCTTAATCTGATAAATTATTTTTGTTTTCATTATTTATTTTTTCAGGGATTTCCTCTTGCTTTTTCAATTTTGACCAGTTCCTCTGCCTTTTCATTTTGCCTAACTTTCTCAGCCTCTATGAATTTAGGTGCAATAGTCACCTATTGCAGTCTTGAAGGGGTGTTCTTTTGTGGGAGCATCTCTATACAGACTCATGTGCCCAGTGCCTTTGGTGCAGGGCTGGATTTGACATGGACACAGTCACATCTTTCCTCAAGGGGCACTGGCAGCTATCTCCTGAGTTAAGGGGTGGGGCTGGAAATGGAGGGGCTAGAGCTGGAGTTGGGTGAGGGATGGGACTTCCCCTCTGCTCAGTGGCTGTCACCACCCTATCAGGGGTGGGGTCTGATCCCAAGTTGCTGGAGCAGAAGCCTTGAGGGTCAGCACATGCTGGCTGTGTAAATTGTTCTTATAATAAAGATATACTGTGCAAAATGGAAGCTAGATAAAGTATTTGGATTTTCAATTGAATTTTAAAAAATGGATGTGCCATAACTACACACACATACAATTAAATATATACACATATATTTACATATATATACATGTGTACATATAGGTATATGATGTCTAGGGATGGATTGAACATAGTAATTTGTACCCATTATTTCATGATTTTAGATCAAGAGGCTTGATCTGGTAGAGGCTCAATCATTTGTCTAGAATATTTATAAATGGTGTTGTGAGTACCTGGGGACACATAATGTACTATTGTGATGTTAGTAGCCATTCATAATTATTACCTATATCTATTATTTTATCAGGAGTTTGCAAAGCCTAATTATTATTTTATAGATATTTAGTAGATCATATAATTTCATAAAGAGAAAATGTCTCTCATGAACTATTTCACTCTGAAATGTACAAGAATAGTAGGTGAAATGCTTTATTGTTTTTCTTTATTCACAAAATTTTATAGTAGTGAATGCTTTCCCTAAATCTTCAAAAGTTTACTATTTAAAACTATCTTTCTGATCTCATGGCTTTAATCTATTTCATATATTTTAGCTATTGAAATATTGGTTATCAGTGCCAAAATTGTAACCTTTATGTTCAATGAGAGCCTGCTCTAATTGGCTTTTGAATCTGGTTGATATACTTTCAATAGTTTTTGATAGCTTATATACATAAAAATGCATATTTTCAGAATAACAGTACCAGCAATATTGTGAAAAATGGTTATAATATTTTTCAGATTTTCTTGTCCTTACAAAGGCATTTCCTTTTATTAAGTCTAAGTTAGTATGTCCTGGTTTACAAAACACTCTAAGTATGAACAAATTATTGTTTCAAATTCACTTGATATGTTTTATCTCTTTATAGTAATGCCCCCCAGTCAATACCAGTTTGTTTCCTTTTTTCTGTATAAATTGTTTATTCTCCTTATACTATTTTTATAATTGTGTTAAGCATTTACACATCTTCAAAGAAAATATACAAATTATAGAAATATTTAATATTTTCAACAATTTCAGACAATGTCAACATGTTTTTAATATGATAAAATTTAAATTCATCTATTTATTTGCAATGTATCATTCTGTAGTTACCCTTAAATCTGAAATAATCTCATTGCTTTGAAATCTATTTGTATACTCACTTTTTTATTTGACTTTCTTCACTTGGAGTACTTTTAAATGTGCTCTTCCCATTTGCTACTCCATCTTCACAATGTAATAAACTTTCAGTTTAAAAACTTTTAATTCATTCTCTCATCCTTTAACTATTGTCATCATATCTTTTACTTATACATACATTATAAAACTTGTACTGCAATAGCATTATTTTTGTCTTAAGTAGTCAGTTGCCTTTTAAGGAGATAATTGTAAAATTGTGTGTATATGCACTTTATATTTTATCAACTTATTATTTCTCATTCTTGTCATTCCTTTTGTAAAAGCTAATTTCCATTTTGTGTCATTTCACTTCAGTCTAAGCAACCACCTTTAGCATTCCTTTTAGTGTAGACAGACTAGCAGCAAATTCTCTTAAGTTTCATTTGTCTGAAAATCTCATTATTTCAGCCAAATACTTAAGATTATTCTTCCAATTTTTTTTCCTGCACTTTAGAGATGTCATTTAATGATGTTTTAGCCTCCATAGTCTCTGATGAGACATCAGTGGTCATTCATATTATTATATTTATGTAGGTGATGTGTTTTCTCCCCTTTGGCACACTTCAAAATTTCCTCTCTCTCCAAGCAAGACTTCCTCTCTATCCTTGAAGTTTGATTAGTATGTACTTAGATGTATTTAATATTTAGTGGGCTTTGGCTTTATTGAGCTTCCATTTTGTTTCTTTTATCCTCTTGTGATATTTCAATTATATATTAGATATTATCTGATTCTCCTTGGTCATAACACTTATTTACCATTGAAGAATATAACTTATGAGTGATTTTAACCAGAACACAGACATACTAATACACCCTGAGAAGAACCTGTACAGACCTGATGATTCCAATAACTGTAAATCTGTTTCAAATAAGGACTCAAATGTCTCAAAATTTTGTGTGCATGATTCTGTAATTAATGTCCAATATATTTATGTAACAAACAGACATGTGCACCAACATTTCACTCCACAGGATGCTATAAATTCATAAATATCCCCTACTGTCTTCAAAAGCTTTTCTAGAAATTAAACTCTTACTTTGTGTTAGGACTCTTTCAGTTCAAATTTAAGATACTATGGGCAAGCCAATGTCTACTTATCATAATTAGCTTAGTGTGTTTAATTTTGCTGGTTTTACTTTGGGGATCTTTGACAGTTTAAGAAACTGTCTTCCCCTTAAAAGTTTTTAATGAATTATTTATTATAATTTCTTAAAGGTTATACTTTTTTTATTATATCTCTATTTTCAAGCTCTGTCAAAAGCATTTTGAATAAGTTAAATCTATGCGCTCTGTATTATTATTATTCATATTTCACATATCAGAAAACTGACTCCAAAAAATTATAAATAACTTTCAAAGCTAGATAGCTAATAAATAGACTGGGATATGAATTAAACCTTTCTTATTCTAGGGTTTCCAATCTTACCAATTACAATATAATGCCTTTGTGGAGAAAGGAATTAAAGCAGCTGGCTTGTAATCTGGGGAAGGGGTGCTATTGGGGAAAGAATGAGGGGTTCCAGTCTAATGTCCTTATAAACATGCTGATAACTGACCTCCTGATAAAAACACTAATGATATTTCTTAGGAGAACACTTATCTGTGGAAACCTCCTAATAGAATATCCCTGGTTTGTAATTGCTTCTGACAAACAATCCTAGAATCTGTGGATTTATGGGTTATCATTCTCCAGAAAATCTCAAGTAAGGTATATAGAAACCTGGGTATAAAAATGAGGTGTTTCATAACCTAAATTCTCTCTGTGTGGTGTCTGAGAAAACCTCACTTAGAGATCGTGTCTACCACTGTGGGGTGCATCTGATGAAGGAAGAAAGGGAACCAGAAGCCACGTGCTGTAACCCAGACCCCCTTCTGCTTTTTCACTGCCTCTTGTTTCTTTTGTCATTGAAGTGGTTCGTAGAGATCTACCCTAGATAAGATTTCTGATTCACATGTCTTATTTTGCGTTTAATTCTTTGTTAATATCTCACCTTATGTGGCAGAAGGGAGTTTGCATATGTGGTTAAGTTAAGGGTGTTAGGATGGAGAGCTTATCCTGGATTTTCGGAGTGAGAGGAGGTAATATAGTCATGGGGGTCTTTGTAAGAGGGAGTCAAAGAAGGAGCTGTCATGGGGAAAGCAGAGTCCTTGTGATGCAATGACAAGCAGTGGAGATGGGAGTTGCCAAAAACCAGGAATGAGGCAGCCTCTAGAACCTGGGAAAAGGTAAAGAAGCAAACTTTCCCCCAGAGCCTCAGAAGGGACAGAGCCTTGCCAGCAAGCCTTTTGACCGCCGGGACCATAAAATAATAAGTTTGTGTTGTTTTAAGTCACTGAGTTTGTGGCTTTTTTTTAATGTATCAGCAATAGGAATCTAATGCAGGTGCATGTTGCCTTTGGTAATTACATGGGTATCAACTAAGTCTCCTTTTCTTCCAGTTTTAATTGGCCATGCTAAGTGAAAATTTGGGATTGCCTGAGCCCCCCTCTGTCGTAACCATCAAACACTACAGAATTCCAGGATAATGAGAGAAAGGGCTCAGACACAAGTTTGATGTTCACTTTTCTTTATGACGTCCCTAGATATTTTCTAGGGATTAATAGACTGTTGAAGAGTAAACATATGGTTCTTGTTACCTCCGATGTATTTGATGTGGTAAAGCTGAATAGGAACAGCAAAAGCTCAAGGAGCACTGATGCGCCATCCAGAACCTGGATAAACCTTCTTTTGCGTTGTAATTTAGATGTACAGCCAAGCACAGTTTGCATTCTCATGGAATGGAAATGAGTTGATGATTGGCCTCCTCAGTTCAAGAGGAGTTAAGGACCATAGGTACCCGTATGACATATGTAAGGCTGGTTGATGAATCCAAGTAAAATGGAAGGCCCAGCCCAACCTGTGAACTTTCTGGGAATTACATGGACTAGATTAAATGGACATATTCTTCAAATTGTGAGAAATACTTTGTTCTCTGTCCCAGACCCTGCCAACAAGCAAGAAGCCCAGATACTACTCAGGTTTTGAAGAAATCATACTCTTCATACAAGAATCCTTTTAAGCTCTATCCACAAAGTCAGTAGGAAAAGAATCTGACAAAGCAACAACAACAAAAACAATGCAAAATAACTCTTCAGGGGTCCGGAAGTGAAAGAGCATTAAGAAATTTATGGAGGGCTTCCCTGGTGGCGCAGTGGTTGAGAGTCCGCCTGCCGATGCGGGGAACGCGGGTTCGTGCCCCGGTCTGGGAAGATCCCACATGCCGCGGAGCGGCTGGGCCCGTGAGCCATGGCCGCTGAGCCTGCGTGTCCGGAGCCTGTGCTCTGCAACGGGAGAGGCCACAACAGTGAGAGGCCCGCGTACCAAAAAAAAAAAAAAGGTAATAAGTGTGAAATAAATGGAAAGAGCATACTGACGGCAAAGATAGTCACAAGGAGATTGAAATTCCCCAAAAGGGTGCAATCACACTCTTTCCACAACAGCACTTCAGAGTGAGGGAATAAACCCTTATTTCTGTCTCTTATATTGAGTATTGACTAATAGCCAATGTTGGGAGAAACCCTGGTTGGAGTTCCTCTGGTGGGAGAAGAGTGGATTTCTACTGATTTTAAGCACTTCTTAAAGGTTCTACCTGGTGAGTCTGAGGAGAAGATGTGAGGCAGCACATCTGACAATGGAAAGTCAAGTGAATGGGATAAAGTAGAGGATGCAATAGAGCAGAACCTCTTTATCCTTCAGGCGGTAAGTCAAGATACAATGTTGCTAAAACAGCTGCCTTGGTGTGACAGAACTCAGGTTAAGGCTGCCTGCCCAGTATGTCAGAGTTTACTATGATTCTTTAAGTCAGACTTGAATTTGCATGGAATGTATTTAAAGAAAATGGAAATGGAACCTGGGTAGTCTCAAAAGTGTCAGGTCTGGACATGATCGTATGGTCTGACAGTATAGATGTCTCCCCTCAGAAGTACACAAAGGACTTTTATGGAAGACTTTTAGTATATCCAGATGAAGCTGTATTCAGAGGTAAGATATACCCAAATGAAAGTTTTGTTGGGTACCCACCATTTGGGAGTACAGACCATTTTCCCATATTTTACAATTTCTTAAATGTACGAGGGGACAAAGTATGTGGTATTGTGATTGGCATCTGCCTCAGAGGGCCAAATGCTTGGTGGAGGTGTTAGGAGCTGGTCGTTGTATACTAAGTGATGCTGCAAAATGTTACTAAAGTCTTTTTATCATGAAGAAAAAGACTTTTTAATCTAAACAGGGTCATCAGAAGGAGCTCTCTTTCAGAATGGAGAGACTGCACAGTTCTCATTGAATGGAATGACCAATGACGACCATATTCATACACGGCAGAAATTCTGGGAGGAGCTCCTAAACTCTCCCAGGAAGAACTGTTAAATACTGGAATCACAACAAAGTCTGATGTTTGCAAAGTTCTGCGTCTTAGAGAGCCCAGTAAAGGCATGTATGTAGCTATGGGCAAATTTTGATAAGGTTAAATTATAGATCATCATTGTAGAGTGTGGCTTTCGTGGTGTTCTAATGGCCCAAGTGCCACAGATAAGAATGATATTCATCTTCCCTTTCTTGTTCATTTGAGCCTTTCCATTATGTATATCCTGGACCTGGTGAGGCAACAGGTTAGGAGTGAAAGAAAAGGGTACCATACAGCATATCCTTATGGGGGATAGATGGGCCATGCTATATAATGACAGGTGGAAGCTGCTATCTGTTAAAACCCTACAGTGTTACCTGCAAAATGGTTATGACCACAAACCACAGAGAATACAGACTTGACTGGAAGATTGCCTGTAGTCACCACCCCAGTTATTTCTAATATGGAAAAAGTTGCTTCAGTTGCGAAAGGATGGAATATATGACTGTAATCCTAATTTACATACAGTGTAAAAATATGACTTTATTTGTAATAGCAACATGTTAACAAAGAGTTTTAAGTTCTCTTACTTGGAAACCTGATTTCTGCACACCATGATTCCAGGATGAGAAAATATTTTTGGAAGCTGAGATGAAGTCTTGAATTGATACAATACCTATGGAAACCAATTGAAATGCATGTAGCTTTAGGAAGATTATACAATCAAATGCCTCCAATAGATAGAAAGATTCAGTAAATGTGGATAAGAGAGGATAAACAGTAATTCAGCTGATTAAAGAATATCAGTACACCTATGAAGAAATATAAATAACAGTTCACATGTTTTGTAGAGGAAATTCCTGCTCCCCTTTGGAAAACAAATTCTGGTGATGACCCTTATGTTATGCCATTACAGGAAGGATGCTTCCAGAGTTAAAAAAAGGAGGAATGTGATCCAATTTAATCTCATTGACAACATCATAAAGGAACCGAAGGACTAGTAGTCTGAGGATGTTTGCCAGGAGGAGGGTCCTTATTTATGGAAATCTTTTTTTTTTTTTGGCTGTGCTGTGTGGCTTTTAGCTTGTGAGATCTTAGTTCCCTCCTAATAGGGTATATCTGATGAAAGATTGTGGCGAGTAAATAAACCCCGAATCTATAGTTTATTTGGCTTAACCCCTTGAAAAATGTCAAAAATGCTGCGGTGTAAAATGGAGATATTCATGAGATAATCATTCTCCACTAGGTGAGGTGAAGCCCTATGCCATGTACCTTAATAGAAACATTGTCTATTTGAGGTAAGCAAGCCCTTTCTGTTGTGGGAATGAAGAACCTGAAACCCAAACGTAATGTCTCAGATCACTTTCTGCTCTTGTGAGCCTGACTGTGGCCATGTGCACCTGGGAAATTAGTTGTAAAGCTTGAGTGGTGGATGAGATCTCTGATCACATGAATCTGACTGTACAATCATATTGCTATGGATTGTGTTGTATCCCTGCCCCCCAAAATCCATATATTGAAGCCCTAACCCCCAGTGTGGGTGTTTGGGGATGAAGCTTTTGGAGGCAATAAGGGTTAGGATAAGCTCTTCGGAATCAGAGATCCTGTAGGAAAAGACACCGTAGAGTTTGCTCTCTCTCTTCCTGCCTTGTGAGGTCACAGCAAAAAGGCAGCTTTCTACAAGCCAGGAAGAGAACGCTCACAGGGAACTAAGTCTTCTGGTACCTTGATCTTGGGCTTCCCAGTCTCCAGAACCCTGAGAAAATAAATGTCTGTCTTTAAGCCACCCAGTCTAGGATATTTTGTTACAGGAGTTGGAGCCGACCAAGACATTTCTCTTTTGTTATCTCAGTAATGCTGAAATCTGTGGATCCTTGATCAGTTCATGAAAATTCTTAGCCTTTGTGTGTTTCTTACACTCCTTTCTGATTTATCTTTTCTCTGCACCATTTTTCTCCCCATACCACAGTACAGCAGTATGCAGGCAGCATCTGACCTATCATTAAGTTCACTACTTTATTTTTTCAGCAATGCCTCATATGCTGTTAACCATTTCTACTGATTACTTAACTTCAGTGACTGTCATTTTCATTTTAGAATTTTAATTTGCTCCTTTTATTGTATCTGGTTTCTTGCTGAAATTTTAAATCTTATTTAATTCCTTCAACATATTAATCATACTTATATAAGATTTCACATATCATAGAACCAGTATCTACATGTCATGTTTCTATGTGAATTGTCTGTTTTTCTCTCAGTTCCCAATAAACTGTTATCTTTTTATGTGCTTAGTTACATTTAATTGAGTGCTGACATTATATTTAAAAGAAATAAGGATTAATTTGAGGCTCCGGATGTGGTTTTCCTTTGCTTCTGGCAGGAACAAATCTAGGAAAGATCAATTTAATTGAATCAGGAAATGAAATTATGTGAATGTTGTTACTTGAGGTCATATTACTCTGAGGATATCTTAGTGTGCATAGGCTGCTGAAACAAAATACCATAGACTTGGTGGCTTAAACAAGAGAGATTTATTTCTCATAGTTCTAGAGGCTGAGAAGTCCACCATAAAAGCGCCAGGAGACTTGTTCCTGGGTGAGGGCCCTCTTCCTGGCTTGCAGATGGTGCCTTCTTGCCATGTGCTCACATGACCGCTTCTTTACATGCATACAGAGAGAGGTGGCGGGGAGAAAGAGAGAGAAAGCTCTATGAGGGCACTGAACCCATCTACAGGGCCCCATCCTCATGACCTCATTTAAAGTTATCTCCCCAAAGGCCCATCTCCAAATACCATCATGTTGGGAGTTAGGGCTCTAGCATATGAATTTTGCGAGGACACAATTCAGCCTATAGCATAGCTCCTCAGTTTTCTCATCAACACCCTGGGTTCCTTACTAAGCTTTCTAACTTCTTACAGTTTCTGAAAGTTAACGTTTGCCCCCTCAGCTCAGCCTCTCATTTTCCCAACTCTGTTTTTTGCTTCATAAAATATTGACTCGAGGAGAAAACTGAACCAACGTCAGGTTCACATGTCCTAGCTTCTCTTATCTTTCTCTTTTTCCTAAGAATTCCCTGAGCACTGAATTCTTGTGCAGTCAGCAGTGTGTTGGGGCATGCTGGGGAGAGCTTCAGTTTTATAGGGTAATCAGGTTAGACGTTTGCCAGATGCTACAGTACTTCATTTTGCTCCCCATGAATCACGTCATTATTCTGCTTTCAACAGTACTGACCCCAACTCTATGAGGTGGGACGGGTATCATTCCCATATTGCAGGTGATGAGCCCGTGACTTAGAAATTTGAAATAATTTTCCCAAAGTTGCATGTCATGAAACCACAAATTTAGTTCTGTCAGACTTCCCTACTACAAAAAGCCTCACACTGAATGAACTAAAACATAAAGATGCAATGAATTATACATAAAATCAGTATACTGTACTGAGCTTAACTCAATATCATATTTTATAGAGGTTTTCCTGATTTCAGCAATAACTTTGAAAGTCTCACCAACAAGAAAAATATTTAAATTCACGTGTTATAAATATGCCCCTCAAAAATTTATTCTTTACATTAACGTTACCAATCATTAAAATTCAGAGTTTACGTGAAATAACCTTCTGATTTCCTTATTGTGCACTATTTTCAGTACCAATAATGAAAACTGAGAACTTGGAAAAACCAGAGCTACTGAAATCTTAGTCTTATTAACACCTAATTTAGATTTTTCTTGTCTCCATTTCCTTTGAGGGTTTTTTTTTTTTGAATTTTCTTTTTCATTCTTGCTCCCACTTCCCTAAACCTCTTTTTAAACTAAACTTTAAAAAATTATCCTGTCATCAATTAAAATCCTTTTTAATCTCATACTCACTATGACAAGAAAGTAAAGTGTTTTATGAACTAATAAATGATTAATGAGACATGCCTGAAAGAATGTTTGTCGCTCAAAAGCATAATAGAGCTAGAAGCAAAGCTTAGGCATGAATGAATCAACACGGATATATGCTTAGGATAAATAGCCATTTATTTGCTTTGAAAAACAGTTTACTGCACTTAATACTTGTGAACTGGCATATTCTACTCTGCAAATGATACAAATGTTATCAATGTGCTAAAGTACTAAAACTTCTAGCATTGTAAATAGACTTGTAAATTCAAACAGAAGCAGAAGCATTTGGTTGTAGTTTTCAGTGCACATAGGAATTAAATTTTTCTCTAAGAAAATACAAATCTCTGTGTTCTACTTGTTACCCAACCAAATGAAATTTTGTAGTAGGTGTGAAGTGCCTTCACTAAGACCAGCTGGAAGACATTTTCTCACTTGGCCCAAGAAACTTACTGTTAATTGTGCCTCTGCTCTTACATGCGGAAGAGCCGATATTGACAGCTTGTACGTACCATGCAGAGTACAGGCAAAGCATATCTCAGGAATGTCAGATGGCAATGATATGATAGTACCATGAGGAATTTACCAGAAAAGAAATTTTAAAATGCACACTGGTAATTTTTAATGCCTAGGAATGCTGAAATCATGTCCAGTTGCTGTTGGTCTAATATGAATGTTCATTCCTTGATACCACTATTTCCACAGTCTTCCTGTGGCAAAGATACGTTCCCCTTCCCCTTGCCCAAAGACGTTATTTCCTTTCATAACCAAACATGTTACAGACCTTACCAAATATATTTTTATATTTCCTCAAACAAAAATATGTATTATTTGTCTTGAATTTCCCCACAATGCTGTTTCCCTTTTTTTAAAAAACAAATAGCTTATATGTTGATGCTATAATTGCTGTTTCATGTCTGATCCTGTTGAGAAAACAAAACAGAATAAATAAAAGACTGATGCTTTCTTCCTTCTAATGAACACTTTTTTACAGCAGTAAATAGAAATAAGATTTCTGAACACTCCATTTTCCAAGCGTATTAAAATTAACAAGTTATTATATAACAGAGCTATTAAGTAAAAGAAATACATTTAATCAATAATAGGGCTCCCACTTTCATTAATCAATCAACGCTCTCTTGAATACAGCTGTTTTTGACTCCTTAGTATCTTCTGTTTTCAATACTTTATTAACAAACTTATATTAGGAAGCAAAGGAAAGTATAATTACTTATCTCTACATTCAGTTGGGGTAATTATTAATAATTCGTTATTTTTATTCATGATGAACAGATTTTAAAACTAAAATCAAAACTTTCAAACTTACAATTTTGACTTATTCTACTTTATTCAAATACAAAATGAAAGGGAAGTAGTCTCAGGATCAACTAATTAAGACCTAAGAACACTTGGGGAAAATGACATTCACTGCAAACATATTTCAAACATTTGTAATCATTCCATTGGGCATTTTAGATAAATAGAAATTAATTAAGAATCACACTAATGGAGAATGAAATTCTCCAGCTGCACAATAGGCATATGATTTAATAGGAATGAAATGATTTTTGTTTGTTTTGTATTGTATCTCAGCCTGAACTGAAAGACCTAATTAAAGAATAAGGAATCATGCATGACACTGAAAGAGTTTTTTCTTTTTTTAATTTTATTTATTTACTTTGGGCTGCATTGGGTCTTTGTTGCTGCACATGGGCTTTCTCTAGTTGCGTTGAGTGGGGGCTTCTCTTGTTGCTGAGCACGGGCTCTAGGCGCGCGGACTTCAGTAGTTGTGGCTCACAGGCTTAGCTGCTCCGCGGCAGGCATGTGAGATCTTCCCGGATCAGGGCTCGAACCCGTGTACCCTGCACTGGCAGGCGGATTCTTAACCACTGCGCCACCAGGGAAGCCCCACTGAAAGAGTTTTGTTTGTGATAAGTTCATCTAACTCGTAGATTCAACTGAATCTAATAGAGATCATGAAAGATTTTATAAATTAATATAATCTGTGAGGCATATAATAGTACTTTAATGATTTATAATAAATATGAACCATTAGGATATCTGAGCAGGAAACTTCAAAGAATGATCAAAAGTGGTACTCAGTTTATGATTAACATATAGAGAGATATGTGAAAAAATATGCAGTATAGCTATTTCTTAAAATACAAGAGATGGTTTGTGAATGGAGGTTTATACACTTTTGTTTTAAAATTTAGAAAGTCAAAATAAGCTACGTAGAAAAAACAGTGGAATGAAATGTAACTGTCCATGTGTCCCCCAACTATTCATATCCACCTGGAACTTGTGGATGTGACTTTATTTGGAAACAGTCTTTACAGATGTAACTAGTTAAGATGAGGTCATACTGGAGCAGGGCAGGCCCTAAATCAATATGACTGGTGTCCTTCTAAGAAGATGAGAGACAGACAGAGAGACACACACAGGGGGAATGCAGTGTGATGATGGATGCAGAGATGGGTGTGATGCATCTCCAAACCAAAGCGCCAAAGGATTACCAGCAGCCACCAGAAGCTAGGAGAGAGGCAAGGAATAGATTCTCCCTTAGGGCTCCTGGAAGGAACCATGCCTGCTGACACCTTGATCTCAGACTTCCAGCCTCCAGACCTGTCAGACAATAAATTGCTGTTGTCTTAAGCCACCCAGTCTGTGACCGCTTGTTAGGGCAGCCAGAAGAATACTAACGCAGCCCATCTACATGGAATAACCGGATTTTAGTTGGATCAGGCTCGGGTAGAACGTGGGCCACAGAAGCATGTTCTGCCTTTCACTGTGTTGGCTTTATTTTCAAGAAAATGGTGACCAGAACCTCTCAGCTCATATTAGCCTTTAGTTAGCACCCCAAGAAAAGAGTGAAAGTTCCCTTCCTAATGGCACCAGATAAAAAGACTCCAGATAAGGACCGCTTGCCTGACTCAGTTCAAATGCACCTAAAATAGTCAAGATGGCCAAAGGAGGGATTTCCCTGGTGGTCCAGTGGTTAAGACTCCACTCTTCCATTGCAGGGGGCACGGGTTTGGTTCCTGGTCTGGGAACTAAGATCCCACATGCCATGCAGCACGGCCAAAAAAAAAAAGATGGCCAAAGAATAAAGAATTCTAACTGCAAAGGTCTGAGGCACATTCTAAATTCTACAGCCTGGTGCTGCATTAGAGAAGAAAGGTGATTACCCTTTAAAAACTTATGCAGAATAGAATCCTCTTACCCCTGCTAAAATATTAGTAGATATTCACACTGTAAAAATGCTGGACAATGATATTATATTGGAAATTTTCTAATGTAATAGGATTATTGAAACACAAATGATTTATGCTCATTTGAACTCTTGAAGAAAGTTACAGAGAATTATTATTTCCTATTAAACAAACTCAAACATGTCCTCATAATAAGAGGATTAATTTCGGTCTCTGTAGAAAACTAGGGGAATTTACAGTTAAAAATAAATCAGGTGAAGAGAGAGCTAAAATCTCATCACTTTTTCTCATCTGATACTTTTTTATAGAGATATATTCTGTGGAATACTTTACCTATCTACTTGCAAAAATATTTCCACCATTGTTTAGATCACAGATCACAAATTTAAATGATCACAAAAAATAGAAGGAACTAAAATGTATGTAATATATTTAAAATGTTCTTTGGATATTAGAGACAAGAACACACATATATACACATATATATGTAAAAATATGGTCAGCACTTTTGAACTTTAGAGGAAATAGATGCACAACAATTTTACTGGAAATTTCCCATTTTAAAGGTTTATAGATAATTCTGATAGAAAATTCTTATAGATATTTCAAAGTCCTCCTTTTCTCCATCATTTTACAAATTCTGTTCCATATGTTTATATGCTGTTTGCATTTACATATCTAACTTATAATTTATTCCTATTTGTACATTTAAACTACAATACAGTGAAACATAAACAAATGTGTATTTGTATATACAAATTAAAATATCAAGCATATATTAATTTAGTGAAAGATTAATTTTTGTATAAATTTATATGATTACTAGGATAAATGAGTGATCAATAACTTCATTTTTTTCACCAAATAAAATACTGTGATCACTGTTGCTTAGTGCAAGAAAAAATTGTGAGCTGAATCTCAAAAGGTAGATCAGTGATAAGTGTATCTTGACATTTGTGAGAACACCTCGGCATCAAAGTGGGCATAGGGACAGAATAAGAATGTAAAGAATAAATCTTCCTGGAAAAAGGGACTAGTGGGTTTGAAAAACAAAACAGAATAAAACTGAGAGCTCATAGCCAGTTGTAGGGGCTTAGAAAAGTTGTGCTGATTTTAGTTCCATTCCAAAGAGCACTTGGAACTCTGTGGTGTGTGTTAAGAAAGAGAAGTGCGCGAGCGAATGTTATGCTAAAAGTATATATGAAGAATAGAACATAAGGAAGCAATGCAATTCCTAGAAACAAAACTGTTTCAAAATGATGCAGAATATTTCCATGATGAACATTCCTCAATCCTGCAGATGGGGGTGCTTCAGACGCACTGCCCTTACATCACACTGAAACCTTTGTGTATGTACTAGTATCATATCTTCAGTTTATAATTTACTTGACTGGGACAATTTAATGTATGTTAAATGAGCTCAGACCATTCCACTAGTAGTGGTATGTTAATACCACTTTAATCTTGCTGGGCTTTTAAACAGCTAATTCATCAAAAGCATAAAATCCTTGCAACTAACCATAGAGTTTACTTAGTAAAAAGAAACTTTGGAAATGACTATTGAAATTCTTAGTATTATACATTGTAAAAATTCTCCTGTACTTAAAGTTTATAATCTTCTATCAAAAATTATTTTGGTGCAATAATTAAAACCTATATTTGGAAGACCCTTAAACCTAAAATGGGAAATAAATTCAACTCATTCCCACCTCATTTCTCTTCTTTAGTCTTCCCATCCTTTTGCTTACTATCTCTTCCAAATTTTGGCATTAAAACATAGGCAAATAATTTACAATATGAAGTTTTCCTCATTTGGATACCCTGCAAACTAAAGAAGCACATTCATATGCAACAATTACTAAATAAAGTGTGTTTCTGCATGAAGAGAGAAAGGCTCTGCCTCTTATCATTTCTGAGTAATTTCTCACATAGCAAAACAGAGGGACTTCCCTGGTGGTCCAGTGGTAAAGAATCCACCTTACAATGCAGGGGACGCAGGTTCGATCCCTGGTCAGGGAATAAGAGCCCCCATGCCGCGGGGCAACTAAGCCTGCCTGCCTCAGCTAGAGCCCATGTGTCGCAATCTACAGAGCCCACGCTCTCTGGAGCCCGTGCACCACAACTAGAGAGAGAAAATCTACATGCGACAACTAGAGAGAAGCCCGTGGGCTGCAAGGAAGAGCCCGCGCCACAAGGAAGATCCCGCATACCTCAGCTAAGACCTGATGCAGCCAAAAAAAGAAAGAAAGAAAGAAAAAACCAAAACAAAACAGAGAAAGGGCTCAAGGTTCCATGATGTGGCGAACAGTGTGATACTGGGATGGGGAGAGTTTTATAGAAATAGCCAAGGAAATGTTTAGGGTGCAGGGCTCCATAATTTGCTGTTAGAATAACTTAAAGTTACTACATTTAACAATTTTCCTACATGTTCCAAACCAGAAAAATTGCGAGCAAAGCATCTGTGTCTGTCTGTATTTATCACAATACTGCTATGGAGAGATTTCTTTCTTTTTTCCCACCTCCTCTTCAATTTCAATTTCTTCTTGATTCAAATATTTACAAAATGATGAGGGCAAAGGTAGGAAACGTGAAAAGCACATTAAGTATTCTTATATCTCTAAGGCTCTAAAGCCCCTTGGGGAGGACCATTGACTAAAAACATGGATATTAATAACATATTTATATTTGCTTTTTAAGAGCATTTTTCAACATATTTCCTTTCCTGATATACTATAAGCTGCTTATAATATGAAAATTGCTCTCCATTTCTTGAACTAAATAAAGACTACAAATGGCCATGATCTTCATGGTTAAGGAGAACAGTCTTGGCATTAAATAGGATAACAATGAATTAAGGTTCATAATGGAGAATGTTAAAGTGGTATAAAGAATAAAAAATAATCAAGATTTTAAGGAACAACTGAAGTTTCCCCTAAGAAGACTATCACAATTCTTATATCAAGGTATCTGGTTTTATTCTTTACTTGCCACTTGTTTGATGTTTATAATCCTAGCAGACAGCATAAACAAGCTAATGGTTGTACTCAGAGGACAGGACACGTCCCGACAGTGATTTTGAGACCTTTTTTTTGGACAGTGAATTGTAACTTTTAAGAATTGGCTGTGTTTCAAATCTACAATTATATGCTTAATGAATTCTGCACTAAAATTGTCTATATAGTTGATCTAGTCTCTTGATAATATACATAAATTAAATTAAGTATATTTTAAATGCATGCAAATATATTTCAAGATTTTAAATGAATCATAGAACAAAAGAAAATGGTATAAGATACTATAGCAATATTTGTGACATTTAAACATTGACAAAATGCAAGGCACTAAGATACGTGTTCTGGGGGTCCCAGAGATCAAAGAGATGTTCCTTTCTTTTAGGATCATTCCTTATTTTTCTTTTTGAAAGGTGAAACATTCTTATGAAAAAATGAAGTTTCTCCTGCTTAATATGAAGTGTAATAACCCAATTCCTGGTCTTTATGGAGAAAATCTTGTCATTAATATAATTTAAAGTTTGCCAATAATATTACTCTATATCCATGTCTTGGTATTCGACTTGAGACCGTTAGGATAAAAATATACTGAATCAAAGCCACCTTGATGCAAAAGTGGTGGTGTGATGAATTGGGAGGTTGGGATTGACATATATACACTAATATGTATAAAATGGATAACTAATAAGGACTTGCTGTATAAAAAAATAAAATAAATTTTAAAAAATAGCCACCTTGATGTGAGCTCAGATAACAGCAACAAAATATTTTTACTGATGTCCATAAATGTTCCACATGCTTAATAAATAAGTTCCTAACTTACTAATGGCTTATATCCTGTTTTTTGTCATTGTACTCATCCCAGAGTTGCACACTTTATATGTTGAAGGAGGTTATTGTCAAGCTGGGATAATAAATTGTTCCTAGATCCTCCTCTGAAGACTTGAAAATCTGTACCATTTTTAAAAACCAAAGATGCTTTGGAGGAATATTTAAAGGAAATAAAGCAATGTAGGAGCAACTTTATGAAGCAGCAGCTATGTCAAAGATTCCAGGATGGGGGGGGGTGACTCTCAAACAATTGAAATCTAGCGACTACACAAACATATATTGAGTACTCCTGTGTGTCAGGGGCTGTTCTAACTCCTGGGGACATATATTTGAAAATCCACAGAAGACTCTGGTATTTATTTAACTTTTACCCACAATGGCAGGGTAGCAGAGGATAAACAATTAGATAAATGACTTTAAAAGGACATGGAAAATACGGGTAAGTGCTATCATTTAAAGAGAAATATTAGTGATGTAGTTAGTAATGTAAAACAGCAGTGATAAAAGAACAGCTTTACTTCGGTGATTAGTAAAGACCTTCCAGTATCTTTAACTAAAAAAAGGCAACTTCCAAAATTAAACAAACAAAAACAAAACAACACAAAATACAGGAAGAGCAGCCCGGTGGGTGAAGTAAAGAGCTGAACAGCCTCTAAACTGGAAATGACTTGGTAATTTTGGGAAACGCAGAAAAGTGTGGCTGAATCCCAGGGAGCAAGTAAACACATAAGGTTGGAGTCCTGGGCATGCCTCAGATCTGTGTGCTGTGAAGCCTGGATGCTGAATTTGGATTTATACGTCTTCTCTTTTGGGGAAGGAGCAAAGAGAGGATTTTAATCAGGAGAGCTGTATGCTTTCACTCATATATTTCATAAATTACTCTTGCAGGCATTTGGAGCATGGATGAATGAGGCACACAGAGAAAGAAGCAGACACGTTTTACTACTGCATCTGTCCAGGTGAGAGTAATGGTGAAAATAAGGAGACGTTAACTTGCAATATGGTTCGAGCTGGAATCTGCAAGATATTCTGATGGATGGAGTAAGGAGCGGTACAAAGACAAGAGTGAAGGGTGCGTCCTGTGGGTTGACTTTTGTAGCTGGATGTTAGGAAGGAGTGCTATTAACTGAGATAAAAAAGATTGGGGAAATAGCAGGTTAAGGAGCTAGTTAAGAAAAATAAAATCTACTTCAGACTGATAATTTTGAGGTATCTTCGATTAAGTGGGGATTCTGAATAAGCAATTAGATATGGAAGACTGGCATATAAAAGCAAGGCCAGGACTAGAGATAAGAATTCGGCTCAGCTGTAAAAAAGAACGAAATAGTGCCATTTGCAGCAACTGGGATGCAACCAGAGATGATCACACTAAGTGAGGTAAGCCAGACAGAGGAAGACAAATACCATATGCTATCACTTGCATGTGGAATCTCAAATATGACACAAATGAACATATCTACGAAACACAAACAGACTCACAGCCATAGAGAACAGACTGGTGGTTGCCAAAGGTCGGGGAGGTGGGGGAGGGATGGGCTGGGAGTTTGGGATTAGCAGATGCAAACTAGTACATACAGTATGGATAAACAACTAGGTCCTACTGTAGAGCACGGGGAACTGTATTCAATATCCTGTGATAAACCGTAATGGAAAACCATATGAAAAGGATTGTATGTATGTGTATAACTGAGTGACTTTGCTGTACAACACTAATTAACACAATATTGTAATCCAACTATGCTTCAATAAAAAAGAAAGAAAAATAATTTGGGAGTCATAAACCTTCAGATGGAATTAGAAGTCCCATGACGCTGTGCAATGGCCTCGCCAGGTAATGTGGAAGTAGCTCCCAAAGATGGCTAAAAAGCAGAAAATAGCACATTTCTTGTATGCATTGCTCCAGATTCAACTGCTCCAAGACTTCAAGTTTGGTTATGATAAGAATGGTAACAAAAGACTTGTGCTCCCATGTTCCTGAATATTAAACCAGATAAAATAAAAGTCAGAGTTTTCTAGGGTATTGTCAAAGAGCTCTGGATGAAAGAAGCCCTAATGCACAAGATCCCGAGGAAGACAGGCCTGGATCCACACCAGCAGCAGGCCCCTGACTCTGGCTGCACACATGCGGGACGCTGGCCTACACCCTGCAGCTGACATCCACAGCCCTGTGGACGCTCAGGGCCGGCCCCTCCCTGTGTGCCCGGATGCCACCAGTCTGACTCCCATCCCTGGCCTCCACGGCCATGTGAGGACCTGCGACAAGACCCTGCAGCCACAAGAGTGCAGGCTGACAGCCAAGGTCCCCACAGCTGCCCGTGGGCCTAGATCTGTCCCTACCTCCGGTCACTGGCCTGCCTCGCGGGGCTTATGTGCAACTAGTCCCTGCAGTGGTGCAGCTGCACCCACCACCTTGACTGCTGGACTGGCCTCCGCGGCTGTGTGCACGCCTGTGGTGAGACCCTGCAGACACAGGATCGCACCCCGACAACCGAGGCCCTCGCAGCTGCAAGTGTGCCTGCCGTGGGTCCTGGCCCCTGCCACTGCCACTGAGCTTTGCCACGATATGTGTGTACAGTGTGTACAGGCGCGCGCAGCCAGCCCCTGCCGCCGAGTGGGCGCGCACCACTGGCTCTGGCTCCCACCGCCGCCGCCTGGACCCTGCCCGCTGGACTTGGATGTGCCACTGAAGACGTTGGCGGTCCTTGCAGGCCCTGCAGATCCCCCAGAGCACTCGCAAATGTTCAGGCAGTTGTTGATGTCGTGGACCCCCAGGGATATCCTGTCTGGAAGAAGAGCCTGGACCAAGCAGAAGAAAGCACAAATGACTTGAAGACACATCATCTGAAATCATTCAGTCAGAGGAGCAGAAATAAAAAGAATGCAGAGGAATGAAGAAGGCCCACGGGACTTAAGGGACGTCATTAAGAAAATAGGGCTTCCCTGGTGGCGCAGTGGTTGAGAGTCCGCCTGCCGATGCAGGGGACACGGGTTTGTGCCCCGGTCCGGGAGGATCCCGCATGCCGCGGAGCAGCTGGGCCCATGAGCCATGGCCGCTGAGCCTGCGCGTCCGGAGCCTGTGCTCCGCAATGGGAGAGGCCACAACAGTGAGAGGCCCGCGTACCGCAAAAAAAAAAAAAGAGAAAAGAAACAGCACATTGTTGGAGGCCCAGAAGGAGAAGAGAGGGAGAAAGGGGTGGAAAGCTGATTTAAAGAAGCAATGTCGGAGAACTTACCAAAACTGCGGAGAGATTTGGACTCCCAAGTTCATGAAGCTCATAGGTTCCCAAACAATTCAACTGAAAGAGAACTTCTCCAAGCCCACTCCACTCACAGAAGTTAACTAGAAATGGAATAAGGACTTGCATGTCAGAACTGAAACTGTAAAACTCCTCATACCTTCAGTATGGCTATTATCAAAAAGGCAAGAGGTAATAAATGCTGGAGAGGGTGTGGAGGAAAGGGAACCCTTGTGCACTGTTGGTGGGAATGTAAATTGGTACAGCCACTGGAAATCATTGTGGAAGTTACTCAAAAATTAAAACTACCATACAATCTACAATTCCATTTCTGAGTACACTTCAGAAGGAAGTGAAATCACTATCTTGAAGATACATCTGCACCCCCATGTTTACTTTATTCCCAAGAGCTGAGATATGAAAACAGCCTAAGTGTCCATCAACAGAAGAATGGATAAAGAAAATTTTGTAATTTAAAATATATATATTAAAATATTATTATGAGCATATAATACTTATATATGCTATATATAATATATTGACTAATATTTCTTTCTATATTTTTATGTATTATATATACATGAAGAAAGAGAGGAAGAAAGGAAGGAAGAAAGAAAATATACATATATGCCTTATTATATATATAATTTTATATATATATATATATAGTCACAAATGGCTGGGTTTCCTTCTTTCTCCTGGCTGAATAATATTGCACACACACAATGAAATATATTCAACCTCATGAATAAAGAAGGAAATCCTGCCGTTTAAGGACATATACTAAATGAACTAAGTCAGAGTAAGACAAGTGCTGTATAATCTCACATATATGTGGAATCTAAAAAAAAAAAGCCCTACTCCTGGACACAGTGAGGAGAACAGTGGCTGCCAGAGGCTGAGTCGTGGGAAGAAACGAGAAGATGCTGGTCCAAAGATACAGACTTTCAGTCATAAGAGGAATAAGTTCTGAGCATCTAATGTACAGCATGGGGACTCTGGTTAACAGTACTGTATTATATACCTGAAAGTTGCTAAGAGAATAAATCTAAAACGTTCTTCCCATAACAACGACAAAAAAAAAATGGTAATTATGTGAGGTGAAGGATGTGATAACTAGCATTATTATGGTAAACAATTTGTGATAGATACACATATCAAATCATCACATCAAAACTACACCTTAAACTAGCACGATGCTCTATGTCGCGTATACCTCAATAAAACTGGGAGGAAAAAGAACAGAGAAGGACAAGAAAAATGAGTGCTGGGCTTGAGGAAAATCAGTTCTTAGGAAAGGCTCTTTCTGAGGAGAATAAACCGAGGTAACTTTTCTCTGAAGTCTTTCCATCAGTGAAATACCTAGCATATTTCATCCCTTGAATGGATCATTTTTACACCCCTTCTATTATGTGCTGATTTTTGTTTCCCCAAAATTCATATGCTGAAGTCCGGATTCACAGTAGCTCAGAGTGTTAGTGTATTTGGAGACTGGGCCTTGAAAGAGGTTTTTAAGTCAGATGAGGTCATATGGGTGGGCTCTAATTGAATGTGACCCTGTCCTCATAAGAAGGGAGATTAAAATTCCTGCACTCCGGTTTTCCTGCCCCACCCGTAGCTCTCAGCAGACCCCTTCTTCCTGGGTCATAGACAGCGTTTCTCTCCACACTCCTGCCCCTCTCGGGGTGGATGACAGCTGCTGCTCCTTTAGGCATGGCCTGTGGGGAATGGGACCTCTCAGCATCCCCTGGAGCCTGCTCCAGACTCAGGCTAAGACGTCCCTGAAAGCCTGACCCTCAGGTGTGAGAGTTTCTCTGAGGTGCTGCCCTTCTTTCTTAAGCCAAAACCCTGCCCTTCCTATTCAGCGTGGGTCCCCTCGCCTCCTGCAGGGCCAGCGCAGCCCTCCTTTGTTCTAGTAAAAGATCCCCATCAGGATGTGGTTTCCTGCCCATCTCCCAGCAGGTTGTGACTGTCACTAAAGCCAATACAACAGTCTTGCCCAGGACTGAAAAAGGAGAATTCTCCACACTTCTTCATTTTTTTTTTTTTTAAACATCTTTATTGGAGTATAATTGCTTTACAATGGTGTGTTAGTTTCTGCTGTATAACAAAGTGAATCAGCTGTACATATACATATATCCCCATATACAGCTTCCCTGTCACAGCAGCGTCACTTCCCAGGAGGGAGCATATTTCCTGGCCTTCCTCCCAGGACAGATGCCTTCAGCTGTGTATCAGATGGTCTGGAGTGTGAGTGGGTTTCAGGTCTGCCTACTAGCGGCCTCCAGTCAGCGCCTTTTATCCACCCAAAGCTTAGCGCTCAAGTGAAGATTCTCCATCCTTAAAACCTTGGCAAGCGCTACAGCGCCTGCATCTCCAAGGGAGATGCTAATAAGTCCAGGATGCACATTTGCATCCTTAGATCAAGTACTCTAGTAAAAAATGAATATGAGCGATAGTTAGAAACCCAGTGGAGGAATTAGGATAGGATACGATAGGGTAGAATAGAATAGAATAGAATAGAATATATAGGACTTCCCTGGCGGCCCAGTAGTTAAGACTCTGCGCTCCCAATGCAGGGGGCATGGGTTCAGTCCCTGGTCAGGGAGCTAAGATCCCCGCATGCCACATGGCATGGCTGAAAAAACCCAACAAAGTTAGGAGACTCCAAAAAAAAAAAAAGAATGTATATGTATTTACTGTGTACATTATATATTTATATAATTACATACAGCCACGTATTTACTATATACACACATGTAAACATATGTTTGTATATATCGTTTGCTTGTCACTTTAATCCATTCTGCCTCTGTCCACCTCCCTGGCCTTGGATGCTCACCTTGCCTGTATCCTAAGAACATAAACCCTGGCCATGGCCACCACAGCAAACCTCACATTCCTCTATCCATGCTCACAGGCCAGGGCTGACTGCAGTGCCGTTCCCATTGTATGCAGTAAGCTTGGGACCTGAGCAACCCTAGTGAGCTTGTGAAACGTGACCGAGCCCACAGAAGCTCTGTCTTCTCCAGCGCTGCTCAGAGAAGCCTGCATGACACCCGCCCTAAGTGCAGCCTGGAGGTGAGGAGATTGCCCTTAGGGCAGACTTTCAACAGAGACAGGATTCTTGATACATTTCTAGATAAATTGCTCTCTCTTCCTGCTAGATGCTCTGAAGTCGGAAAAAATGCTTCTTCTGCACTGTCCTTACTGGGGGAACATAAGTAAATTAAAAAGGGTCTGTGTTTCTACACAAACTGTGTCCAGCTTAGTAATTCACCTCCTTGTATTTGTTTCCTTTCTCACAATCTCACTTTCAGTTCCCTTCACTCTTGCTTTCTTGGAATGCGTCCCCTAATACATTAGCACATAATCTTTGCTTCGGTTCTGTTTTGCATGTTTTGGGCCAAGATGTGGACTGATAAAGTCATAGGGAAAGAACAGGAGTGGGAGGTCAGAGGCCAAGGAGGAGAGTGGTTTGAGGGTGAAGTGCTGGACCAAATCCAACATGGCTACTGAGAAGCTGTGTAGCAAGGCATCACCAGGAGATTTGTCAGAGCCATTTCAATTCAGGGACAGTATCTATGGCTGTAAAATGAAACCAACCATGACTGCAGACTACTGTGCACAGTGGACGCTCTTGATTTTCATTCAGCTCTGTTCACACACCCGAGATTGGAGAGTTAAAGTGTCCTCTTGTTAAATGAGCCCTCTGCTGTTAAATGTCCTTACCTTATAAGTGAATAATGATGCCTCGTTGAATTTCGTTGTTTTGGCAAAAAGCCAGTAATGGTATTAGTGCACCTAATTTGTTAGTGTATACCCAAGAAATGTTACCTTAACTTGCTTTGAAGTTATTCCTACATCAGGAACTTTGCATGACATAGGCCAAATATTTTCAGTTTGAATGGAAGCCTCTTACAAAATAAAAATTAGTTATTGACTACATCAGTTACTGATCTAAATTTTTTTTTTTTTTTTTTTTTTTTTTTTTTTTGCGGTATGCGGGCCTCTCACTGCTGTGGCCTCTCCCGTTATGGAGCACAGGCTCCAGACGCGCAGGCTCAGCGGCCATGGCTCACAGGCCCAGCTGCTCCACAGCATGTGGGATCTTCCCAGACCGGGGCACGAACCCGTGTCCCCTGCATCGGCAGGTGGACTCTCAACCACTGCACCACCAGGGAAGCCCCTGATCTAAATTTTTAAAATTAGCTATATTCCATTGTCAAAGTGATATTGAGAAACCAACTGTTAGCTGGAAATTTTAAACAAAATCTCTCAGTTGGCTATAAAACATGTTCACATTCCAGTCATATACTTTTGGCTATTTCTGTACAATCAGAAAGAAAGAAAGCAGGAGTGGCTGTAAACCCTAGAGCAAACAATTCAGCTCTGTATTGTAATTGAGGAAAGGATCACAGTGTAATTAAGGCTACATTATGACACTCATTCAAAAGCTTGTGTATTTACCTATAGGACCCAGAAATACCAGCCAGGTATCAAAGCTCTGTATAATGGGGTGAAGTACTTACCGCAGTGGGTTCCCAGTGAGTACACATGACGGGACTCTCCTTTTCAGACCACCACTGCTCCTTTCAGAGTCCACACCCTCTCTTTCTGTTTTGGAAATTAGGAAGATTATGAATTCCTAAACCAGTGAAAGATGAAAGCTCCTGCAGTTCACTTTTAATCAGGATCAGAGAATTTCAGAACACAGATAACAAGCACAGTCAGTCCTGCTCAATGACTGAGGGGTGGTGTGCCAGGTGGGGGGTTAGTGTATCCCTTCACCAGAGAGAAGAACTAAAAACCTATGAGCATCTTAGGTGGTGCCAGGAAGTCACTAGGCTGACCAAAACCACAGACAGTCGACAGGCATTGGTTGGGCTTAGCTGTCTTTTGCCCTTCACACTTTTTTCCCCACGTGGTCCACCTCGAAAAGAAATAAGCCCTTCTTTCTCCATCCTCATAACCTTTACTAGAAACACTATCTCACAGAGCTTTCTTCCCGTTTTTCAAACCAGATGACTCTCCTCTGTTGTCCGCAGAAATGGGCTGAATGGAATGCTCCTCTATTCTCTATCTTATTATGGAAGGGACTAAATGGCCTCCTTTGGGGGAGGTTACTTTTTAATACTCATTACTCTTTTTTCTCTCAACAAAACTCCTTATGCAAATGAAACGTGTAAGTCAGTGTGGAGTTTTGAACCTAATTTTAAAAGTTAGAAATCAGAAAGTTTCTTACAAAGTATATACACATCTGCACTGTGACCCACCATGCCACTCCTAAATACTTTTCCATAACAAATACAAACATATGTACACAAAAAGCATTGTATGAGAATTATCGTCGCAGTTAATTCCTATTATCCCTACGCTGAAAACAGCTCAAATGCTCAGTACAAGGAAATGGATAAACACCCTGCGGCATAATGATACACTGAAACATTATTCAGTAATAAAAGAAACAAAGTACTGATACACTCAGTAATGTGAATAAATGTCATTGAATAATGGAGCCAAGCACAAATAATAGATAGATAGATAGATACATAGATAGATAGATACATAGATAGATAGAAGAGAGGGAAGGAAGGAAGGAAAGAAGGGAGGGAGGGAGGAAGGAAGGAAGGAAGGGCAAGAACATGCCAACTTACCAGTGGTGATAGAAGTAAGTTGTTCCTTTGGGTGGAGGGGACAGTATTTACTGCTAAGAGTGAGGGAGCTCTGCATGGTAATGGAAATATTCTGTATCTTATTTCGGATAATGGCTTCATGGGTATATACCATTGCCAAAACTCATTGAACTGATCATTTGAGACCTGTACATTTTTGTACATTTTTTGTACATTAACTAGAGTTCAGTTAAAAAGGAACATTTATTTTGTGTGTGTCTTTGAACATCTGGTATATCAATGTTGTTTCTTTTTTCAGAAAACATCAAATACACTTATTGACTATGCCTCTTCCTTCAACAATACTTAAGTGGTTATGTTTGTTACACTCTATTTATTGACTTTTAGAGCACTGTTTTTCTCACGAGGCTCTTTGCCATCCTGCCTGTTTTCTCCCTGCCGTGCTGAAGATAAAGGGGCTCTCATATTTAGACATATTTCTTCAGAGCAGTAGTGTTTACACATCATGCAGCAGCGGCTGTGTCAATAATATTTTACAAGCTTTGCAAGTGTCGTAGAAGTGAACCTGTATACCGACTATTTCTTGACTCTTCAACTATGGTTAGGCTTATTCATGAGTCTCAAATATTTTAACTCTACTGGGAACCCCATACACCTCTGGCTTATCATTAGATGTGTATCTTGCCTCCAAATATTAAGAACAGTCTAGCCCTGAGCCTTAAATTCTCTCCAATTTAACAAAACATCACCTCCGTCTTTGCCACAGTAAACCCATCGTTCCATCCTTCCCTAGCCCTGACAGATTAGGAGATAAAGCATACACTTTCTCTTTGAGAAACTAACCCCTCTCCTGGGCACATATATCCTCTCTGCATGGGATGGAAGAGAAAACATTACCTTTGTTTTTTCGTGTGTGGAGGGGTGGGGTTTAGTGATTGATTGATTGATTGATTTTAACATCTTTATTGGAGTATAATTGCTTTACAGTGGTGTGTTAGTTTCTGCTGTATAACAGAGTGAATCAGCTATACGTACACATGTATCCCCATATCTCCTCCCTCTTGTGTCTCCCTCCCACCCTCCCTATCCCACCCCTCTAGGTGGTCACAGAGCACCGAGCTGATCTCCCTGTGCTATGCGGCTGCTTCCCACTAGCCATCTATTTTACGTTTGGTGTTGTATGTATGTCCATGCCACTCTCTCACGGGGAGGGGGAAGGGTAAGCTGGGATGAACTGAGAGAGAACATTACCTTTGAATTGATCTGGCAGTCTACCAACAGATTCTTCTGTAGATAACCAACTAGCCTGTCTCCAACTTTATTATGTTGTGTACAAGTAATACAAGAAAGAGGGAATTCCCTGGTGGTCCAGTGGTTAGGACTTGGCACTTTCATTCCCGCGGCCCAGGTTCAGTCCCTGGTTGGGGAACTGAGATCCCATAAGCTGTGCGGCACGCCAAAAAAAGGAAAAAAAGGTAAAAAAAAAAAAAAGATTTTTTTTTCCCAATATTTTTGTGTCTTTTGCCTGAAAGTTTACAGTATTATAGTTGAAAGTAGCTCCTTTTGTTGGTAGTCCTGGGGGCTGTTTCAAAAATCCCATTTCTCCCCCCAAGCATGAGGCAGAAATGCACTGACATGACACACAGAAGCTGGTCATAGCCGTGTGAGTGTCTTTGGCCCATGAAGGGATGTGAAATATTTCAGGTGTGGTCCTCTCTCTTCCTCTATCGTTGTGATGGGTAGTGTTCCCCACAGTGGCCATTTTATCAGCCTGTGTAATGGGAGGACAATGTACCAGAGTAAAGCCAATAGGCAGCATGATGAACACATGTCCTGAGTCAGAAATAAAATACTGTTGCTTTATGCTCCTGAGATTTTGAGTCTGTTGTTTGCACAGCATGCCCTAGAGACCATCCCAACTAATCAAAGTTCTTTTGGGGCTTCTCGTGTTCGTCTGACCTCCTCCAATTGCTTTTTTAATCCTAATATTGCTGTAGATAATGTCAATAGTTAACCAGAATAATTCCTGCCCCTCTGGTTAGCTCCATTCAGAGTAAAGTTTCTCAGTGCCTTACTTCTGTCAACCAGCTTGAATCAGTGGTCAATATATAGCCTGGATTCCTGCCTGAACGTTAAGAAACAAGAAAGAAAATCAATGGCTGCGTTCAGAATGCATCACAGGCCTGCAGTGGGAGGTCTACATATTGGTTCCGGGGTCTCTCCTCCCCTCTGGGAAAAAGTCTTCCCAGCACATTAAGTAAAGTCCCATTAAACTCCTGGGTCCATTTGAGTGTCTCCCTTTGGACACTGCTGACATAATACTGAATTTCTTCCCCTCAGAGGCCAAAACCAGTACTGTGGTGGAAGTTTCTGTGACTTCTGAATGCATAGTAAAATGATCACTTCCAAAGTGCCTGAGAAATTGCTCCCAAGGCATATAAACCTCTTCTTCACCAGTGAAGCTACCAGACATGACTACTACTTCCTCTGGACTGTGGCCTTCAGTTTCTAAGGGCAGGAAGATAATGTCGATTATTCCGCAAAGCTTATGGCTCTGAGTGTTTTTGCAGGAATCTGCCCGATTCTGCTCCAAGAGTGGGCACAGGTTTGGAATGAACGCATCCCCATGGGTCAAATAAAGCCTAAGGCTCTGATTACTTCTCAAGTTCTTTCACTTCCCACAGGACTTATGTCACCATATGTTTTTCTCAAAAGTGTTCTTCAAAGAAAGCAATGCAATGCTCAGCCCACATTTTTTTTTTAAATAGTATGTCAGGAAGCTTTTTTTTTTAATTGAAGTATAGTTGATTTACAATGTTGTGATAGTTTCAGGTGTACAGCAGAGTGATTCAGTTATATGTATTTTTTTTCAGATTTTTTTCTTTATAGGTTATTACAAAATATTGAGTATAGTTCGCTGTGCTATAGCGTAGGTCCTTGTTGGTTATCTATTTTACACATAGTAGTGTGTATCTGCTAATCCCAAACTACTGATTTATTCCTACCCCCTTTTCCCTTTTGGTAACCATAAATTTGTTTTCTATGTCTGTGGGTCTATTTTTGTTTTGTATATAAGTTCATTTGTATCATTTTTTAAGATTCCACATATAAGGGATATCATATAATATTTGTCTTTCTCTGTCTGGCTTACTTCACTTAGTATGATAATCCCTAGATTCATCCATGTTGCTTCAAATGGCATTATTTCATTCCTTTTTTATGGCTGAGTGATATTTCATTGTGTGTGTGTGTATATATATATATATATATATATATATACACCACATCTTTTCTATCTATTCTTCTGTCGATGGACATTTAGGTTGTTTCCATGTCTTGGCTATTGTAAATATTGTTGCAGTGAACATTGGGGTGCATGTATCTTTTCAAAGTATGTTTTCTCCAGATATACTACCAGGAGTGGGATTGCAGGATCATATGAGAGCTCTATTTTTGTTTTTTTTAGGAACCTCCATACTGTTCTCCATAGTGGCTGTACGATGTAGAAGTGTAGGAGGGGTCTTTTTTCTCCAACCCTCTCCAGCATTTATGGTTTGTAGATTTTTTGATGATGGCCATTCTGACTAGTGTGAGGTGATACCTCATTGTAGTTTTGAGTTGCATTTCTCTAATGATTAGTGATGTTGAGCATCCTTTCATGTGTTTGTTGGCAATCTGTATATCTTCTTTGAAGAAATGTCTATTTAGGTCTTCTGCCCATTTTTTGATTGGGTTGTTTGTTTTTCTGATATTGAGCTGCATGAGCTGTTTATATGTTTTGGAAATTAAGCCCTTGTTGGTCACATCATTTGCAAATATTTTCTCCCATTCTGTAGGTTGTCTTTTCATTTTGTTAATGGTTTCCTTCACTGTGAAAGAGCCTTTAATTAGGTACCATTTTATTAATTTTGGTTTTTATTTCCATTACTCTAGGAGATGGATCCCAAAAGATTTTGCTGCGATTTATGTCAAAGGGTGTTCTGCCTATGTTTTCCTCTAGGAGTTTTATAGTATCTTGTCTTACATTTAGGTCTTTAATCCATTTTGAGTTTATTTTTGTGTATGGTGTTAGAGAATGTTCTAATTTCATTCTTTTATATGTAGCTGTCCAGTTTTCCCAGCACCACTTATTGAAGAGGCTGTCTTTTCTCCATTGCATATTCTTGCCTCCTTTGTCACAGATTAGGTGACTATAGGTGCTTGGGTTTATCTCTGCAGTTTCTATCTTGTTCCAGTGATCTACATTTCTGTTTTTGTGCCAGTACCATACTGTTTTGATTACTGTTGCTTTGTAGTATAGTCTGAAGTCAGGGAGCCTGATTCCTCCAGCTCCATTTTGTTTTTCTCTCAACATTGCTTTGTCTATTTGGGGTCTTTGATACTATCCAAGGCAATCTACAGATTCATTGCAATCCCCATCAAATTACCAATGGCATTTTTCAGAGAACTAGATCAGCCTACGATTTTTAATGAATTCTAGTGAGTTCCTTGGAGAGTAACTGGATTCTGTGAACCCTGTAGTCTTCCCACTTAGCCTCCCTTTGTCAACTTCCCAAAACCCCTCATACAATGGCTATTTGGCTAATGTAATATGAGTGACAAGTATTAGCAGTGACACCTTGGAGTCAGCTGGAATAAACTAATTAAAATATCCTCCTACAAGTTTTACCTGCCTATGGAGTCCCAAATTTTCTTCATCTTTGGCACCAGAAGAGTTTTGTTTTTCTACCCATGGGAACAGTGGGAAAAGTCATTTTCATCTTTGTTCTTGAGCTATAAATCATTCTAAGTTATATCTAACAGTGGAACCATACTCTGCTGACCCATAGTATCTAGACATTTATAAGTTGTCATTGTCAACTTCCAAATGTAGTAAGTATGTTTAGTCCTTGTCAAAATGGCCAGTTTTAGAACAATAAACTATTTTTCTTTCACAGTGAAATGAATATCCTTGATGTTCTAATTGTAGGTATTAGATTAAGTTTCTATTGTGATTGAGGGATGAGCTGTTTTGTACCTCTTAGAGTTGAAGATGGACGTCAGGGTTAGCAAAAGCAGCAGATTCTAAGTCATGACTGACAACCTAGGTCTAGTTTTGTATGGAGGAAGGAGTAAAAGCAAAGGCTCAAGTGACCATCAGAATACTTTAAGCTTAATAACAGCAGTGAATGGCTACGAGGGACAAGGAGGTCAGCTCTAGGAAAGAGAGATGTGGATGTTGATATATGAAAGACGGAGCTGGAAGTCACTAAAAGTCTTTGCAGCAAGCCCTAATGGCAGTGAAAAATGTCAGGCATACACCATTCAGAAATAGCAGGTGAAATTAAAAAACAAAGAAACAAAAAATTTCTCAATTAACACATCAAATGCAGCCTAAATATTATTGTAGTAATATGCATTCACTAATTGTAAGTATTACCTATTTCTTATAATTTAGCACTACGGATAAATATACTGAAGAAAGGTGAAATTCTACCATTTAAGGATAAAATCCATTAACATCTTGATTCATCTTCTATCATGTATTTATTTAAAAATACGGGCTTCCCTGGTGGCGCAGTGGTTGAGAGTCCTCCTGCCGATGCAGGGGACACAGGTTTCGTGCCCCAGTCCGGGAAGATCCCACATGCCGCGGAGTGGCTGGGCCCGTGAGCCATGGCCGCTGGGCCTGCGCATCCGGAGCCTGTGCTCCGCAATAGGAGAGGCTACAACAGTAAGAGGCCTGCGTATCTCAAAAAAAAAAAAAAAAATGTATACTCTTACACACATATGTATATATGTATATTTTTACATACACACAAATAGATGCATAGTTATAGGTATCAATACATATTTTTGTTTATTTTATTAAAAGGTAATTCTTTTGATACATATACATGAGTAGATGGATAGATATAGACAAATATTTTTGTTTGTTTTATAAGAAGATAATTCTTTTTGGTAATGATTGTGACAGTCCCTGGTCATGGCTTTGAATACTTCCTAACAGAAAAATCCAAAATTAGTGTTGACAGTATGTGCCAGAAATGGCATCTTCAGCAAATTCTTCTTCCCATGTGACCTTGGGAAGCCTTGGCTCTCCACTGGGAAGCCTCTTTTGATTCCTGGCTGTTTTCTGAAACTAACTTGTTGGTCTCATGTAAGATGCTATACACTTTAAATGTCTTTCCAATAATGGAGTACTTTTCTGCTCAGATAAACCAAAGAAAGTTTTTCTTGTAACCAATAAAACTGACTTATAACCAGTTACTTCAGTATGCTTGTACTTTCTCAGTTTGTTTCTGTTCTTTTCTGGCTTCTCAGTTCAGTGTTTGTTTAGAGTGGGAGAAAATGGAAAGGACAGGAGAATACTTCAGACCACTTCTTCCTCCCATGCATTCCATTCCTCTCTCGTTACTGTTGTTTCCTGTCACTAACACAGCACATATGAGCAACATTCCAAACTCTGTTTCATGTTCAACACCTATTAAAAAGCCCTGTCCTTCTTAGTACTCGAAACATCCAAACCACAAAACATTTCCTGTGATAAAAACACACAAAGAAAAGGGAGATGAAGAAGGTCAGACATTTACTACATATGAGGCACTGTTCAAGATAGTTTATATACTATGTCTTCTAATAATTTTATGTGATATATATTATGTTCCTCAATTTACCAATAAGGATATAGAACAGAAGGACGTGATTTGCTAAGACTCACAGATAAATGACAATGCCAGAATGTAAACTAGAGTTTTCTCACCGTAATTCAACATAATTTAAACTATATCATCTTTTTCCCCCTAGATTTTGCAAGCATATTTAATTTTGTCTCTCCTTTTGGAGCACAAGTCCAAATTAAAGGCAATGTGTGTGAAGATGTGACAAGTTGAAATCTTGTAACTCATTTCCAAATTCCATGTTATCATTAGTAATAAACTCATCAGTGTATCTTAAAGGACTAAATCGTACTTTGAGATCACTTGTAGGCTCTAAAATGGCCGAGGAATCTCAGATCAGAGTTAATGGGAACCAGGACTGGCTGCTTTATTTTAGGGTTCATCCCTCAAAAACTATTACAAATTTCAGTCTTGTGATATCAAAGCATTAAGCCAAGCATGGACCCTTCAAGCATGAGAACTTGTATGATGGCACAGGTTATACACTTGTGAAGCTGGTCCTGATTTGTGAATTTACTTCCAAATAATCCAATTTGAGTTGGTAATTGCATAAATAGAACATACAGGCCACAAGTTGGTAATTATTACAGCTCAATGACAAGATGGGGGTCATGATATTATAATTTCTACTTTGTATATGGTTGGAATTCTCTGTAGCAAACATTTAAAAAGAAAAATTTTGAAAATATGAACTAAGAAACATTCGATAATAAATAAATAATATGATAGAATATAATAAATATGAAAGGTAAAAAAGGTCTGATATACACACAAATTATGTTCAGAGGAATAGAACAAAAAGTGTATTCAAAAATGTTATAGGAATTATTCTTCTACAAGAACATAGAAGAAAGTGTGCCTCAACTTTTCCAAAACAGGAATATTTGAAACTGTGGATCAAAAGAAAAACCTCTGTCTTAGGGAAAAAAAGTACAGAATGATCGGTATATACAGGTAAATTTGCTGAAATATAATAAGAAAGAAACTCTAAAGAAATCCAAGGGAAACTAACTACTAACCTATAAATGAGAAAAATTCAGGCTGACCTCGAATTTCCCCTTAACAAGATTTTATGAAAGATTATGTAAAAACATCTACAAAGTTCTGGATGAAAGAGAATATGATCCAAGAATTTCTTTCAAGTAAGAGATAACAAACAGGTATTTAGGCTTCTACTAATCCAAGAAATATAGCACAGTTAAGCCCTTCTTGAAAATAAACACACCCTTTCTTGATAATGAAATCTAGCCAAACAAGAGATGAATCAACTCTGGAATAGGAAAATATGGTAAAAGCAGTGACTAGGGTCATTGAGTTTTAAAATATACAATAAAGATGAAAAAAAATCTATATAGTTACAAAAATGGCGACAAAACCTTGGTGACTGTGAAAATATTCTCTAATAAGCAGTCAGTATTTATAGTTTAGGTGAGTTGGGTAGAGTACACATGTCCTCATATTTCATTGCAGTAAGTTTATAGCCAATGTCTAGAACTGAAATTTATTGCAGAAAAAAAAATGTTTTCTTCATGTTTTTTATGTTGAAGATGTCTTTTGTAAAGTAATAGTTTTGTTTTTTAGGAAACATTCATTTAAAATTCAGTCATTCCTTCAGTTTTACTTCTATTTTTGTTGTTTCTGACAAATTCAAATAGATTTGTGTTTCATATTTTGGTTGCCATGACATATTGAGAAATGTTCATTTGAGAACAAAATTCCTGCCAAATTCTCTCTCTCCACTCATCTGTCATTGTAATGACCCTTCTGTCTGCATACATATGAAGATCAGGATGATGTTCAGCAAATATTACCTAAGGCTAGTTCTAGCAGGTGGGGTGTCGAGTGTTTCTTCCAGTTAGTTTTCAGTGTCTTTGACTCTTTTTAAAAATGCATCTATTATTTATGTTTTTTTCTTAAAAATTAAAATCCAGGAATTTAAAATATTGTTACTAGTAACATATATTTTATTCAGCTGTAGTTATTAATTTGCGATGCCATTTTTATAAGATAAATATCGGTACAATAACATTTAAGCTGCACTTGATGTGTTAACTGAGAAATCTTTTTGTTTCTTTTTTTTTTTTTTAAGAATGGAGGTTTTTTTTTTAAATTAATTAATTTTTTTTTGCTGTGTTGGGTCTTAGTTTCTGTGGGAGGGCTTTCTCTAATTGTGGCAAGCGGGGGGCCACTCTTCATCGTGATGCGCGGGCCTTTCACTATCGTGGCCTCTCTTGTTGCGGAGCACAGGCTCCAGATGCGCAGGCTCAGTAGTTGTGGCTCACGGGCCCAGTTGCTCCGCGGCATGTGGGATCTTCCCAGACCAGGGCTCGAACCCGTGTCCCCTGCATTAGCAGGAAGATTCTCAGCCACTGTGCCACCAGGGAAGACCCTGTTTCTTTGTTTTTTAATTTCACCTACTATTTCTGAATGATGTATGCCTGACATTTTTCACTGCCATTAGGGCTTGCTGCAAAGACTTTTAGTGACTTCCAGCTCCGTCTTTCATATATCAACTTCCACATCTCTCCTTCCTAGAGCTGACCTCCTTGTCCCTCGTAGCTATTCACTGCTGTTACTAAGCTTAAAGTATTCTGATGGTCACTTGAGCCTTTGCTTTTACTCCTTCCTCCATACAAAACTAGACCTAGGTTGTCAGTCATGACTTAGAATCTGCTGCTTTTGCTAACCCTGACATCCATCTTTAACTCCAAAAGGTACGAAATAGCCCATCCCTCAATCGCAATAAAAATTTAATTAGATATAATGTGTTTGTATTGATATTGCAGTCATATACTCACATCTATTCTTAACAGAAACATTAAAATCTTCAAATTTTCATAAGCGTTATTATTCTTAAGGGCATATCCTCAAGAAACATTATCATAAAACATATTAGACATACACATAAAAGCCTGTCAAAACCTGCCATGATTCCCCACCCTGAAATCACATTTTATCATGTATCTTCCATCCGTAAGCTACCTAAGAAGTGCATGCTGTCTGGTCAGCCTCAGAAAAAAAAATATTTTAAAATATGGTCAGAGTGTGACAATTGTAGCAAAGTAAAAACATCAAAACCTAAAAACTAGGAGAGCAGACATTAAGTGCAGGCTTTGTGACTTTCTAGTTTTGTGGACTTCCCAGGTTATTTAACTGGAATTGAAATAATTGTTCTGTTGATGGTAAGTGTAATTCGTTGGGGGAGGGGATGCTGTCATATTTAAATCAGGCTTAAAGTGGGTCCCCTGATCACCAGATGTGCAGCAGCTGATACCCAGGTCCCTGACACATTCCTCAGCTGTGCGATTCTGGTGTTCTTGTTCTGTTCTAACTTAAAACACCCACACATGACTTTCCTTCTGCTCCCAGGTCACAGGCACTCATTCCTGAGGCACTCGCCAATTTGGGGACACTCCTTGGTCACTTCCTAATTTTTACTTTTGACCGTGGTTCATGTTCTCAGTTTCTCCATTACCTCTATCAATTATGGTCGCTATAGATATCTGTCAAGAGAAAACGAACTTGCAAATTTTTAATATTATATATTGTTGTATTGGAGAAAAAGTTGTTTCTCCCCTGTGTATCCTGTTATACCTCTTTGCTGATGTTGATATTTAATATCAATTCTATATATTAGATATATTGAAAGTGAATTAAACATACATTTAATCAAAAAAGGCCAGTAGCCCATAGACAGGAAGCACTGGAAATACTTTCGTGTCCATTAATGTTTGGGAGAGTGAAATGAGAACAGAGTCAACCTGAGGCCAGGCTGCTGATCAGACACCACCTGAGTCCCTCAGAGACAGAGGTGTGAAGGTGTTGGGTGAAATCTCTTCGCAGTGATTCTCCCAGAGCCCTGAGCTGAGAGAAGGGAAAGGATGCCGGTCCAAGGACTCTACCAGGAATGAATCTCCATTGTGCACAATGATTAATTTATGGTTATTATAAATCCTGAGTTCATGTGCTCATAGTAATGTTTGAATGGGGTGATGACTGCCAAGTTGGAGCTCCTCTAGTTCATGTGTTTAATTACTGCCCTTGACTAAGGGAAGATTAATTTTTATGAGGTAAGGGAAGTAAGTATGATTAGAAGCAAACTCCCAAAACACTAGGCAGGTTTTATTTTGAAAGAGAAAAATGAAGGTATTTGGAGCCGAAAATAAACCCGACCAGATATGTTCATTCAGACATTGTTAGTGAATATAAATGAGATTGTCTAAATTTGTAAAAGTTGCGACAGAAGCATGTACCACTGGTTTTATGAATACTTGTAATGGGAAGGTTGTTTAACAAAACAATAATCTGTCCAGTTGTTCCCATTAAACTTAATGAAATGTAAGGCTTCCGTGGAATATCGAATGGGAGAGTATATGCAAAAGTCTATGCAATATGGATGGCTAGAGCAAAACTGTCGAGAAAAGGGGAGGCAGACACTTTTGAGGCTATGGATAAATTTTCACTGCTAAATATTGACAAAACAGACTAAATCTCTTGATTCCTGGTCCACAGTAGAACTTTCCTGCTTCATTTTGCTAGGGCTATCATAACAAAGTACTACACACTGGGTGGCTTAAACAACAGAAATTTATTGTTTTCACAATTCTGGAGACTCAGGGTCTGAAATCAAGGTCTCAGCAAGGTCTGAGGACTCTTCTCTTGGCTGGTAGGTGATCACCTTCTCCCTGTGTCCTCATATGGTCTTTCCTCTCTATGTGTTAATCCCTCTTCTTCCAAGGACACCAGTCATGTTAGATTAGTGTCCACCCTAAGACCTCATTTTAACTTAATTACCTCTTTAAAGAACCTGTGTTCAAATACAGTCATATTCTGATGAACTAGGGATTAGAACTTCAACATATAAATTTTAAGGGAACCAATGTAAATCATAACTCTCTCTTTATAAAAGAAAAAACCTTTATTTCCTTTTAATAATATCTTGTTCGATTTGAAAAGATCTGGGTTTACTTGCATGAAGAGAGCTATAATAAATACTGAGAATGGAAAAATGAGAAAACAATTGGATTCTGCCTTCAATGAAATTACTATGAATTAAGAAAAATAGATGTGTGAATTACTGTCACATTAATTTTAAAATAGAAGTTCATAAGAGGCAGAGACACTTAGAGAAGGGAGGTCTTACTTTAAGAACAAGCATAGGGAGGCATCACATGTAAGTAATATTTACTAGGTTTCTAAGAATTTTAGTATTTTTCTGGAGAGCTAAAGAAGAACTTTCAAGACCAGGTAAAACAGACTGTGCAAAATAGGAAATAGAAAATACAAATAAAGTTCTCCACAAATTGCAGTATGCTTGGTGTAACTGTATTATGCAGTTGGAGAATTATTAATAAAAGAGTCATGGAACATGGGTAGCCTTACATGAAAAAAATCTCAAAATAATTGTGCTGAGTGACAAAAAAAGCCAAACAACAAAACATAATTTATTCAATTATTTGATTTTATAAAGTTATAGAAAATGTGAATTGAAAATTGACCTTTAATGAATGAAGAAATTAGCGGGTGGGTCACATACATACTCAGTTTCTTGGCTGTGATGAGACTTCACAGATGTATTATATGTATGTCAACACTCATCAAACTGTCCACTCTAAATAAGTGCAGTTTTGCATATGTCCATTACACACCAATAACACTTTTAAATGAAAAACAATTATACTGGGGAAGGAGTTAGATTGCTACCTTTATATCATTTGTATGCTGGTCATAGATGCTCCATTATGATGGGAAGTTCTCTACTGTTCCTAATTTGCTGAGTTTTTTTATCAGGAATTGATGTTAGATTTTGCCAAATTATTTTCCTGGATGGCAGTATAGCTTTTAATAATTAGTTAATGATTAATTGATGTTTAATTTAGACTTTATTTTAGAGCAGTTTTAGGTTCACAGTAAAATTGAGGGGAAGTTATTCCCATATACTCAACAACCCCACATATGCACAGCCTCCCCCCTTATCAACATCCCCCACCAGATGGTCCATGTGTTACAAGTGATGAACCTGCATGGACACAACATGATCACGCAAAGTCAGTAGTTTACATTAGGGCTCACTCTTGGTGATATATATTCTATGGGTTTGGAGAAATGTAAAATGACATGTATCTGTCATTATGGTCACCATATAGAGTATTTTCACTGCCCTAAAATTCTTCTCTGCTCCGCCTAACCTATTCATTCCTCTCCTCTCACCCCCAGCCCTTAGCAACCACTGATTCTTTTACTGTCTCCATGGTTTTGATTTTTGTAGAATGTCATATAGTTGAAATCATAGGGTATGTAGCCTTTGCAGATTGGCTTCTTTCACTTATACTATCCATTCATCTACTGAAGGACATCTTGGTTGCTTCCAAGTTAGACAATTATGAATAGAGCTGCCATAAAGATCCATGTATGTTTAGTTTTGTAAGAAACCACAAAACTGCCTTCCAAACTTGCTATACCATTTTGTATTCCTATCAGAAATAAATGAGAGTTCCTTTTGCTCCGTAACATTGCCAGCGTTCAGTGGTGTCCACGTTTCAGATTTTGTCATTCTAATAGGTGTGTACTGGTATCTCATTGCTTCAATTTCCATTTTCCTGATCTGGTGACATATAATGTGCATCATCTTTTCTTTTAATTTGTTTTATTTTATTTTTTAACATCTTTATTGGAGTGTAATTGCTTTACAATGGTGTGTTAGTTTCTGCTTTATAACAAAGTGACTCAGCTATACATACACATATATCCCCATATCTCCTGCCTCTTGCCTCTCCTTCCCACCCTCCCTATCCCACCCCTCTAGGTGGTCACAAAACACCGAGCTGATCTCCCTGTGCTATGTGGCTGCTTTCCACTAGCTATCTATTTTACATTTGGTAGTGAATATATGTCCATGCCACTCTCTCACTCCATCCCAGCTTACACTTCCCTCTCCCCGTGTCCTCAAGTCCATTCTCTACATATGCATCTTTATTCCTGTCCTGCCCCTAGGTTCTTCAGAACCTTTTTTTTTAGATTCCATATATATGTGTTAGCATACGGTATTTATTTTTCTCCTTCTGACTTACTTCACCCTGTATGACAGACTGTAGCTCCATCCACCTCACTACAAATAACTCAGTTTCGTTTCTTTCATGGCTAATATTCCATTGTATATATGTGCCACACCTTCTTTATCCATTCCTCTGTCGATGGACACTTAGGTTGCTTCCATGTCCTGGCTATTGTAAATAGTGCTGCAGTGAACATTGTGGTACATAACACTTTCTGAATTATGGTTTTCTCAGGGTATATGCCCAGTAGTGGGATTGCTGGGTCGTATGGTAGTTCTCTTTTTAGTTTTTTAAAGAACTTCCATACTGCTCTCAATAGTGACTGTATCAGTTTACATTCCCACCAACAGTGCAAAGGTTTCTCCACACCCTCTCCAGCATTTATTGTTTGTAGACTTTTTGATGATGTCCATTCTGACTCGTGTGAGGTGATACCTCATTGTAGTTTTGATTTGCATTTTTCTAATGATTAGTGATGTTGAGCATCCTTTCAGGTGTTTGTTGGCAATCTGTATGTCTTCTTTGGAGAAATGTCTATTTAGGTCTTCTGCCCATTTTTGGATTGGGCTGTTTCTTTTTTTGATATTGAGCTGCATGAGCTGCTTGTAAAATTTGGAGATTAATCCTTTGTCAGTTGCTTCATTTGCAAATATTTTGTCCCATTCTGAGGGTTGTCTTTTCATCTTGTTTATGGTTTCCTTTGCTGTGCAAAAGATTTTAAGTTTCATTAGGTCCCATTTCTTTATTTTTGTTTTTCCTTCCATTTCTGTAGGAGGTGGGTCAAAAAGGATCTTGCTGTGATTTATGTCATAGAGTGTTCTGCCTGTGTTTTCCTCTAAGAATTTTACAGTGTCTGGCTTTACATTTAGGTCTTTAATCCATTTTGAGTTTATTTTTGGGTATGGTGTTAGGGAGTGTTCCAGTTTCATTCTTTTACATGTAACTGTCCAGTTTTTCCAGCACCACTTATTGAAGAGGCTGTCTTTTCTCCATTGTATATTCTTGCTTCCTTTATCAAAGATACGGTGACCATATGTGCATGAGTTTATCTCTGGGCTTTCTATACTGTTCCACTGAACTATATTTCTGTTTTTCTGCCAATACCATATTGTCTTGATTCCTGTCGCTTTGTAGTATACACTGAAGTCCAGGAGCCTGATTCCTCCAGCTCTAATTTTCTTTCTCAAGATTGCTTTGCCTATTCGGGGTCTTTTGTGTTTCCATACAAATTGTGAAAATTTTTGTTCTAGTTCTGTGAAAAATGCCAGTAGTAGTTTGATAGGGATTGCATTGAATCTGTAGATTGCTTTGGGTAGTCGAGTCATTTTCACAATGTTGATTCTTCCAATCCAAGAACATGGTATATCTCTCCATCTGTTTGTATCATCTTTAATTTCTTTCATCAGTGTCTTATAGTTTTCTGCATAGAGGTATTTTGTCTCCTTAGGTAGGAGGTAATTATTCCTAGGTATTTTATTCTTTTTGTTGCAGTGATAAATGGGAGCTTTTCCTTCATTTCTCTTTCAGATTTTTCATCATTAATGTATAGGAATGCAAGAGATTTCTGTCCATGATTTTGTATCCTGCTACTTTACCAAATTCATTGATTAGTTCTAGTAGTTTTCTGTTATCATCTTTAGGATTCTCTATGTATAGTATCATGTCATCTACAAATAGTGAGAGCTTTACTTCTTCTTTTCCGATTTGGATTCCTTTTATTTCCTTTTCTTCTCTGACTGCTGTGGCTAAAACTGCCAAAACTATGTTGCATAATAGTGGTGAGAGTAGACAGCCTTGTTTTGTTCCTGATCTTAGAGGAAATGGTTTCAGTTCTTCACCATTGAGAATGATGTTGGCTGTGGATTTGTCACACATGGCCTTTATTATGTTGAGGTAACTTCCCACTATGCCTACTTTCTGGAGGGTTTTTATCATAAATGGGTGTTGAATTTTGGCAAAAGCTTTTTCTCCATCTCTTGAGATGATCATATGGTTTTTCTCCTTCAATTTGTCAATATGGTTTATCACACTGATTGATTTGCGTATATTGAAGAATCCTTGCATTCCTGGGATAAACCCCACTTGATCATGGTGTATGATCCTTTTAATGTGCTGTTGGATTCTGTTTGCTAGTATTTTGTTGAGGATTTTTGCATCTATGTTCATCAGTGACACTGGCCTGTAGTTTTCTTTCTTTATGGCATCTTTGTCTGGTTTTGGTATCAGGGTGATGGTGGCCTTGTAGAATGAGTTTGGGAGTGTTCCTCCCTCTGCTATATTTTGGAAGAGTTTGAGAAGGATAGGTGTTAGCTCTTCTCTAAATGTTTGATATAATTCCCCTGTGAAGCCATCTGGTCCTGGGCTTTTGTTGGAAAATTTTTAATCACAGTCTCAATTTCAGTGCTGATGATTGGTCTGTTTATAGTTTCTGTTTCTTCCTGGTTCAGTCTCAGAAGGTTTTGCTTTTCTAAGAATTCGTCCATTTATTCCAGGTTGTCCATTTTATTGTCATAGAGTTGCTTGTCGTAATCTCTCATGATCCTTTGTATTTCTGCAGTGCCAGATTTACTTCTCCTTTTTCATTTCTAATTCTGTTGATTTGAGTCTTCTCCCTTTTTTGCTTGATGAGTCCGCCTAATGGTTTATCAATTTTGTTTATCTTCTCAAAGAACTGACTTTTAATTTTATTGATCTTTGCTATCGTTTTCTTCATTTCTTTTCATTTATTTCTGATCTCATCTTTAAAATGATTTCTTTCCTTCTGCTAACTTTGGGTTCTTTTTGTTCTTCTTTCTCTAATTGCTTTAGATGTAACTTTAAGTTATTTATATGAGATGTTTCTTGTTTCTTAAGGTAAGATTGTATTGCTATAAACTTCCCTCTTAGAACTGCTTTTGCTGCATCCCATAGGTTTTGGGTCGTCATGTTCTCATCGTCATTTGTTTCTAGGTATTTTTTTATTTCCTGTTTGATTTCTTCAGTGATCTCTTGGTTATTAAGTAGTGTATTGTTTAGCCTCCATGTGTTTGTATTTTTTACAATTTTTTTCCTGTAATTGATATCTAGTCTCATAGCGTTGTGGTCAGAAAAGATGCTTGTTACGATTTCAATTTTCTTAAAATTACCAAGGCTTGATTTGTGACCCAAGATATGATCTATCCTGGAGAATGTTCCATGAGCACTTGAGAAGAAAGTGTATTCTGTGGTTTTTGGATGGAATTTCCTATAAATATCGATTAAGTCCATCTTGTTTAATGTATCATTTTGAGCTTGTGTTTCCTTATTTATTTTCATTTTGGATGATCTGTCCATTGGTGAAAGTGAGGTGTTAAAGTCCCCCACTATGTTTGTGTTACTGTCGATTTCCCATTTTATGGCTGTTAGCATTTGCCTTATGTATTGAGGTGCTCCTATGTTGGGTGTGTAAATATTTACAATTGTTATATCTTTTTCTTGGATTGATCCCTTGATCATTATGTACAGTCCTTCCTTGTCTCTTGTAATATTCTTTATTTTAAAGTCTATTTTCTGTGATATGACATTTGCTACTCTAGCTTTCTTTTGATTTCCATTTTCCTGGAATATCTTATTCCATCCCCTCACTCTCAGTCTGTATGTGTCCCTAGGTCTGAAGTGGGTCTCTTGTAGACAGCATATATACAGATCTTGTTTTTGTATCCATACAGCTAGTCCATGTCTTTTGGTGGGAGCATTTAATCCATCTACATTTAAGGTAATTATCAATATATATGTTCCTATTACCATTATCTTAATTGTTTTGTGTTTATTATTGTAGGCCTTTTCCTTCTCTTGTGTTTCCCGGCTAGAGAAGATCCTTTAGCATTTGTTGTAAAGCTGGTTTGGTGGTGCTGAATTCTCTTAGCTTTTGCTTGTCTATAAAGGTCTTAATTTCTCTATCGAATCTGAATGAGATCATTGCTAGGTAGAGTAATCTTGGTTGTAGGTTTTTCCCTTTCATCACTTTAAATATGTCCTGCCACTCCCTTCTGGCTTGCAAAGTTTCTGCTGAAAGATCAGCTGTTAACCTTATGGAGATTCCTTTGTATGGTATTTGTTGTTTTTCCCTTGCTACTTTAATTTTTTTCTTTGTATTTAATTTTTCTTTTTTTTTTTTTTGTGGTACGCGGGCCTCCCACCACTGCGGCCTCCCCCGCCATGGAGCACAGGCTCCGGACATGCAGGCCCAGCGGCCACAGCCCACGGGCCCAGCTGCTCCGCAGCATGCGGGATCCTCCCGAACCAGGGCACGAACCCTTGTCCCCTGCATCGGCAGGCGGACTCCCAACCACTGCGCCACCAGGGAAGCCCTCTTTGTATTTAATTTTGGATAGTTTGAGTAATATGTGTATTGGCGTGTTTCTCCTTGGATTTATCCTGTATGGGACCCTCTGTGCTTCCTGGACTTGATTGACTATTGCCTTTCCCATATTAGGGAAGTTTTCAGCTATAACGTCTTCAAATATTTTCTCAGTCCCTTTCTTTTTCTCTTTTTCCTCTGGGACCCCTATAATTCGAATGTTGGTCCATTTGTTGTTGTCCCAGAAGTCTGGGACTGTCCTCAATTCTTTTCATTCTTTTTTCTTTATTCTGCTCTGCGGTAGTTATTTCCACTATTTTATCTTCCAGGTCACTTCTCCGTTCTTCTGCCTCAGTTATTCTGCTATTGATTCCTTCTAGAGAACTCTTAATTTCATTTATTGTGTTGTTCATCATTGTTTGTTAGCTCTTTAGTTCTTCCAGGTCCTTGTTAAACATTTCTTGTATTTTCTCCATTCTATTTCCAAGATTTTGGATCATCTTTACTATCATTACTCTGAATTCTTTTTCCGGTAGACTGCCTATTTCCTCTTCATTTGTTTGGTCTGGTGGGTTTTTACCTTGCTCCTTCATCTGCTGTGTGTTTCTCTGTCTTCTCATTTTGTTTAACTTACTGTGTTTGAGGTCTCCTTTTCACAGGCTGCAGGTTTATAGTTTCCATTGTTTTTGGTGTCTGCTTCCAGTGGCTAAGGTTGGTTCACTGGGTTGTGTATGCTTTCTGGTGGAGGGGACTAGTGCCTGTGTTCTGGTGGATGAGGCTGGATCTTGTCTTCTGATGGGCAGGACCACATCCGGTTGTGTGTTTTGGGGTGTCTGTGACCTTATTATGATTTTAGGCAGCCTCTCTGCTAATGGGTTGGGTTGGGTTCCTGCCTTTCTAGTTGTTTGGCATAGGGTATCCAGCTTGCTGGTTGTTGAGTGGATCTGGGTCTTAGCGTTGAGATGGATCTCTGCAAGAGCTTTAGCTGTTCGATATTACATGGAGCCAGGAGGTCTCTCGTGGACCAATGTCCTCTACTCGGCTCTCCCACCTCAGAGGCACAGGCCTAAGACCCAGCAGGAGCACCAAGACCCTTTCAGCCACACAGCTCAGAAGAAAAGGGAGGAAAAAACAAAGAAAGAAAAAAATAAAAAGAAATAAAGTTATTAAAATAAATTATTTTTAATTATTGAAAATAAAAAAATTAAAAAGTAATAAAAAAAGAAAGAAGAGAGCAACCATACCAATAAACAAATCCACCAATGATAGCAATTGCTAAAAACTATACTAAAAAAAAAAAATGGACAGTTAGAACCCTAGGACAAATGGTAAAAGCAAAGCTATACAGACAAAATCACACAAAGAAACATAGACATACACACTCACAAAAGGAGAAAAAGGAAAAAAAAACTATATCGATATCTATATCTATATCTATCTATATCTATCTATCTATATCTATATCTATATCTATATATAAAGGAAGAGAGCAACCAAATCAAGAAACAAATCTACCAATGATAATAAACTCTAAATACTAAACCAAGATAAACATAAAACCAGAAACCAGTCAGTCACATACAGCAAACCGCAAGTCTACAGTTGCTCCCAAAGTCCACCCCCTCAGTTTTGGGATGATTCGTTGTCTATTCATGTATTCCACAGATGCAGGGCACATCAAGTTTATTGTGGAGATTTAATCCGCTGCTCCTGAGGCTGCTGGGAGAGATTTCCCTTTCTCTTCTTTTTCTGCACAGCTCCCGGGGTTCAGCTTTGGATCTGGACTCGCCTCTGTGTGTAGGTCGCCTGAGGGCATCTGTTCTTTGCTCAGACAGGACGGGGTTAAAGTAGCAGCTGATTCGGGGGCTCTGGCTCACTCAGGCCGGGGGGAGGGAGGGGTACAGATGCAGGGTGAGCCTGCGGGGGCAGAGGCTGGCGTGATGTTGCACCAGCCTGAGGTGCACTGTGTGTTCTCCCAGGGAAGTTGTCCCTGGATCATGGGACCCTGGCACTGGCGGGCTGCACAGGCTCCCAGGAGGGGCGGTGTGGACAGTGAGCTGGGCTTCTTGGTGGCTGCAGCAGCAGCCTTAGCGTTTCACGTTCGTCTCTGGTGTCTGTGCTGATACGTGGCTCACGTCCATCTCTGTTGCTTGTTTAGGCGGTGCTCTGAATCCCGTCTCCTCACGCACCCTGAAACAATGGTCTCTTGCCTCTTAGGCAGGTCCAGACTTTTTCCAGAATCCCTCCTGGCTAGCTGTGGCACACTAGCCCCCTTTAGGCTGTGTTCACACAGCCAACCCCAGTCCTCTCCCTGGGATCTAACCAAAGCCAGAGCCTCAGCTCCCAGCCCCCACCCATCCCGGCAGGTGAGCAGACAAGCCTCTCGGGCTGGTGAGTGCTGGTTGGCACCGATCCTCTGTGCAGGAATCTCTCCACTTTGCCCTCTGCACCCCTTTGCTCTCTCCTCTGTGGCTCCTAAGCTCCCCACCCCCGCACCCCCGCCACCCCTGTCTCAACCAGTGAAGGGGCTTCCTAGTATATGGAAACTTTTCCTCCCTCACAGCTCCCTCCCCGAAGTGCAAGTCCCATCCCTATTCTTTTGTCTCTGTTTTTTTCTTTTTTCTTTTGCCCTACCCAGGTACATGGGGAGTTTCTTGCCTTTTGGGAAATCTGAGGTCTTCTCCCAGCGTTCAGTAGGTGTTCTGTAGGAGTTGTTCCACATGTAGATGTATTTCTGGGGAGGAAGGTGATCTCCACGTCTTACTCCTCTGCCATCTTGAATCTCCCCCCTGCATCATCTTTTCATATGCTTCTTTACTGTTCGTGTATCTTCTTTGATAACATGTCTTAAGATCCTTGACCAATTTTTAAATTGGGTTGTTTTCTCATTGTTGAGATTCAAGAGTTGTATATAAGAGTTGTGTATTTTGGATAACAGTTCTTTATAAAATGTGTCTTTTGCAAATGTCTTTTCCTAGTCTATGACTTGTCTTATTGACATTATCTTTTGTATAGCAGTTCTTAATTTTAATTAAGTTCAGTTTATCAGTTGTGTCTTTCATAGATTGTGCTCTTGGTGTTATATCTAAAATGTCATCACCATACCCACGGTCATCTATGTTTTCTCTTATGTTATCTTCTAGCTTTACGGTTTCACATTTTTATTTAGGTCTATGATGCATTTTGAGTTAGCTTTTGTAAAGGGGGTAAGATCTGTGTCTAGATTCATTTTTTTACATGTGGATGTCCAATTGTTCCTGCATCATTATTTTTAAAGGACTATTGTTGCATCGTTCTATGACATTTACTTCTTTGTAAAAGTTCAGTTGGCTTTGTTTATGTGCATCTGTTTCTGAGCTCTCTAGTCTGTCCTGTTTATCTGTTTGTTCTTTGATCAATACCATACTATCTCAATTATTGTATCTTTATACTGAATCTTAAAGTTGAACAGTGCCTTCCACCTTTGTTCTTTTCCTTCAATATTTTGTTGGCTATTCTAGCTCTTTTTCACTCCATGTAAACTTTAGAATCAGTTTGTCAATATCCACAAGATCACTTGCTGGGATTTTGATTGGGATTGCATTGAATCCATATATCAAGTTGGGAAGAACTGACATCTTGACAGTAGTGAGTCTTCTTTTCCATGAACATAGAATATCTCTTCACTGTTTAGTTTTTCTTGGCATTGGTTAATTTTTGAATGTTAAAACAGCATGGACCTCCATAAATGAGACCATTCTTGGTCAGGTTATATTATTCTCTTATGTTTTGTCAAAATTAATTTTCTAAAAGTTTATTAATTGTGCTAGTTCCATGTGTTATTGAACTTTAGCTTTCATGCCTAGTAGTATTTTATTACAATTTTGCAGTCAAGTCGATGCTGGCTTTACAGAATTGTTTTGTGTAGAAGTTTTGATTATTGTGTATGTAGTGAGATTACGTTATGGTTTTAATTGATTTTTTTTTCTTTTCTGATAAATAATGAGCTTTACTACTGTTTCTGAAATCTATTAGTCATTTGAATATTTTCTTTGAACTGTATGATCATATTACTAGATCTTTTTAATTGTACTTATATATTCTAGAGGAGTAGTTTGTTAATATTACGGATTTCATATATTTTCCTTCGTGCTTATTTTTCCTCTTGCCTTGTTATCTCTCATGGTGTCTCAATGATAAACAAAATTCTTAATTTTAATGTAGTCTAATTTATCAATATTGGTACTCATTATGTATTTATTTATATGTAATGTTTTTCTTCTACAAGATTTATTTTATTTTGAATGTTTACATTTATCATCTACCTAAAATTGATTTTTATGTATAGCATAATCTTTGAAACAAGATTTTTCATTATGAATTTTTATCGACTGGCACCATTTATTTACAAGATAAAGTTAAGTTAAAATCATTTTGATATTCTTATTATTGTTGAAATTAATGACTTGATTTTAAACTTTATATGGCAATACACAGAAAAAACCATAACCAAGACACTCTTGAAAATGAAGAACTTTTTTGTGGTACTTATATGATCAAATATAAAAACTTATTATAAAGTTATATCACTTAAGTCAGTGCTCTCCTGCCGTAAAGATGAACAATAGACAGTGGGAACAGAAGAGAGAATTCACCTACAGACACATATACGTGAACATTTGATTTATGACAAAGTGGCACTGCAGAACTACACTTGGTGACAGCCTTCATAAGATTGGAAGGAGGTCCTGATAGCTCCGGTTTTTGTGAATCTCTCTAGAATAGAGCACAATTAATACATCTTTACCAAAACATTTTGACCATAGTGGCCAATTTCAGGGCAGCGCTGAAGATTTAGCATTTTGATTAGATTAAGGTGTCTGTACTATGAGAGAGCTGAACATGTTTATGGGCTATTTTTCAAGTAGGTTTTAAAAAACAGTACATAGATTAGGGAACCCAGAGACAAGGAAAGGATTTTATGATTTATGCGATTGCAACATGCTTCAAAGAGAAAGACTAAGAGAGAGACAAAGAGAGAATAGAAATGCACAGCAAGCACTTTTCAAAAAAAATAGGTATTTGAGAATATAGGTGAAAAATTGGCTCTGAAGAAAAGACATGTGACATTTCAGATTCCAGCTAATAAAACAGAAGCAGAGTCTTTTGGACCAGATGGAACACAGTAGTGTATACATACTAAATTACATATTTTCATATAGTAGTTCAGATACCATAAAGTTAATTTAACAGGAAAAAAATGGTGCACTTGCAATATTCCCTACAAAATGCAATGCTGTGGTCTCTTAAGTGAAACCACAAATGGTCACAAATGAAACTACAAGTGAAAAAATATTAGCAGAAATACTGTAAAATATAAAATTAGACGGAAATTAAAGGCCTGTGAGACTAATTTCTTCATGAAAACATTGGTCATATTAGAGACAGCATCACTGTTTCATGTATCGAGAAATTTTCAAAAATTTTAATTATAAACTTCTATTAAAACACGCAATTACAGAAAATAATATCGTAGACATTAATATACTATGACTCAGATATAGCACAAGAATCTTCTTTAAATACTTTAATTGTAGTATGATTTTAATTAATCATTTGCTATCTTTGTCATGTTTCTAGTCTATGTGGTCATTTGTGTATCTTTGAAATATTGCATATCACACATAGGTTAAAGAAGCTCTAACTTTTCCTGATGATCAGTGTTAATTATTCCTGCTGAGATTCTGACTCTTCATGTTTGCTGATCTTCTAGCATCAGGAATCTGAAATGATCAGATGTGGCTTACTTAATGGTTTAATGGGACTGTTGCTCTGCCCCTTGCTAGAAGCAGCCACACGCTAGGAAACAGTACCTCTGAACCCACAGGGCTCAGAGTGATGGTGACGAAGACACATTCCCTAAGAGGGTGACTGGAATTGATGGGGGGGGGGTACTCCTGCTTTCATCTTTCTACGTATTGGCCAAGAAGCCATTCCACTGCTCCAGGAGGCCAGCAGCTTCTGGTTAAGAGACCAGAAGATCACATACTATGTGCCCACTGCTGTAGCTCCTTTTCTGGAAAGTAAAGTTTCATTTAATTTAAAGGCTGGGATCCTGTGCTGGTAGAAAAACAAACAGATTGAAACTTTTAAGCTCTCAGAAAGCACCATGATCAAGCGCCAGGAGAGAGAAATGCAAACTTATGTCTAAAATAAATGTAGGTTCCAGCCAATTTTAATTGCTGCCTCTTCCAGGGTTAATGGGATAAAAAAAATAGCTTGCCATCGAGTAATTAGGCTCTGAGAGGAGAGGTGCTGTATTGGGGGAGTACCATTGGTCTCAGCTGCTGGCAAGTTGGACTCAGCACTGGCAGTAACTAGGTTTCAGCTTTCATGAGCGGGAGCCTGTGTCATTAACCCCAAGCTTAGCTTCAGGCTCTGCCGTCATGGCTGAATCATTCTGTATACTGGGTATTTAGTGCCTCTTCTGTGCTAAGTGCTGTCTGGTGAGCACTGATAGGATACACAAAGACTTTCCAGCTCTATGTTCACTCCCATAGGTTATTTCCCCTAATCTCCTTGTCCCTTATATTCCCGTATTTCCCTTTTCAGGTTGCTTATCAAATAGTCAAGATACTTACCACTGCCCACTAGTACTGTATTTTCTAATCTGTGGCCATTATTTTTCCCAGACATGCGAGTAGTCAGTCCTGCGTGCCCATTGGGAGAATTTCCCTCTATACTGTTTTTCAGGCCCCTCTAGGTGGGGCTAATGTCCACACCCATGTCCAGAGCTGAGTTGAGGGAGAAGTGCCAGTGTAATAGTGGGTGATAACATACGAGTCTGGACCACCGCCTTATGCAACGTCTACCCCTTGGTTGTGTTCATGCTTGACATAAAATATGTCACTCACATCTTATGATGGATTGCTACTGGTCCAATCTGGCCTTATGATTTGGTTGATATGACAGGACCTAGTTCACAGAGGGTAGTTCTGACCATGAGTTCTCTTAATATCTCAGGGCCCAGTAATAGGACAGGATCTGTTTTGCAAAAAGTTTATAGATGTCTACTGCAGCTGGCATGACCTTGACCCATCACCTTAGAGGTCTACTTGTGATTCTGTTGATTGATTCTACTGGGGCTTGCTGTAAGCTCCACACAGCATCCTTCCCCTTTACAGATACGTATAATACCATTTATTCAGCTAGGTCACGTTGTCCATGTGGTAGAGCCACTTCAGTGTCAGCCTAGACCTAACTGGCTTTTGATGGGCAACACTGGTGGATTTAATGCTGTTTTTTATGTCTTTAAGGTTAGTACTAATCTCTGCTACTACCTCAGAATATGGCATTCTTTTGATTTATTTTCTTTGTGAATGAGAGGGAGATGGTGTCAGAGACTTCTAATTGACCTTCGCCTATGATAGCTCATATGCCAGAGAACAAAAAACTGATGTGAAATTTTGAACTTTTGTGGAATATATCCATTTCAGTTATACATTTGGCCATCACAGAATTACCACTAGGGGCTCTGTAGACTTATTGAATGTACTGTGGACCAGGCTTGATCACAGACTGAATTTATTACAACCTCCCCATACACACTCACTCGACAGAAATCCATAAAATGCTTTGGGTCTTCTGGTATCAATATTAATTTAGACCCCACGTCCAATAGTCTTCAAATGTTTTGGCGTTCCTCCTTCCCAGGATGTTAATACCAAAGTAAAAGGCCATATATCCATTTGGAAAGGTTTCAGAGCTCATTATCAAATGCCCTTGCCATGGTATTGAATGATCCTTGCATCTTGGAACCAGGCCTCTCTTACACTCCGTAGTTTCCAGGTCTGAAAACTGGCTCAGACCCAGGAAATTGGCAAAGGATAGCAACTTTTATTTGGAGAGGCTGGCCACGGTTTCCCGACTATCCATCCTTGAGTTCTTTTGAAACGCACTCTAGCCAGATACTCATTAATTATGCCACAAGATTGTTGTTTTATTAACCATCTCCTTTGCTTTCTATAATGATATGGATTGAAACTAGAAACCTCCCTCTGCATTATAACAATCCTGCCCACCTTTCATTTCTGATGGTGAAGAACATCCACTTGGCCTTTATTTTTTCCAGATTGGTCCATCCCATTTTGACCAGAAAGCTCAGTTCTATAATGGCTTCTTACACTGTCACTTATACTCTAAAGAGAGTAGTCACCACTGATCTTTTCAGAGTCACCAGGACATCCCTTATTGCTTTGATAAATGAAGTGTCCTCTGGGACCACTCCACTCATGCATAGTATTCATCTGGTGGGTTTTCTGACTTTATGTAGTATATGTTCTCTAGCGTGGCCACTTCTTTGAGTCTTTCCCTTCCTTCCTTCAAAATCTCTCATGGTAGATTTGGCATTTCTACTCCATATACCATGGGCAGTAACTTTCTTCAGGCTTTTGCGGTTTCCTGGAATCCCTTGCTAGGATGTTACATTCTGTATCACGGGAAAAGACTTGCGTATTGACAGAATCTCCTTTCCCAAAATTTATATTTACCTCCCCAGTCCCTTGTTCATTCTCCTGTTCCTCCCAGGACATTTTGTCAAGCTCTCACAGATCTGTCAGAGGTTAGCCCTTTTTTCCTCTTAGCAAACCCAGCACTTACCTGCTTATATTATATTGTGACTTATTCCTTGTCATTGGTCTAGTAGACCAGAGAAAGGGTGTGAGAAGATTGGAGAGAAACATTGCTGGCTTGATAGACAGAGGCATCTGTATCATCTTCAGAGAAGCTGGAATCACTAGCGTTTCACAAAGAGGAAGCCTAGACTTTTGTTACTGTTGTTGTTCATTTACCCAGATTTCCCAATCCCCTGTCTAGTAATTCCACCCTTTCCCAATCAGGGTCCTGACTTTTGTATAGTATAATTATCAGTGATGAGAGTTCAACTTTCTCTGGAGCAACACTCCCCTTGCAAGCAAGTGCTGAGCTTGAAGCTTTTTTCTGACCTCTATAGCAGGTGATGAGATTCCCTTCCTATGATATCAAGAAGACCCTCTGGTTTTCCCATTTTGCAATAAATTAGTGATTCATCATTCTCATCCTTTCATTATCTTTCTTTTTCTAATTCCTCATTAGTACCCAACAAGACCACTTCATTCTCTAGTCTTTGTAATTATTGTTTCTCCAGTATTTCTCAAATGCCTGATAAATGTCCTGCATCAGGGCACTTCTGAAGTGAATCCGGCCTCTGTACCCCAGCACTGAATTAAATCTTGGAGACAGTTTTGGGTGAAGTAGAAAAGAATAGCTTTATTGCTTTTTCCAGGCAAAGAGGGCCACAGTGGGCTAATGCCCTCAAAACTCTGTGTCCCAACCCGGGGGGGGGGGGGGGGGGGGGGGAGGGTTGTGAGGAGTTTTATAGTCAAGGGGCTGGGTTGCTGATAAGGATCAGAGTTCATGCAGGGCCCACATTCCTTCAATCCAGAGATGTCTGGCAGCAGGTGATGGTAGGCAGCTGTGACCTTCTATGGAAATGAAGAATGCTTCATCAGGTACTTAACATTTTCCATTTGGTGGGGGTTTTAGTTCTGCAGAAGAGATGGAAGATATTGTTATGTGTGTCCCTTGAGGCAGAACCAGGACCTGCCCCAAGGCTACACTGTTGTTTCTTGACTGCTCCTCCCTTGTCTCTGCATCCCCTCCCTTCCCTGATCAGCAACTGTTTGAATCTGCCCTTTGGAACTCAGGGAAGGAGACACAGAAAGGCTTTTGTGCCCAGGAGCCCCACAGGGTCCTGCTGGGTTTCACTTTCTTCTACCAAAATAGTTCACTTCCAGTAAATTTTAACACTTGCACCAATTGCATGTGCTGGAGCCTATGTGTTCTCGAACTGTCACAGTTGATGGGGTTTTATTAACAGGCAGCTGACAGATGATCCAGTTCCAAAACCCTATGTCAGGGTCTCCTGTCTTAAACCACTTCTGGTGCCAACCAATGCTGTTGAGGTCCCTTGAGAAGCACTGTGAGAGGGGGATTTGTGTGCACCTTTTATTGAGCAGAATTTCAGGGTCAATACCAGTGCACTGTCAACCTCAAAAAATAAAATATCTCGTTACTCCATCAGCAAAATGGGTTTATTGGGGAAGAACAGAGAATTGCCATTCAGGACAGGCAAGCTATGGTGAATCACAGGCAAGTCCGAGGAGACAAAGGGAAGGCCAGCTTTCATTAGGTTTCAGGGGGAAACTGGGGAGGGTTGTTCTGAGTAAAAGTTCTTTGGAGAAGAACAAAGTTCTTTGGAGGTTTGGTGGCTTCTCATTGGCTGCAAGAGGTCGTGAGAGGGTTGTTATTGAGGCAGGAGGGATCTTCCTTTTCTTAAAAGCAGGAGATGAAACTCCCACGTGAAAAATGTTCTCCCTTGCACCAGAAGAAATGGATAAGATGTTGAGACAGAGGGCATCTCATATTGGGTTGGCCAAAAAGTTTGTGAGGGTTTTCTGTAAGATCTCAATGGAAAAATCCAAGCGAACTTTTTGGCCAACCCATGAAAAGACTTCTATACAAACAAGCCCTGTTAAAGTAATTCTTATCTTCCTTCTTCCTGCCAGTTATGCAGGCTGCAAAGAAGGTCCATGCCTGAGAACTCTCCCTCAGGGCTTCCTGACTCCATTTTAAATGAGGTTTTCTTCTGCAGAAGGACAAAGTGAATGATGACCTTTCGTTGAAGTAGCTCTTGAATGTCCTTTGTAATTGGGGCACGCCCCCCCCCAGCCCCGTTGACCAGTCATAGAGTGGGAGATGTTCCTCAATGAGAAAGCTCTCTTCTCCTGTTGGCAGATCTCAGAGAGGGACTTGGGTGAAGGCTGGCGAGCACCAGCACACCTGGAAGGTCAGCAGATGAGTGCCTCAGTCCTAAGAAATGAAAACCTGATGAAACATTGTAAATCTGAAAGGTGGAAACAACATAAATCCACATCAATGGGGGATATAAATATGATAGAGAGGAAGAGACAATAATGTTGAACAGTAAAATCAGTAGAAGTAGGTCTTCAGATATCAATGTGAACAGTTCTCAAAAAATGTGAAATTGAATACTAAAAGCAATATGCAGAGTAACAGATATGTTTATCATTTTCATAAATTACATAAATTACATTTACATAAATAAATAATGCACAGAATAATTCCCTGTGTTCTTCATTAATATAATCAAGAGGTTGTAAAAATAATAAGTTAACTAAAAGGATAAATATAAAATTATTGACAGCATTTGTCACTGGGGAAAGGCACCCACACAGAATACAAGTTTCTCTGAATAGTATCACTGTATCATTTGTATGAAAATACGGAAAAAGTGTTTGCCAGTGCAAATATTTAAACCCTGGTCTCTCCAATTGCAAGGTGAGTGCTTAATAACATTGAAACTCTTTCCTAAGCATTATCTACTCTGTCCCATAACAGCCCACTCCCATTTTCTCTTCATTTCCACTGCTACCAACTGCATTCATATCTTACCATGTGTGCTTGAATGATTTAATGTTATCATGTGCCTATTGGCCTCCTCCAATTCATCTTACTTATTATTATTATGAAATAATAATATTCCCTAAACACATCACTAATAGTATCACTACCCTGTTGAAATCCATCATTTGCCCCTCACTGTCCAGTAAATTATGTAGAAAAAACCAAAAAGATAGAAAATATAAGGAAATAGATGATAAGAAAGATTCCAGGATATCAGCACCAACAAAAGGACTCCAGAAGTATAGTGAAGAGAAAAGGGAGGAATTTTTTCAAACAAAAAGTACCTGTAATCTTAAATTATGGCTTAAATTATTCCTTCTTTTTTACAAGAAATCTTCAAATATAGGAGATAGCATTCATGTGTCGTATAATTAGGACAAACATATATTCTGCTTTGCTTAGCACTGTCCTGGTTGACCTGGTTATCCTAGCATAATTAGTAAGAGTGCTTCTTTTTATTCTCTCAAATGTCGCAGTTTGTCCTAAAATTTATATAGTCACCCTACATCAAACCTTGTATTTTTTAAACCAAAATCCTTGTAACCTTTAATTATGTGAAACTATTATATTTAAGTCTTAACAAATCCAACCCTAGTAAAAATTAAGGGGAAAGGTTATACTAAATTAAAGAACATCCTCAAGGTATTCAGAGGAAAAAAAATGGACACACTGAAAAATAATGAGAGTAAGACAGGCATCAGAATCTCATTAGTAAAATTGAACACTGGAAAACAGAGCTAGGTGTTCACAATTTCTATGGAAATGTGTGTTGAGCTTAGAATTGTATTTCATTAATCAGTGTGAGAACAGAATAAAAGCATTTTCAGAAGTGTCAGAAGACAAAGTTTTCTGCTATGTACTACTTTTTAAGGGGTTACTTAAGGATTTTTTCCAAAAAATTGAGTGTATCAAGGATTACATATGCGATCCCAGAACTGTGGATCCACAGGAGAGAGAGAGAGAAGCCTTCAGGCATCATCTGGGTGACAGGAGAGAGAGCAAGCATCACAGTTTAGAACACAGGGGACAAAACTTTGAAAGACTTCAAGATTAGACAGGGGAGTCAGTAGAATGAACAATAAGGTTGATGGTTCAGAAAACCGTGGGAATAGGCTGTATCTTAGCCAAGAAAAGATGGCACAGAAAGCAGAAATATTAATGTGTAGTTTGAAGTTTTAGTGATGATCACCGGAAGAACCGAGAATAATATTGTAATAATATTGGGAAAAAGGAGGGTGAGGAGAGATGCAGTGCTGTGTGAACCAGGTAAATCTCACCTATCAAAGCAGAACATAATAGATTAGGTCAAAAGTGTAAAACTCGACATATTTAAAAATCAACAAGAAGTGTAAGCAAATTATTCACAGATATAGGGATAAAGACTAGAGTAACTAAATCAGGTTAATGATAAAGTAGTTAGTTCTGGAACGTTATAATTAAAAATTAAAGGTGGGAAGATCTCGGGCAGAAACTGTTGCTCATTCTAGACTTTTCTAAGTTATGTAAATATTTCCTTGATCAATAAATAAACAAGCAAACAAAACTACAGATGATAAGAGAGACTATTAAACACTGCCTTTGCTAATGTGTGATGTAGCTTTGTTTTCTGGTTTCTTTCATCAAAATGCAACCACACGGCCCAGAAACAATATCTACTTTCAGCAGAGGAAAAATTAGCTACATTAATATTTGTTCACACATGCTTTCATTCACCTGACAAATGTATGTGGGGCATCTGCCACTCTACTATATGAGATTTAAAATGTAAAACAAACAAAAAAACAAAAGCAAATCCATTTTTTCCTAATTTCAAATATTTTACACTAATGATATTAGGCAATGAAATATAACAGAGAGCATGATTGATGTGTGTTACTAGTGTATTAGTCAGAGGATACTAAGGGAACAGAAAAAACATATGAAACTAAATTCAGGATGATGTACTACTTTTATGGAAGTGACAATTGCATTGACTCAAATATCACAGTGATATTAAAAAACAAAATATCAGTTTCCCTGAGTGTGCTGCAATAATGAAAATCCAACATTATGCACATATATACATGCCTATTGAATGTGATCCAGTGAGTAAACCCAACCTTTTCTTTATATTGTAAAATAAACAAGTCTACTGTTTAATTCACTTCGTGTTCAGGTTAAGAATGCTCTAGGGCTTCCCTGGTGGCTCAATGGTTGAGAGTCCACTTGCCGATGCAGGAGACGCGGGTTCATGCCCCGGTCCGGGAGGATCCCACATGCCGCGGAGCAGCTGGGCCCGTGAGCCATGGCCGCTGAGCCTGCGCGTCCGGAGCCTGTGCTCTGCAACAGGAGAGGCCACAACAGTGAGAGGCCTGCGTACCGCAAAAAAAAAAAAAAAAAAAAAAGAATGCTCTAAATCTTCAGAAACTAAAATTGACTGAATATATTTTAGTTTTCTAACATGGTACTTTAATGAAGTGAATTATACTAGAAAAAGGATAAAGAAGACTTAGATCTATGGAAACAGTCATTGGTAGCAGAGAAGGAAAAAAAAAAAGGACATGCCCAGTAAAAGGAAAGGTGAGAGTGAATTTGAGCCAAGGTACTAACAGAACCTTTGAGGAGGAATGTAAAAACAAAACAAAAAACTTCCCCTGTTTAGGTGACAGAAACACTCTTTAGCTGCTGCTGCTACACGGACTCTGAGTAACGTTCTGGGCCAGGTACCTGGAGCTGTGTGGACGTTGGGCCCTGGACAGAAGAGGGGGCAGGTGTGGGCACTGAGAATGTTTCTCATGACGACAAGCAGGCAGGATGGTAGGCGAGGATGCAGTATCAACGGGATTAGTGGAGACTTTAACAGTGCAGAGTTGAGCGACAGTCAGTGCCAGCTCCTCTCTTGTGAGGGGGTGAACAAGACTACTAGACACGGAGGTTAAAAGCACAGGAAGATTCAAGAAACACGTTGAAGGACGAAGGAGCAAAGATTGTGGCTGGCGAAGGCTGACTGGGAGTGAAGGAAGCTGGAGGGATTAAGATGATACAGAGCTTTCCACCTGAGTGGCACTAAAATGATGTTGCCGTTTTGTAAATAAGTTCATTTGTATCTTTTTTTTTAGATTCCACATATAAGTGATATCATACGATATTTGACATTCTCTGTCTGACTTACTTCACTTAGTATGGTAAGCTCTAGGTCCATCTATGTTGCTGCAAATGGCATGATTTCATTCTTTTTTATGGCTAATATTCCATAGTGTATATATACCACATCTTCTTTATCCATTCATCTATAACGGAAAAGGATATGAAAAAGAATATATACACATATATGGATAACTGAATCACTGTGCTGTACACCTGAAACTAACACAACATTGTAAATCAACTATACTTCAATTAAAAAAATGATGTTATCATAACAGAAATAGGGAAGCAAGAACAGGGAACTCATTTAAAAGAAACAAACAAAAGAGGAATAGAAAGTGGAGTAAATGTTAAAACCAATCAACATACCATTAAATCATTTTAGGCTTAAGAAATTGCTCAACTAAAACAAGTGCTCCAAATACAAGAAAACTTTCTCAGTACTCTATTTTATTTTTCTTAACTTAAAGACAAAAATTAAATTTTAAAGATACTCTATTAACGTAAGACATTATATGAGAATATATTCATATGTGAGAATATTTACCTCATAATTCTCTGCTACCTGTCCTAATATTTTTAAAAGTTTAATTGTAAGTACTTTCTAAACAAGAAATTTGGTAATTTTCCCTAGTATTACATCTCCGGCTGATGAAACTTGCTTCACTTTGATGTTTTTCCAGGAAGAGTTTTCCTTTTCTCTGGTGACATCTGAATCATTGAAAGACTGCATCTTGACTATAAAATTAACAGTATGTTGGTAGGCATCTGAATCTTTTCAGATGTGATATATAATTCATGTTTATTTCCCTTCTCTGTTGTGGAAGTGAGCCTGGTTATTTACAGTTTATTCAAGGAAGAAGTATGACAAATGTGTTGTTGCTAAAATTTTGTTGCTAAGAAAAGCAAGAGATCGCTAATCTCGTCTCACTCCCCACTCCCCCATGGTAACTCACTTGAGCATAGGACAGAAAGAACTACCACTGAGGTACTTTTTAAATTTCAAAAGGCTTGATGTAATCTTTTCGTTTCTCTTTATTAAGTTGTGAATTTCTTCAAAATGCAGAACATGCACACACAATATGTCAAAGACAGTGTTAGAAAAATCCAAAAAAACTACCAAATCTCATTATTTCTAGATAAAAATAGGCATTTCTGCTAAATAGTAAATCTAAATTTTGAGAGCAAAGCAAAAGCTTCAGGATAAGACTTGCATATAAACTGAAGTAAACATAATTTTGACTTGCACTTATAAAATCTTACTGTTGAGCAGGGTAAGTATGAAAAAAGATAAATATGAGAAAATATATAAATGTTACCATTATTAATGAACAAAAAGCATATTGAGCAGGCAGCAAGGTCATTTTTAGTAATAAACAATTGAAATGTAAGAGTTAATGTGAAATGTGCTTATTAATATGCTATTCCATGAAAACCCAAGTTCAAGGGAAATAACTGAAATGACCTTTAACTTGAGTGAGAGAATAGGAAAACATTGCAATTCAACACAAACATCTAATTGTTCCAACATAAAAAAGGAGACCTTTTTATTAAATAATTCATTTCTCTCCTCCTGGGTTCATTTGTTTTCTTCTCGTTAACATATATAGAAACAACCATACGGGCTTTGGTGTTTTTATAATCTTTATATAATAAATATCATTTTACTGAATTGTAAATCAAATAGGCTTTTGTAAAAATCACCTGTCCACTCAGGTTTTTTTAATGATTGTTTTATGTTCTCATACTAAACTATTATAAATTGTGTATGAGTGATTGTATTACAGAAATGTTCACACACACACACACACACACACACTCTCTCTCATGACTAGAGAGAGAATAGCCAGTGTTCCCCTTTGTTACCATCTCTGATCTGTAGCAATTGCTACAGTCAAACCAATACTGTGTTGATCCATTATTGTTTGAAAATTTTAAAGCAAATTCAAGAAGACAACTTATTTTACACTTAAGTAGCCCGATATGTACTTCTCATGAGATATTATTCTTTTTTAATATAACCATAATGGTATTCTTACCCATTAAAAAATTCTTCAATATAAACTATTATCCAGTCCATGTTCAAATTCTCCCATGTATCAAAAATATTATTTTTGCACTTGGTTTATTTGATTCCTTAAACGTTTTCTGATATCTACCTCTATTACTATAGGGTATGTGAATTATACATATGACTATTAATGTACATAAATCTGTATATTTCTAGTGCAAATATTTGTACAAGCTTTTGCAAACGCCATGATTTCAGCATCACATACATTGGAGTTTTAAATTTTATTGAAAGATATGGGTGAATATGTGTTTGTAGTTTAAGTATATAATTTTTACTCTAATCATAACGATTAGGCTAGATTTTATGCTACAACCTAAGACATACATAGCATGAGATTGATAGCTCAAACTGTAGTTTTCAAAATTAATTAAAACATTCCACAAATATTTACTGAACACATACACTAAGAACCTATTACTGTGCTCCCATTTGTATACAAGAGAAAAATCAAAAAGAGAGAATTTCATTGATTTTTTTTAATGCTAGGACCATGTGAAGAATCTATTAAATATTGTATGAAAGGGAAAGCTGTATTTGATAACATGTAGAGACAACTAATGAGCTGAAGATGCTGGAATCTTGAGGAAACATTGGCTGGAAACAGCTTTGCCAAAGTAGATGGCAGTTTTATTTGGTTTTCATGACAGCAGCTTCCAAAGACTAACATGAAAGTAAGTCAACGTAAGATCTGTTTAGGGGAGAGTAAATGAAAAAGGCTAGTAAATATTAAGCATTTATTTGGAGAGCTGATTTAAAGTGAGAAAATTGTGGGATGATAGAAGTTCTTTAATTCAAAATTAAGGTATATAAATTATGTGACAGTGAAGGGAACAATTCACTTTAGGTGTTTTAGGCAGAAAAGTGTTTGATGTAGGGCATTTCACGATTCATGATTGTACCCATGATCTCTTTAGCTGACACTTGTATGGTTTCAAAAAATGGCTGATGTAAATCCACAGCATGTTACCTATTCTATTTTATTTTGAGATTTTTTTTTTTAAAGGAGGAGTCTTTTTGAGCCCCCACAGGGCTTTGAAAACTGCTCAAGTCTGGGTGTACTCTGAGAGGACTTCTTTCTTACCTCCGCATAAGGGCTCCTCATGTCCAAACTTCCAATCTTGTTTCTCTCAAGCTTCTCACCATCTTGCAACCTGACTTGTCATTGATCATTAAAAGCCTATAAATATACCTCTGTCCATATAACTTTTCAAGCAAAGTAAAAACCGTGATGGGTTATTGGAAGTTCTACCTGCCAGGGTGATATTCCTCCCTACTGTTGTTTGGGGCTTCTCCTGGGTGGTAATTTTACCATCCAATTCTGAAAAATAGCAGATTCTATTGCATAACTATCTATAAACCAGACATGAATATTATTTTTTTGGACAACCATCATATGAAACACCACTAGAGGTTATAAGTGGAAATAGGTCTATCGCAAGTATGAGCAGCCAGTGCATCTCTCTTGTGCTGTTACACTGCTGTCAGGACCTGCTGTCTACCACTTTTGAAATATACCACCTTCATTTCATGATGGAATTCTGCTGCATTCACAGAGCTGTAGGACTTGACAGATAAGATAACATCCACATTCTTTTGGGCTGGTCAGTTCACTCATCACTTGGTGTCCTACGGTCAAGTCTTTCTTGTTGGACTCAGCAAGGAGCTGTGTCTCAAAACTTGAATAATTATCGCTAGAGAGAACATTGCTTTTTGACAAAACACTGCATGGTATTTCTTCTCCTGAGCATATCACAGGCACTGTTATTCTTACAAACCTACCACGGATAGTCTGAACTCTATTAATCTGCTGAGAAGTGAAACTGAAGTTCAAGTGGCAGTGCAGCCTCTCCTGCAGTAGGAAAAAGGCAGCATTCTTTTGTCCCGGGAACCACGTGAAGCAGGCAGCCTGACAGGTTCTTCAGTAGATGAAGAGGGGCAACACAACCAATATGGTAAATGTCTCACCAAAAGCCTCTAAAAAGGACCAGCAAATGACGTGCTATATTCATATTTCTTACTAAGATAGGTGGATAACCTGCTACTTCCTGCATCACTGAAGCTTCTGAACAAACTGCAGTCAACACTGTGAAACATTGTGATGATTGTGGGATGGTCAAGATTTTTCAGAAACAATGTAGTAAGAAATTTAGAATTTTGACTTACCCTAAGAAACAACAGTGAAGGTTTATATCCATAACCTGTTAAAGTAACCATGATGACCTTTCCTCTTTTACAGGGCTTCATTGGCATATGCCATTTCTGAATGTTATCTGTAGTACATCGTCATGGTAATAGCCCCCAGTGGGTCACACCTCCTATATCCACACCCTTCTTTTATACCCTTCCAGATTGACCCTGGGCTTGATTATGAGCCCCCCTTGTCTGGCCGTTGGTATATTAGCATATATGACAAGCAGAGACTTGAAAATCCCCTGAGCTTTAGGTCTCGCCCTCTTATTTCTAGAAACTTTTCCAGGACCATGTTAAAAAATGAGGTTAGGGCTTCCCTGGTGGCGCAGTGGTTGGGAGTCTGCCTGCCAATGAGGGGGATGCAGGTTTGTGCCCCAGTCCGGGAAGATCCCACATGCCGCGGAGCGGCTAGGCCCGTGGGCCATGGCCACTGAGCCTGTGTGTCCGGAGCCTGTGCTCTGCAACGGGAGAGGCCACAACAGTGAGAGGCCTGCGTACCGCAAAAAAAAAAAAAAAAAAAAAATGAGGTTAGGCTCTTATGAGATGAGAGCATATGGAAAAACGTGCCAGTACTTCCAGCCAGCCCACCATTCCAGTGAAAGCCCAAAGCCATGAAGAGCCCAGCCAGTACCATGTGAAAGAGAGGAAGCAACTCAACTGAACACAGTGCAAAGTGTTAACCTTCAGAGCTACAATTAAGTGAATGATTATTTAAGGTTCCTGAATTTGGGGGTGGTTTATTAGGGAGAATTCGATAATCAGTAGGGAAGTTGGTGGCTGGAATTGCGACTATAACAAAAATATAAAGCATATGGTAGATTCTGTGAGACTGGGTGGGAGGTGCATTCTGGGGAGGCACAAGGAAATGGTTGGTGAAGGTGGCAAATAAGAGCCTATACTGGAAAAGCAATGAGGGAACAGCTACTGGAGACTGGAAGATGATGACTCATGTACTTTAAAAACAATTGTCCACCCACCGAAGTACAGGCAACTGATCTTTGACAAAGGAACAAAAGCAACGCAATGGAGCCAGTGAAGCAAAGAAAGTTTTTTCAATAAATGATGCTGAGATAACTGGACATCCCCATGCAAAAAAAGAAACTAGACACAGATCTTATACTCTTCACAAATGTTAACTGAAAATGGATCATAGACATAAATAATGCAAAACTCTAAAACTTCTAGAAGATAACGTAGGAGAAAACTTTGACGTATAACGATGACCTTTTAGTTTTAACACCAGAGGCACTATCCATGAAAGAAATAATGGATAAGCTAGACTTCATTAAAATTAAAAGCTTCTGCTCTGTAAAAGATAATGTCAAGAGAATGAGAAGACAAGTAACAGACTGGGAGAAGATACTTGCAAAAGACACATCTGATGAAGGACTGATATCCTAAATATACAAAGAATCTTGTGTCGATAATTCAACTATAAGAAAACAACCGATTAAAATATGGTCCAAAGACATCTCACTAAAGAAGATATACAGATACTGAATAAGCATATGAAAAAATCCACATCATATGTCATAAAGATTAGGAAAATGCAAAATAAGTCAACAGTGAGATACCATGGCACACCTATTAGAATAGCCAAAATCTGGAGCACAGGCAACACCAAATGTTGGCAAGGATGTTGAACAACAGGAACTTTAATTCACAATTGTGGGAACTTAAAATGGTACAGCCAGTTTGGTGGTTTATTATAAAACTAAACATGCTTTTATCATATAATCCAGAAATTGTACTTGGTATTTATCCAAAGGAATTCAAAACTTATATCCACACAAAAACAAATGCACAAGGATGTTTATAGCAGCTTTATTCATAATTGCCAAAACTTGGAAGATGTACTTCAGAAAGTGAATGGATAAGTAAACTGTGGTCCATCCAGACAATGGAATATTATTCAGCGCTGAAAAGAAATGAGCTCTCAAGCCATGAAAAGACATGGAGGAACCTTAAATACCTATTACTAAGTGAAAGGAGCTGCAAAGGCTACATACTATATGGTTCCAACTATATGACCTTCTGGAAAAGGCAAAACTATGGAAAGAGTAAAACGGTCGGTAGTTGCCAAGGGTTGAGGGGAAGGATGAATAGGCAGAGCACAGAGGATTTTTTGTGCAGTGAGAATACACTGTGTGATGCTATAATGAGGGATACATGTCATTATAAATTGTCTAAACCCACAGAATGTACAACACCAAGAGTGAGCCATAAGGCAAACTATGGACTCTGGGTGGTTATGACATGTCAGTGAAAGTTCACTGATTGGTAACCAGTGTACCATCTGTTGGGGGAATGTTGATAATGCGGGGGAGGTCTATGCACTTAGGGGGGTCAGGGAGTATATGGGAAATCTCTGTACCTTTGCTTCAACTTTGCTGTGAACCTAAAGCTGCTCTAAAAAAATAAAATTTTAAAAAACATTGTCAAAAGTTGCCTGTGATAACTAGGATGATATAAAACACACCTAATCAATATATAGAGCTTGCTTTCCAGGGAGAACTTCTCTGATTGCTTGGAGTCATACAGTAAAGTTCAGGGAGTCCAAAGTTTCCCATCATCTTCCTCAGACATACTATTTTTAGTTACCAATTCTGGCAATGTTGAGCTATTTTGAATCATATTTCTGAGGTTCAGGAATGATTCTTCTCTTATCCACGGAATTTCTCTCAAAGAGTTACGTTACTTTGCAAGTTGAAAAATATTTTGTCCTTGTTATTTTGCAGTTCATGGATTCCAATGGTTTCCCTCATTACTGCTGCCATTTTGGTGATTGGTCAATATGCACATAAAATTCTTCCTATTATTCTCCCAACTGCTTCCTTTCTAGGTTATGTTGAGTTGTTTAAGTAATTTCAGAGATGCAGAAAATCCTTCAGAGATATTTTCTGGTAAAATTTCAACCTTGGAATATTGCTTTTGAAATTCCATTATTCATCTTAGTGTTTTTCCTAAACATTGAGAATCTGAACTTCACTCTCCCTGTTTGCTCATGATAAGTTCTAAGGCACACATGTGTGTGTAATTGTCAAAGCTCAGTGAATACAGTTAATATTTGTTTATTTTATTGTATGTAAATGTTATATCAAAACTATCATTAAACTATGTAATGGCACGCATGCTGAAGTATTCAGAGGAAATCTACTGATGTCTGAGATTTGAAATGTAACAGAAAATACGATAGAGGAGTGGATGTATAGAGGTATGGATAAAGGATAGGTATGTGAGAAGCAAACGTTAAAATGTGATCGTAGAATCTGGTTGGTGGGAATAGGAAGTCTTCACTGTAACAATTTTCCCAATTTTTCTCTGTGTTTGAAAAGTTTCATAGTAAAATGTTAGGGGAAAAAGTTCCAAGACAGATGTATTATCCTCCAGAATGTATGGAAATTATTATTCTCTTACAGAAATTCTCTAAGTCTCTTTTCTTACTGAAAACTCTGACTAGTGTTTTGAGACTTCATAAACTACTTAAATTGTTTCCTGAAAATGCTTCCTTGCTTTCACTGTTTGTGTTTGTTTTGTTTGGGTTGCTGTTTGAGCTGTGATTGGCTCAATAAAAGGTTCTGATTCATTGTCATGTTTTCTAAAAATTCAATCAGAACTTTGTCATCATCAGAAGCATTACAAGTACATGCATCGTTTTTGTTCTCCTGTGTCAGTTGCAACTTAGGTGATTCTTTTCTCTTCAGGGACTGGCAGCCTCAGTAAACAGAAAGCAACGTGACAAATCATCTATTCAGAGTCAGAGGACCCTAAACAGAGGCGCACCGTGGTGGTTGCTAGCACAAAGCCCTGGAACCCACTGCCTAGATGGAGAACAGCCCTCACAATCTTCCTTCCTGCGCAAGCAGCAGAAAAAAAGCCCTTATTTCAGCCTGCTTGCTTACCCAGGAAGAATACCTAGGCTTTATGATAAGGTTCACAGTTCACATGGTTAATTACGACTGGACACAACTAGAATGCAGTTCTTCAGTTTCCTATACAATGACCGTTATATGGATCACATTGGGTACTTAGAGGTCCATATTTAGTTAGCCAGTATTCCTGTTCATTTGCTTGATTTCACATTCATTAAAAATAATAAAATTTCAATACAAAGGGAAGAAAGTTTATTTTGCTATAAAAGTTAGAAGTATAATCGAAAATTTAAAAAGAAGAAACTAACAAATGAAAAGGTCAGCCAACAAAGAAAATGCTAATGTATCTGTAATAACAACAAACACTTTTAAAACTACAAGGCAAATACATAGCCGGCCACCCACCCGCTGCTCCACAAAGTGACAGACATAGAGAATGGACTTGAGGACACGGGGAGGGGGAAGGGTAAGCTGGGACAAAGTGAGAGAGTGGCATGGACATATATACACTACCAAATGTAAAATAGATAGCTAGTGGAAAGCAGCCACATAGCACAGGGAAATCAGCTCCGTGCTTTCTGACCACCTAGAGGGGTGGGATAGGGTGGGTGGGAGGGAGGGAGATGCAAGAGGGAGGAGATATGGGATATGTATAGCTGATCCACTTTGTTATACAGCAGAAACTAACACAACATTGTAAAGCAATTATACTCCAATAAAGATGTTAAAAAAAAAAAAGACAAACACATAGAAGACAAAATCAGGCAAATTTTTTAGCCACTTAGAAAATGGAAATTTTCCGTTTTGCATTCCTTCACAAAATTTGTAATAATTGCTATAACTGCTGTCACTTGAATTCTCGTTAATCGTAGTACCATTGCACAGTTTGGGACCAATCTTGGTTCTTGTCAAGGATTGTTTAACAAAACCTAGTTTGGTAGTTTATGGTTAAGGAGGGAACCTGAGAGCATCTGAATTGAAACTGCAGGGGCTGTTATCAGTACCCTAATCTCTTTGCAAGTTAGAAGTCAACTCATGCTGTCTCTCTATTGCTTTTTCATAGATCCTGTGGATTTCAGTATCCCTGCAGATGCAAATGGTGGCACATAATTTTCAAAGGTGGCGAACCACTGACAAATCTAAAGATAGTCACAAACACTTGTTGAGCACTAGTGTAAGGAACTCTTAAAAAGTGCTTTGAGTGCCTTAACTCAAGTGTAGTGTCATCATTTCCCTCTTGCAGATAAGAGATTTGGGGCTCACAACATTAGCAATTTTCCAAAAGTTTAAAATGCTACTGAGAATTAGAGCTGGGATTTAAACTCAACCAGGTTGGTTCCAAACTTATGTTTGCAATCATTTTACTGAAGGGTAAATTAGAGGTTCAAGAGTCTGGTCTGAGTGATTAATAAGTTAACTACCTCCCTATTCCTTGTGTTTAAATCTCCAGACCTAAGTCCCAGCGACAAGGTCACTATCTCAATACCATTCAAAGTGTGCCAGTTCCTTTCAAACTGCACAATCCAGTAATAGGAGCACTATAACACTTGCCCAAACAATTTATTGATGGTAATAATCATAATATTTACTGTTCATTGTGGGCCTCATATACATATTACATTTGCATTCATGATCTCTTTTTTTTAAAATTGGAGTATAGCTGCTTTACACTGCTGTGTCAGTTTCTGCTGTACAGTAAAGTGAATCAGCCATACGTATACATATATCCACTCTTTTTTGGATTTCCTTCTCATTTAGGTTACCACAGAGCACCGAGTAGCATTCCCTGTAATATACAATAGGTTCTCATTAGTTACCTATTTTATACATAGTAGTGTATATATGTCAATCCCAATCTCCCAGTTCATCCCAGCGCCCCCTTCCCCCTTGGTATCCATACGTTTGTTCTCTACATCTGTGTCTGTATTTCTGCTTTGCAAATAAGATCATCTGTACCATTTTTCTAGATTCCACATATATGCGTTAATATACGATATTTGTTTTTCTCTTTCTGACTTCCTTCACTCTGTATCACAGTCTCTAGGTCCATCCATGTCTCTGCAAATGACACAACTTCATTCCTTTTTATGGCTGAGTAATATTCCATTGTATATATGTACCACATCTTCTTTATTGCATTCATGATCTCTTGATTCTTACAGCAATGTTAAGAGCTACTTACTATTATTAACATATTTACAGATGAGGTAACTGAAGCTTATGAAAGTTTACTTACATGATCAAGATATACAGAAATTAAGTGTTTACAAATGTACCTGTAACATCCACAGAGATATCTGGCAATTGCAAGTGCCCAGTGAACAGGCAAAGGAAGTGAGGTCACATAGATTATAACTCGTTTAGTCAGTACACTGTGAATAAGAAGTCCTCTCTCTACATTATGTCATAATTGCATTTTGGGGACCCTTTTTATTACCTTCTGCTTGAACCTCGATTGTTTGGCCTGCCCTGTGTGGTCTGCTTACTCCCTAGATCCCAGATGCCTCTCTTCTGACCCATTATAGTCCCAGGGAGGGTTCATTCCCATTATGTGTTGATGAAATCGAAAATGAGGATTTGTTCTTTTCTATTAAGAGATTAAATATGCATGTCAAGATAGGAAAATAGAGAAGCGTGAATCAGGTTTGTCTTGGGTTTCCCAACCTTATTTCCCACTCAAATAATAGTTTTTTCACCACGCTTTAATAATGTAGAGGAAGTAAAACAACACCAACAACAATGAAACCTTTCCTGTATATCCTCTTAGGTTCAGTAACTGGAGCCTGCAAATCAAACTGATAAAAGACAGATTAACAGGAGAAAGCTTCATTTTGCATGCATACAGGGAGCCTCGCAGAAAAGAAGTGGAAACCATAAAAAAGTGGTTAGATCTAGAGGCTTATATATCATTTTAACAAAGGGCAATAAACTGTGAAGTAACTCAACAAAGGAAGGGAAGGTTGTGTTTCTAGGGCAGTAAATTGGGATAGATAAAATATATGACAGGAATAAAGACGCAGACCTACTGGAGAACGGACTTGAGGATATGGGGAGGGGGAAGGGTGAGCTTTAACAGGGCGAGAGAGAGTCATGGACATATACACACTAACAAACGTAGTAAGGTAGATAGCTGGGGGAAGCAGTCGCAAGGCACAGGGATATTAGCTCGGTGCTTTGTGACAGCCTGGAGGGGTGGGATAGGGAGAGTGGGAGGGAGGGAGACGCAAGAGGGAAGACATATGGGAACATATGTATATGTATAACTGATTCAATTTGTTATAAAGCAGAAACTAACACACCATTGTAAAGCAATTATACCCCAATAAAGATGTTTAAAAAATATATATATATATGGGGGAAACTAGTGCAAGATAAGGGTTATTTAGTAAGGTGTGTTATGCAGACTCAAGTTGATTCCTTTTTCAGTGATGAGAGTTGTCTTCGGTTGAGTCACCCTCCTCTTACTGGTTCTGGGAAAAGTGACACCTTTGCAAAGGGGAATTTATGTCCTGCTTCTAGACTGAAAGGGTGAGGGCAGAAAGCTAATTTCTTTCAGCTTGAAACAATCCTTATGCCAAAGTGGAATATTTGGGGGCAGCAAATTCTGATTCCCTTCAAATTCTAATTAATATTATGAAGCTTTTGACCTAAAACATGGCTACCGAGATTTCAGGCATATAAAATTAATATGCTAAGGAAATTATTTAAATTGCTAAGGCAATATTTTAAAAACATCTAATACCAACATATATTTATTTCTTTATTATATTGTCATGGTGAGTCACTCAGAAAATTACTGTAAGAGGGCAGAATATGCTTTGAAAAAAAGTAGCAGTGTGGGATTCCCTAGCCAATAATTTCCTATACTGTCTTTTAAACATCTCAAATATTTTTAAGATAAAGATATTTAATTTAAATTAATGTCCAATTTAAATGTTAAAATTTGTGCGTTTGACAGACTCTAGCATACCTTGTAATTTTAGACAGAATTCTTAGATGGCATTTTCTTTTTATAATTGATACTTTCCTCATTTAGTATATTATGTAGTCACATAATGAGTTTGAAAACTCATGAACAAATTACAGATGAAAGCAATGCATCTCTTGGGATTACAGTTTTAATACCAAGCCTAGTTATATATCTACCAGGAAATAAAAATTATTTAAAAGGGAGTATTATTTACATTATATAAAGAGTATCTAGTCCCCAAAAAGAAAATTTTACTTTATAATATTATAAAACAATAATATTAGATATGTTTAAGGATTCCTCCAGAAAGATTGCAAACCTTCAAACTTAAAAATACAGATATTGACTACTTTTTGCCCCACTATTTCTCTTTTACAGCCTTACCATGTTTGTTACAGTGATATATCTCAACAGCTATCTGCTAAAAAGATTTTCTCTTGGGTTATAGAGAAAATAACCTGTTTTCCCATTGTATTCTAATTAGAGACCTTTAAGCTTTAAGATGAATATTTGCATCTAAGAACAAATCGGAGTAAAACTATTCAGTGCCCCTGGGAATCCCACAGCGTCTGTTCTATAGTACTTATTCCACTTCTTTGGTTTTCCCACATCCCCCAAAAAAGTATGTTGAGATATCAACATTCATAGTCATCATTTATAATAACCATATGAGAATATTCTGAGTACTTTCTCAGATTTATATGTTTTCTTCACATTGTAATTATGCTTTAATTTTCAGTTAAAATGATAAAATTCTTATCTTTTGAAATAGTTTTTGTTTTATTTTATTATATACTTCATACAAGGTATATGCATATATCTTATAAATGTACATACATACATGTGTTATATACGTAGTATATCTGTCCGTTTGAATGTTGGCATCACCAGTTAGGCAACTTCACATTTATTCTTTTCAGTCTCAGATACAATATATCCTTTGCATGCTTAAAACTTTTAATTATAGATGGCATCCATAAAGGGCATTTTTGTTATTTTTGCCTAAATTATATAGTATACAGTACACAGTAATAATAATTGTCAGGCATAAGTGTGCTTATATCACCTAGTCATTCTCCTTTTTTGGAATCTAGAATGACTCCTAATCACCTCTGAAAACCCTTAATTCATGACTTCACTATTCCTTCTTAGTCACCTTCCTTTTACCTTAGTTGCCCTAAGAGTTCAATGTACTTCAGCACTGCGTTTAAAGCTAAGAAACTCTGTGTCCTTTACCACAATCTGAACATGACCAGTATTATTTTTCCTAAGTGGACAACTTTGTTTTAAATAATCTCCCGGTCCCTCTTTGAAAAGTCCATGTGTCATCTCCTGTGTATTCCAATTTTTGTTTCCTAAATTGCATCATACTTAAATCTACCTGCTAATCCAGTGGTTTACATTTGTGTTCACGTGTCTGCATTTTGTGTTTGCTTTTAGGCTTACTTCTAGATGGCAAGGTCCTGAGTAGAGAGGTGCATCATCTCAGTCTGCAGAAATTCCTGGAAGAATGAACACTCAGAAGGAGGTTTATACTGATCATACTACTTGATGAGTTTTCTTACTCAACTAAAGGCTCCCATGAAAGCACATGAAGATACCTTCACGTCTTCAGGTAACTATTATACAGTATAGTCTAAAAATAAAATAAAGAGCTTAAATTTAAAGTAAACACTTTGTGTGACATGCTGGAATTTATAAAGAGATCTTGCTGCAAATCCTAATGTAAGGAATTTATGATTTAGTTGTAAAGCCACAACTAACACATGTGTAAGACAGCTCCCAGTACTGGACTGTATTCTATCTGCCCAAAGTGAAGTAAGTATTATGGGAATGACTGAAGAAAAGAAAGGGGAGCTGGGTCTTCTGCTAGGTCATGGCATTTTCCATTTAAATCCCTCTTCAAATATTGTCTCATAAAAATATATGTAAATTAAAACTTCTATCTTCTCCAGGAAATATGAACTAGTCATATTGCTTTCAAATCCTTTTTCCTGATAAAGTAAATATCTTCTACTCTTAAGATTAGCTTGACAGTTTCTGAGAGATAAAAATATTACCATGAATTATATGACAGCCTTGAAACATGCTAAATTCACCTGTGCTAATTCATGTTTAGAAATGGAAGAATCTGAGGATTTCAGAATTTTCTCGAGGGTATAGCTAATTAGATTTTTTTGAAATAAAAACTGGCATGAATTAGGAATATACCAAAAAGCAGTTCAGTGTAGTGATGAAATATAGTAATTCAGCATTACCTTAATGCCTCAGTGACAATAGTGAATGCCTAACTGCTGTGAAATTATTAACCTTTTGTACAATAAGTTTTGATGTTTGAATCATAGCTAAGATTAATATGTAGTCTGGTCCAAAGCACACAATTCTTTATATGCCTACAACCTCAATACGCCTGGTGTAAGAAGAACATCTATAAAGGAATAATCAAAGATATGCTGGCAATCTAAACACTAAATTATGTCAGATATTTTTCCTTTTCTAAAGTAAATGTTTAAATAATATACTGTTAATGCCTTTCACTTCAAGTAAACTTGCCTAGAATTTGTAGATTTAGAGATACCAAAAAACTTGAATTTATCCTCGAATCCAATTCCTTTCCTTCATTTTTTAAGTATAAATAACCCCAGGTAGATGTTGAGGTGTGAAAGTGGGGTACCCTTGGACTTGCACACCCCACACTTCTTATTTCCCTTCTCTCTTCCAAACCCTCTGAACTGAGGGATTCAGATATTTGAAAAACCGAGTCTCCCCGTATCAGTGTTCCGTCTCCTGTGACTGTCCTGTGGTTGTATTTGTGGCTGCCAGGGGCATTTCCAGATTGCCCTACCTTTTTCTTCTTATTTTCCCACCACTCTCTCATCCTTCTCTTATTCAAGGTCAGTAAAAGCCAGGTAGATCAGCAGTGAAAGAAGACAGCTTTTTAATGTACATTTAAATGTCTAACCTGAGTGGTTGGCATAGACGGGATTGTTCCAGACCTGTCCTGGAAAGCTTTTCTCTCTCCACTCTTGTGTCCGTAATATCGTCCTGTATCCTCCCTCTCAGTTGCCCTTCAGGAATTACTGAGACATCACACCCCCTGTCTTAGTATCTGCAGGGACATCTGAAAATTTCACATGCAGACCACCTCCAATTATGAAACTCAAATTCCTTTTGTTAGAGGCTCTCCTTGGGAGGCCCTAATCCTGTAACCTTGCTCTTTGGGGCTCTCTTCTTTGTTTTTTCTCTGTAACAGCACTTTTACAAGGGTCAGGAAGGCGATGATCTATAAAATGTCTTTCATCTTTCCCCGCTCTGTTGTGCTAATTTGGCACTTACTCCTCTTTTATAATAGAGTACTGAGGTCCTGTTTTTCAATTAGAATTTTCTGATTAATTCTTTGTGATTTAGAGCATCTTTATCTCTTCAAGGAATCAGATTCAGTTAACCTAGAGTAACCTCAATTTTGTACATGACATAAGAAATGCTTTCTTTACTTCTACCCTTTTCATACAGTCATGCTTAGATGATTTTTTCTGGTAACCTTAGGGGAACTTAAAAGGAAGATTTAGGTAAAATATTGTAAGAGCAGAAAGCTAATTGGAATCTCAGTTAAAAAATTTATTGCTATATCCTACAACAATAAAGAGGTCAAACAAATCTCCACTATTTTGCCAGCAATACATTTGCGTTAGAAAAATCAATGGAAGCTAATATAAGAAATCAATTTAGAAAGGTTAAATTGATTTCTTAACCCTTGTTTTACCATTAGGGCCGGTACTACTGATGGAAATAAAACTGGTTTTGACATACTAGGTCTTATTCCTGCTTTGTACTGAATGGTCTCTGAGAGTCCTCTATAATAATTACGGGTATGCATGCAGTAAGCTATGAAAACAGTTTTTCTGAACCTTTTATGGAACTAGAGGCATGGGGTTTAGAGATTGCCCATTGAAGGTATGTGTATGTGTGTGTATGTATTTCTTATTTTCAACATTTTGTAGACATACCTGATGTATTTTCAGCCAGAGACCAGTGAAACACCTGGCACACATTTCTCTTTCCTCTGTTCATCCATTTTTGGGCACCAGTATTTGGAAGAACACAGGCTCCACTTGAAATAATCCAGGCTGGTTGGTTTGCCAGGACAATTCCACAGTAAAAGGGGAAAATCGTTTGTAGGCACGCTGCTTAAGAACTCACTTGACAGTCCTTTTTCCACTTTGCTCAATATCTCCTTGCAAAATATTTCTCATTATTAGTTTTCAACATTTCCTCTAGTACTTTATTAAAAAATATGCCTACTAACACCCCAGTGATCACCATAATTTGAGCAATTCTGTCATGAGTAGGATTTCCCTCTAAGAAATTTGTTAATCTTGACCATATCCCCTCACAGGTCTTTTGATGTTCTTTTACCAGCAGAAATACTTTTTTTTTTTCCTATTATCTGTAATGATTTAGAAATTTATACATGTGATAATGGAGGCATTTAATTGAGTGTGTATTTTTCCTGAAGCCAAATTTAAATGTTTTTCTGGGACATCTGTTTCCATAGGCATTCTATTACTTGAGGGTTTACATCAGACTCCCCCAGAATATTTTCTTATCCTGGGCACATTCATCTACCACAGGGGCTAGCAAGCTACTTCTGAAAAGGGCTTCTGTGTTTGCTTTCTCGCTGCTGCAGTAACAAATTACTGCTAACTTAGTGGTTTAAAACAACACACATTTTTTTTTCTGCTACAGTCCTGGCAGACAAAAGTCTAAATTGAGTCTAACAGAGCTGAGCTCAGGGAGTCATCAGGGCTGGTCCTCTGGAGACCCTGAGGGGAGAGTTCATCCACTTGTCTTTTTCAGCTGCTAGAGGCCACATGGACACTATGGTCTCCTGCTTTCATCTTCAGATATCCTGTAGTCTCTCATCTCCTGCTCCCCTCTCATCAGGACCCTTGTGATTACTTGGGACCCACCTGGATAACCCCAGATACTCTCTCCATTTTAACATCCTTAATCACATCGGCAATGTCCCTTTTGCCATATAAGGTAACATTCTCAGGTTCTGGGGATTAGGATATGGACATTTTGGGGAATGGGGGGGGGTATTAATCAGCCTAACACAGCCAGATCGTAAATGCTTAAGGCTTTGCAGGCCACAGTCTTTATCACATATTCTTCTTTGTTTTATTTGTTTACTTGTTTGTAACCCTTTAAAAATCTTAAAACCATACTTAACCCATGGGCCATATAAAAATACATTACAGGCCAAATCTGGCCTAAGGGCATTAGTTTACTGGCCACTGGTCTACATAAGTCTGGTTTTTATTTAATTATGTTTATGGATGTACAAATCCTTTGTTATACCACATAACCGTACTGGAGATATTAACATCTTATTTGCCACACCATACAGCATGTATTTAAAGAATCTTTTTCTTTCCAACATACCACACAGTCTCAGTGATGACAATGGGGACTAGAATTAATATTATTTTGTCAATTCTGGATTCCATCTGCTTTGCAAATATAACTACATTGTAAAACAAGTTTTTACAATTGACAACTTTCAGTCGTCATTATGTTATAACACCATCTGCATCCCCTAATATTTCTAAGAGGTGTTTCTCCTTTATTTTTCCATTCCCAGCCAGTTGTACCATTGGTGAGATAAATTTTACTTTCATCCAGAAGACAATGCAAACCACACTGTCCAGTGACAACCTGCCATAAGTTGGGTTTACCTTAGATTTCCCATTGTTGGTCTTCCTTAGCTTGACTCTCCAGGACTCCAGTCACTTCAGATACACTCCATCCTGCTCTCAGCATTGTTGACAGAGGTGAGGTTCCCATAGAGTCATCATCCTGTTAATTCATCCAATTAGATATTCATTGTCCCTCCAGACCAACTTTCTAAATGTGGCCTGCTTCCTGGAAGAGAACTTCCTCTGTGTCATTATGAGAATTTGCAAGTCCCTTAAATCATGATGAAAAACATAAAATATCTGATCATACTCTAAGAGCAGTTCCTAACACCCCTGGGTCATAGCGGGTCCAGTGCTAATCAAGCCATCCCATATGCCACTGCTTTACACACTAACGAATCTCGTACCGTTTGAAAAAGTGCCCTGCACCAAACAAACATTGTGTGTCCCATGAGACTGTCATCTGGGGCTATTCTAACCCCGTAACAGCTCTAACTGGGAAGGCTATTAGTCTTCCCATTCCAGTGGAATGGAGGTGACCTAACCATAATTTTAGCCACCAAATCACACCCACATCCGTCTTTTTGGTGACTGTCTACAGTCCATTTCCACTGTCTTTAAGTAAATTCTGTTTCCTTCACAGACCAGTGGTGACACAGTGGCCAGGCAGCTACATTCTGCTTTTCATCACATTAAGGCTGCTGTCTTAGCAGTTCCATGTTCAAGCTTTATTTATGGTCACCCGGAGTGCAGAATCTCTGTTGTTCAGCCTTCTGCTCTGTCCAGTGTGTTGGTACTATTTCCTCCATCTAATCTGACAATCAGCCAGACAAATTCATGTGGCTGATGAACTGGGAACCAGCTGTATTTGACTCCTGTAAGTTGCATCACCCGAGGGCACCTTCTCACTCCTTTACTCAAGATTATTGAGATGAACCCTTTAGGTGGAAGTTGTAATTCAACAATAGTCTATTTTTTCTTCTCCAGAGAGGACATCTCCCAGAAGTTTTTCCCAACATTGGTCGTTAGCACCAGATCTGAGACAGGTAGGAGTGTTGTTCTAGTACTTCATACATTTGGGGGAAGTGGGATGGTTTGCCCATCCTCAATTGTAATAGAATTCTAAGAGCCTCTTCCCTATGCTATGATCTCCTGCTTTTTCCATTTACTACCTCTTTTAACCTCCCCTTCTCTGTGGTTGAGCTTTCCAGATCAGCAGAAATACTACTTACCCACAAAGATGATAATAACAGCAGACTAGCTCGCACTTCTCCCGAGCCCCACTTCAAGGCAGATATGATAAGTTTAGACAGGAGAGGAATCAAGATTTTCCTTCCCACTGAGGAGTGGAGATGCATTCAGAGCTTGTTAAATTTACCTACAGAGGAAGAAGTTAGACCTACCCCTAAAGAATCTCAAACCCAAAAAGTCACCACTGGGTGGCATGTGTCAGTTTGGGACAGAGGCTCCTGTCTGCACACGTGGTCTGCTATTACCTGAGCAGATAGGTCATAAGTACCTCCTAGGAGTGCCTGTGCCATTTACCCCCCTAAAACGTTCAGTTGTTTCTGCTCAGACCACGTGCAAATTCAGGCCTCTTCATCTTGATTTTGGGAAGCGGGCACAATAAAATCCCTAGATGAGAATGATAATTTTACCAAAAACAAACAGGCTTGCTAGTCTCTGAAGTTCTTTATTAGCAGGCCCTTGAGAAATAATGATTAACTTCTCATGATTAGATTGTTATGTTTGTTTGCTCTGGCCCTTTTAACTTCTGGGAATATTACAGAATCACTTGGTCCATGAATTTCATCAGGGTTTATGCACGAGACACCATTCGTCACTAAGGTGTCACACCAGTGGTCCTTACCCCCTCCCCCCAAAACGCTTCTTCTGAGAAGCAGTTACCATGATATCGTTAATGTCCTATACTGACTTGTCCTCAAGGGTTTTCAGTTCTAACTCAAATATTATGCCAAAATACCATGACATTTAGATATACTTTTGTCACCCAGTAAATGTATACTGGGACTTCCATTCCATAAGAATACAACTTTTGCCTGCCTGACCTTCAAAACTGGAATCACACAGAAGAGGAACCCAGGTCTGTAATGTAATACGAGCTCACCTTCAGCCGTTGTTCTTCCTAAGTCGTCTTCATCGCCGTTGTTACAATGGAGAATTCAGAGGAAACACCTTGGTGTCTCAGCCATTATGCCTTCAAAGTCTGAAAGGCAGTCTTGCTTCCAGTATCAGCCTGATATAACTCCAAGGATCAGAACATCAAATCAGAGTCACACAAATTATAAGATCTTTTCCAATATCAAGCTCTCTTAAGAATTTCCAGGGTACTAGTAATGGAGATGCACATATGAAGCAGCTTAGCTCCCAAGTTTTTCTTTCATATCGTGCATTTTCTAAGCAAATACACAGAAGATGCTGTTTCAGTCATAAAGCACCCCAGTATTTTTGGAGACAATAACATAGGTCACACGGCATGTTCCAGGGACAGCCATAATTCATAGATTTCTATTATTTAAATTATACATATAGATATGTATATGTATATATTTACCATAAGACAGCTTCTGCTATAAAAGTTTCAGAGATAATGACTCTCCTGCCAACAGAAACCATTTACTGTTGACCCTTGAACAAGAGGAGTTTGAACTGGGTGGGTCCATTTACATACAGATTTGTTTCCATAGTAAGTGTTACGGTACCGCAAGATGCAAGGCTGGTTGAATCTGTGGATGAGGAACCACAGATACACAGGAGCAACTCTAAGTTAAATCAGCACCCTTAAATATCGTGACCCCCGTTAAGTCAATCATACTTCTTAAATCTGTTGACGTTCATTAAACCAACCAAACACCCTAGGTCTCCTGAGCCCGATTCAATCAACCCCCTTAGGTTTCCTGACCCCCATTAAATGAATAGGCCTTCTGAAGTCTCCTGACACCCATTAAGAAGGATGATTGATTGAATTAGGGTCACCATATGTAAGAAGGCAGATTGAATCAAAGGGAGTGCTCCCAAGCACCCCCTAGGGTACAGCTGGGGAGGGGGGGGGCTTGGTGTGTGGTGGTGGTATGGTGCAGTGCCTTGTAGGGGGGAGTTCGGGTGCCCCGTGGGGGGCCTGTGCACCCCCTCGTGTACAGCAAGTGCAGGCACGGTCCATGTCCCTAACCCCCAATGTGGTGTTCAAGGGTCAGCTGTACTCTCTTCCCAAAGAAGCCTGCCACTAGTATGTTTACAAGAAGGGTAAATCGGGTCACCTGCCTCTTTCGCCCCTAGAGCTTTCCCCGCCATTTCCTAATCCTCCAGCCAGACAAAGTAAAGGAAGGGTTTAAGGACTGTAGGTATGCAAACTTTTCTAATGCTTCTTTTTCCTATGCTAGCAGTAATTTCTGTTTTTACAGTGTTTCTGAGAGGTAGGAAAATGAAAAAAATCTTTGCTAACTTCCTAGAATACTGATCAGCTTTTAACAGAGTTTTGGCTTTTATGTAGTTGATTATCATGTTAATATTCTTAGGCAAACTCTGATAGCCAAGTCCATCTATGCTTTTAAAAGTAGGTTTAATAAAAATCAGTATGTGTTAGGATGACAGCATCAATTCTCAAAATATTTTTACACTTTTAACCCTCACTTTTTGGGAAATCTTATTTTTAAAAATATCAATGTTGGCATACTTGACTTTGAAGTTTAACTTTATTTTTCAAAACAACCAAAAAAATTTAGATCATGCCCAATGAATATAGTTTTGGTTAATTAAAATAAGTTTTAGAATATTAAGTCTAAATCCAGAGGTTAAGATAATAGTGGAAATTTTGTCATAGTCCTTATTAATTTGCTGTGAAGTTCAATTCATAAAATGGAAGCAATATGCTTTTATTTTAAATTTTTCTAACACATACAACTGATTATATTTTTGTGGTACCCACTGAAGAAATCACAGTTTAAGGAGATAAAGTGATTTATCAATCTTCTAATATATGATATGATATAAATAATATAATACACATCTATACATAAACAGAAATACAAACTTTATGGCCTAGGTGAGGTAAGGTTATAGTATATGGTTTTGAGTGACTATTTTTTCTCATAAAAATTTGCTGAAGAGCTCAGAATAATGAAATATAATTTTATATATTTGTTATAATTAAATAAATAAAAATTATTGTATTTCCCTGGAAAAGAAGGGCCAAATGAATGTTAGGATGAATTCAGGTAAGACCATCTTCAGAAACTTCTGTATAATAATCAGTAACTCTTACTTAATCTTTTGACATATTACAAAATACAGTACTATCTTATGTTTTAGATTTTGAGTTCTATGTTATTCTGTGATAGTAACCTAAAGATAACAATTCTTAAAAATTAAGATTCATTTAAGAATACTACTGATACTTGTTTTAAAATGAAATCGGACATTTCAGTGAAAAATATTTGTATAGGGTTGAATAGCTCATAAGGAAAATCTTCATGTTATGTTAAAAATAAACTACCCATACATCTTTCTTTGGGTAAATATGGCAAAAGGACATTTCAGAAACAGATGAAATGACAGTGGGATTGTAAATTCCCCTCTGCTCACATTCTCACTCCCAAATGAAAAGATGAAAATAACAAGGAAGCCTTGCCTTCCTTTACTTATTTGCTCTCTAAAAAGTCTGCCTGCTCTCCACACATCTGCCGGCATTGGGTAGAGTAATGAAGTTTTCCACCTTAATTTAGGAAATGCAGAGTCTGGATTTCGTCTGTGAGCCCTGGGAGCTGGAGTTTCAGGAGGATCACTTGCTGGCTTGATGTAATGCAGCTGTAATTCAGTAAATGGTATCTCATTGCTCAAAAAATATTCATTTAATTTTAAGTAAAATAGTACTAAACTAACTAAGCACGAACAGGATTTCTAAAAGGAATAAACAAGTCTCTAAACAGCCATGGGCATACTCCTCAGCCGAATGTTGTAAAAAACAAAGCAGAATAGCCCTTAGAAAATCATTCTTTTACATGAAAAAGTAATGTTAATAAAACACCAAATTGAATTCTGTCTACAGTAATCTCTTAGCAACTTGTTAAATACGTATGCAAAATGCTGTTAACTTCTATTAAGATCTATTTTCTGACGAAAAATATAGTCTTTTCCTTATGTGAAAAGTGAGTGGGGTTGGATAGATGATCTTTTGGTTCATTTCCAGTTTAGAACAAAAAAAAAAATCTAAGGATGAAATGGAGAAGATGCTTAATGACACACTTGTAATGTGTTACATATGTTTGACAATATACAGGAATGTATGAGCATTTTTACTGTAATTAACCAGTTCTCCAGGGCTAAGGGGTAAGAAGATCACTCTACTAAGTGACACCTGGCATGTGATTAGGAAACACGGTTAGCACAAGACTTCTTCCTGCTAAATCATTACGAATACACTGATGATCATTTTGTGCCTACCCAGCTCACTCACTTCTTCCCACGTGATGTTAAAATCTAAGAGAGTATTTTAGAAAACCCACAAATCCAAGAATGCTTTTGCTTTTGTTATGCTAGTGTCAGATTTCAAATCAGGGGAGTGCAGTTGAAGAGGCAAAAAAACTGAAAGGTGCATTGAATAACCTTTTCAAGGACACCCATGCTGGACTAGATGATTTAATTGATTCATTTATTAAAGAGATACTGATAATCTAGTCTATGCCTGGCTCTGGGGATATAACTTGAAAATATGGTCTCTTGTCTAAAGGATTTTATAAAATTTTTGAGGGGACAAATAAGTAGATTTGAGAACGCAGCTGTATTTTGTCAAATTAGACATTAATGAGATTTGCAAAATGTGAAACAATCTCACTTCTAATCAAATTTATGTGTGGTTTTGAGGAATATTCTTCTATTCCATGAAAATATTTTGTTTATGTTAACTTTTAATGAGTTTATTAATGTTATTTTAAATATACTATTAGATATTTTTTTAATTATTATTTTAAATTATAAAAATGATAAATATCAATCGACGTAACCCACATAAACAAAAGCTCTAGGGGGACCTTAATAAAATTGACTAATTTAAAGGATTCCTTAGCCCTCAAAGTTTGAGAACCTCTGTGTTTATAACAGTGGCTCCTTCTCGAGCAATAGGATTGGAGAGCGATGAGATTTGAAAGGTTAAAGGATATTTTTTTCACCTATTTTTTTGTATGCCTTGTTTTCTCATTTGTTTCCCAGATCCTGTTTTGCAGTTTTTTAGATACCACCCAGTTTATCTTCAACTGCTAATTTTATGTGCTATTTAGACATCATTGAAGGGTACTTATTTTTCCAATTGCTGAAAATACTACAATATAAATGAATTTGCTATGCTAATTTGTTTGAAACAGAGATTGAAAAACATTCATTCCAAAAAGTATTCCTCCTAATCCTTGAAGAAATGTGTGCTCTTTTTGAGATATTCTTAAAGCACAAAAAAGGTGTTAAATTGTAGAAAGTGCATAGAGGTGAGGGAAATAATTCTCTAATCTTACCAGGAATATTTGCAAGATGATTACTTAAAACAGGTTCTCAGACCTGGGAGAGACTTCCTTCCAGCTGGAATTATATCTTACAGGCGTATTGATCAGCAGGTTTTTTTCACATTACTAAATTTAATAAATAGTTTTTAATGAGTGAAAATACAAGTAGTATTCTCTACCAGCAGTGTGGGGTTTGTTGTTGCTGTTCGTATGTATATACCAAGGTTCATTTCAAGAAATTGTTTTATTTAAAGATTTGATTGGGGAGCTGGAGTTTCACCTCAGCCCATTTATTACATCATCCGACCAGTAAATATGTACTGGCAGCCTTCTGGCTATGTAAATCTTGAACATGAATGGCAGGAATAAAAAAATGACTACATGACAACACTGAGCATTTGCAGTCAAGCAATACAACCCCGTGTTTGAGTCTAAAATCCCTACGGAAAATCAAACTACAGGTAGTTGTCCTAAAGCAAAGAGGGACCTGCCTGTGTTGTATTCTTAAAAATGGTTGTTATTCTATTAATTAAATATGTAACATGCACTAGTATGTCAAAGTACATGCATTTCATCACGAAGAAATTGACAAATGCTTCTTTCAGTAGTCTTAGAATAGTAGTTGAACTGTAGTTTCTTCAGGATCACTTGGGCTGCCTAGAAAATACCAATCAAAGATTAACACAGAGTACCAAAGGTAGGGTAAATTATCAAATATTAGATTAGTAAAAACACACATCTTCATTTTCTTTAATTTGTGAAGATTTTCCTCTTCTGTCTCTAAAAAACATACAACAGCAGTACATTTTCTATAGGAAAATAATTATTCAGCCTCTGTTTTGGGTTTAAGACACTAATATAAGTATATAACCATATTAAAACAGGTTTAAATATAATTACTTTAGAAAATACATTGCAGTTACTGTGTCAACCTCCAAAATATATCTGCTATTGGAGGAATTGTTATGTGACAATGCTTCTCTTCATACATGATTAAAGTATAAAATACATTGCCAGAATCATCTTCTCTCAGTTTTATCTAAAACCCTCTAAATATGACTATATAATCCCATGGGAGTTTTTGAGTCATGTTGTGAACCCTGCTGTAATACTCCTATGTATGATTCTCAATTTAATGAAGTTCAGCTTGACAGCCAGAACTGCATATAAATAAGTTGTTTCTGTGAATGAGCATTTTAATTATTGGTTTTACTCTGTACACATCTGTGAAGTTAATAAAGTACTCTCCTTGTCATCAAGTCTATTACAAGAGAGACTCAATGAGAAAGATATTTCATTTTTACAATTAACTAACAGCTCACTTCCCTATGCCCCACAGATATAGTTTAATTTTGTTGTGTATCAATTAGAGTATGTCAAGGGTGAGAATACAATAAGTAAGCCAGTATCCCAATTAAGAATGTGATTTTGCAGATTTAAAGACCATGGCTTCATTTATATTTAATTGACGGGAACTAAAATAATGCACTGCATTTCTCATAATCAAGAAAGGAAAAAAATGTTCCTTTTTGTCTATAACTCTGCAGTAGTAATTTTAAACTCTGAACATTTGAGAGGAAAAACAAAATGCCATCATCAATTGAGCTCTGAATACTTCACAGCTGCCCGCTTCTCAACCCAGATTACAGAGAGATAATGAAGACCGTCCTCATGATTCAGGTATGAATGGATTCCCCCCACCTGACTTAGTAGTTTATTCCAATGGTTTTATTTTCTATCTTTAACTGCATAGGCTTGATGAAGGGATCAGAAAGTCTCGGGTTGAGACTCGGTGCTGTTTCACACTGCCTGTGCGGTGCTGGGGAAGCTACCAAACCATTGGGGGATCTGGGGGATGGGCAGTAGTACCTCATCAGTTCACTTGTGAATTAGATAAGACACTGAACATTAAGCACTTTGCCTGGTGTTTGGCACATAGTAGGCGCTCAGCAGTGCCGATTTTCTTCCCTTGTTCAGTTTCCCTCATTTCACGGAGAGGAGTCACAGATGTCCCTCCCCCTTCGCTTCTCTTCCGGGGGGTCATTCCTTTGTGGATTCTGAAACGATAGTTTTACAAGCTTGCTATAAAGTACTTACACCTCGAGTACTCACAACTTTGTGGATGAGCTCTTTGGAGACAGAACAGTATGGAGGTTCCTTAAAAAACTAAAAATAGAACTACCATGTGACCCAGCAGTCCCACTACTGGGCATATACCCTGAGAAAACCATAATTCAAAAAGAGTCATGTACCACAATGTTCACTGCAGCTCTATTTACAATAGCCAGGACATGGAAGCAACCTAAGTGTCCATCAACAGATGAATGGATAAAGAAGATGTGGCCCATATATACAATGGAATATTACTCAGCCATAAAAAGAAACGAAACTGAATTATTTGTAGTGAGGTGGACGGACCTGGAGACTGTCATACAGAGTGAAGTAAGTCAGAAGAAAAAATCAAATACCATATGCTAACACATATATATGGAATCTAAAAAAAAAAAAAAAGGTTCTGATGAACCTCTCCATCCAAAATATACACTGTTTTATACAACAGACTTGAGTGTCTGTGGATTGGTATCCATGGGGTTCCTGGAACCAATTCTTGGAGGGACTACTGTATGTAAAATTGCTTGATTTCTCCTTCATAAAGCATAAAACATCCTCCTGAGCTATATCCCACTGTAGTCACTTTCCTACCTCTTTTAACAAATTAAAAAAATATATTACTCCAAATTTGATTTTATTACCTTACATCCACTTCACCTGTTTTCTAGTTACTAGTCTCTCTAGGACATTGACATTATGTTTATTAGCAGCACCAATGACCTCCTTATGAACGTAGTTATACAGATGCTCAAGTCCCTTATATGAAATGGTGCATATTTGCATGTAACCTACGCACATCTTCCCATAGACTTTAAATCGTCTCTGGATAACTTATGATAGCTAATACAATGTAAATGCTATGCAAGTGGTTGTCAAGACAATGTATATACTATGTACCTAGTTGCTGGCATGTAGCAAATCCAAGTTTTGCTTTTTGGAGCTTCTTGGAATTTTTTTTTCAAATATTTTTGATCAGAGTTGCTTGAATCCACATATGCCAGACCCTCGGATACAGAAGCCTGACTTTATTGAAAAATCAGTAAAGCAGACAAAGACTAAAGACAGAGAAGAGTGTGAGGCGTGCAAAGGGGAAAAGGAATATTTCGCTGCAGTCTTGACACTGGAGTCTGGACCCTCCTAGGAGCACAGATACATTCTGCTTGTGACTGAGGCGGAGATGGTCTTAACGGGAATCAGTTTTAGATCGTCACCTTCCACATGTACTTGGTCCTAAAGCTGATCTGCCGGATCCATTTTCCCCTGACTTCTTGATAACCATTCTCCTCCTATTTGCAAATAAACCTTTGTACATCCTCCCATACACTTTAAATCATCTCTGTGTTACTTATAATACCTAATTCAATGCAAATGCTATGTAAATAGTTGTAAAGACTGTGTATGTGCTATGTAAATAGTGGCCAGCCCAGAGCAAATCCAAGTTTTACTTTTTGGAACCTTCTGGAATTTTAGTTTTACTATTTGTGATCTGCAGTTGGTTAAATCTGCAGATGCAGGACCTGCAGATATGGAGGGCTGATGGTATATCTAATAGACACTTTCTTTTCCTTTACTACGTTCTCTTCGTTTCGTCATATAACAGATATCTATTGAGTCTACACTCTGTGTCTAGGACTACATTTGGGGGAAGGGATACAGCAATAAGGAAGTGAAAATGTCCAGTGGAGGGGCACTGTGGACCATCTTCTCCCTTTGGGACAATTAATCTAACATCCAGTTTACAGTAAGAAGAGCCTGGGCACAGAGAGCCCTGGTCAAAACCTTAAAGCTATATGTCCAAGAAATGGTGGACCTGGGAGGCACCAGACAGCCTGCCGCCAGAGTACATATCCTTCCCTGTTGCTCTACGGTGCCTCTCAGACCACTGCTCAGTCGTTTACATGTTTCAAAGACCCACAGGAAACCAGACATCTTGTGAAATTCTAAAGAAATATTCTGGGGACTTCCCTGGTGGCGCAGTGGTTAAGAATCCGCCTGCCAATGCAGGGGACACGGGTTCGAGCCCTGGTCCGGGAAGATCCCACATGCTGTGGAGCAACTAAGCCCGTGCGCCACAACTACTGAGTCTGCACTCTAGAGCCCGCGAACCACAACTACTGACCCCGTGTGCCATAGCTATTGAAGCCCACGTGCCTAGAGCCCAGGCTTTGCAGCAAGGGAAGCCACCGCAATGAGAAGCCCGTGCACCGCAACGAAGAGTAGCCCCCGCTCGCCACAACTAGAGAAAGCCCAAGTGCAGCAACAAGGACCCAACGCAGCCAAAAAAAAAAGAAGAAAAAAGAAATTCTGTTTATCCCGGCGACATTGGTCTCACGGTACCTGGAGGTACAGCGTCTGTCACCTGCATCCTTCACTGAGCACACTCCCTCCACGGAAGCTGAAAGGGGCCTGGAGTCAACATCGTTTCTCCCACAGAGGTAATCCCTCCTCCTCCAGAGTTTGTGATGCCCAGACAGACAAGGTCTACTTTTGCATTTGGCTGTTGCCTGAAGTGCTGGACTCAAGGGCTCAGTTTCTTCTTTCTGCAAAATGTCCTGAGTGAAATCAATATACCACCAAAACGGAGGGCTTGAAATTGGTCACTGAAGGAGGCTGTGCAGTCTCCACTCTCTGGAGGACAAGAGAGTTGGCAAGTTAGCCTCCTTCCCTACAATGCTCTGGGAGAGCTTCGTGATCTTTCAGTTAAGAAAAAAAAAAAACTACATCATCCTCATGTTGACTTTAAAAAATGCACAGCCTAAAAGTTGAGGGTTATGTTTTATTTGGCGGACAAAACTGAGCACTTAAACCCAGGACACAGCATCTCAAACAGCTCTGAGGGACTGATCTGAAGAGGTCAGGGAGGAGCGAGGATTATAGGGAGTTTTGCAACAAACACCGGGTAGTCAGATCCCACGTGCCGCGGAGCGGCTGAGCCCGTGAGCCATGGCCGCTGAGCCTGCGCGACTGGAGCCTGTGCTCCGCAACGGGAGAGGCGACAACAGTGAGAGGCCCGCGTAAACTCCGCCCCCCCCCAAAAAAAGTTTACTGTTAATTAAAGAAAAGCAGACATCTCAAGTTAAGGAATTTAGTGCTTTTATGTGTATAAAGGTGCACGAGTCTGGGCTCACTGAAATCATTCCTTTGATACGCACCTCAGCTCTCTGGGGCCAGTGTCTTATGCTTTCTCACCCTGGGTCTACTAAGGGTGTACCGTCGTCAGGGGTGGGCTGCAGTGGCTGAGGGCTAGAAGGCGGGGGCATCCTGTCTCCATCCTGAGTCCCCTCAGGCTCCCTGTTGCGGAGGCTGCAATGTGATGGCTTGACGGCTGCGGCATCCTGTGTTTACTGATGTGGCAGAAACATTCTTTCACTGACACTCAGAATTGGCTGTTAGGTTGGGGAGACCTGGCAAAGCAGGAGGTACAGTTATATTATGTCAGATGTGGGCTAGTCCGCTATGGCTCCGTAGCTCTGATTATTCCCCCCCTCTAACTCCACAGCTTAGCTAGGCGTACCTCCAGCAGGGAAAAAGCCCTCTGACACCAGGAGATAAATTAGTGGCTAAGTAGATAGATAAAGGGCTGATTAGGAAGCATACTTGTCAAAATACGCAAAAGGATAATATCTGGGTGATGGGCTGCTATTGCTTAGCTGTTTTTGGGTCGTATGTAGTTTTGTATTACAGTTTACTTTAAAAGTACATAAATGATATGCACATGATAAATACTATAAATAATTATAATTTTCTACACATCCAAAAGCTGTTTTCAAAAAGTTATGTAGCGAGACATGTGTTCCCACAGTTTCAAGTTCCTGCATTATTTTACAAAACAGGAACTTCCATGTTTTGAGAAATTTGGGAAGAAATCTACTGTGCTCTCTACTTGGCTCTTCTACATGGGGTCATTTACATGCTTACTGAGACTGCAAACTCTGCATCCTTTGGTCTCCATTTCTTCCTCAGCTTAATTTAAAGATGTCATGGCCCCTGCACATAGAAGGACTCTATCTTTCTCCTTTCTACACGTGGCACACCAGGAATGTGGTGACTGCCATGAGCTCCACGCAGCTGGTTGGGTGCATGAGCTCTATTTGGAACACTGAATACACACGTGCAAATCCCATGGTCGTGACTTGAAGTGAATCAAAAAGGAGGGGGAGACATGATGAGCTGCCCTACCTGCAAAAAAGCCATCCTTTAGTTGGTCCATAACACTGCCCATGACCTCCTGCAAAGTTCCCTGCTGTAAACCTCAGCGAGCTGTGGAATTCCATGTGCATTCAGTTTACAGGCTTATGGCACCAGCAAAGCGAGACACACGACAAGGGAAACAGTAATCAAATAAAAGAGATGTGGAGAGAATCTAAAAAAAATAGAAAGACCCAATTTTCATTTTAAATTGAATGGAACTGTTAGGTCATTTTGAAACTAACCATTTACCCCGAATTTAATATGTTTTGGTTTTAAATACACTAGACTGCACCTAACCTAAAAACGAACTTACCGATATCATGCTCTTGCTTTAATTTTATCTCTTTCTACCTCTTCAGTATCCTTTCACATATGTTTCCCTAGTCTTTTTTTTTTTAATCTCTTGTTTTGAAATTACAGTGGGACAAAAGGCAGAGAGCCCCTCGCTGGAAGTTGCACTGTAACAGCGGATGAGCAGACAACAACTTGACCCTCTGCCCACCTTTGTGTAAATGGTGATTCCTCCCTTGAAAAGTGACATGCAGTTGTGGAGGAAAGAATTAAAGAGAATGACACACAGCAAGCAATGAAGCTTCTGGTCATGGAGGGACCAATCCCTTAAATATTTTATAAAAATCGCTCTTATCCTTCCATGGTGACTCTTCTCAGAAGCTACTTGTCATTTTTAACTTAAACTTGGGCTATTTAGAACTCTCTTTAATGTTTATCACCTTATGGATACAAACGTACATTCAACATATCATTTCTTACTTGCCTATTTTTTCCAGTAACTTCATGCTGAGTACAATCCCTCTAATACTCATCCCTTCTGTGTATTTTCTTTCCCATCATATGTTAGGAAAAAGTCCTGATTATGCATAAAAATGTTTCTGATATATAAATATATATATATATATATCAGAAACATATATATATCAGAAACATATATATACACACACACACACACACACTTTTAAGTTATCATCCATGGTCACACTTTTAACTATTAAAGGGAAGCAAAGCATTCCACCCAAAACATGAGGTAATAAAATATATTAATACAATGTATAAATATATATAATAAACATAAAATAATAAATGTATAAAATGTAACAGTATTACAAGGTAGATAAATCCTCATCTGGCAGACTTAAAACTAAGTTACGATTATCCCAAATGTTATAACTAGGTCAGATTACATTTTGTTTATGTCTTTTCCAACAGATACACACACACTCAATCCTAAATGCTGAAATTTTCTTGTTTTGGGGTTTGAATGTTCATTCTTCAGAGCATAGTTTAATCTCTCTGAAATCTTAATTTCTGGACACGAGAGTATTTCAATGAAAGATAGTTATTAAGAAACTGCCCTGAGCAGAAAATGCATCAATTAATACTACTAAAAGTAGGATGGAATGTTTAATTCATTCTTGGCCATGTAAGAAGCAGGGTATTTGGAACTTTGACATCTATAAAACCATATTAGCAAGGATGTTCTCTGATAACAATAAAATGTGTCAGTTTGCCCACAAGTAAGAAGTAAAGGTACTGGTATTCCTGTGTCATTTATCATATCTGCAGTCATGGAACTAATGTGCGGCTTTTCCTTTCACTCTAAAGTAGACTCTCCGCTTGATGATAGTTGACATGGCCAAAGATAATTCAATCTGAAGGGAGTAAAGGCCAAAGGAATTAATTCAGAAATCTTCACTAGAGGATTTAAATAGAAATCAGAAGCCATCATAAAACTTTTTGATAAGCAGGAGTTTGGAAGTCCAGGAAAGGGTCTGGCCTCAACTGCAGAGACATTTGGTGTATAGAGATGCTCTTGGTGAAACTTCAGGGCCGTGAAGGCGAGCTCCAGGTGTGGGAGGGCTGGCGTCAGTGGAGAAGGACTCATTCCGGGCAACTTTGGTCCAGAAACATCAACTTAGCACTTACTATCCATTCAACACATCTTGAATTGTGGCAGTCTGTATTCTAGGTACTAGAAACAAAACAATGCACAAAGTAGACACAGGACCTACTCTCAAGGAGCCAGCTTTTTACCAGGGGAAAGGATATACATATCAAAAGATGTCAGTGGGGCTTCCCTGGTGGCGCAGTGGTTGAGAGTCCCCCTGCCGATGCAGGGGACACAGGTTCGTGCCCCGGTCCGGGAAGATCCCAACTGCCGCGGAGCGGCTGGGCTCGTGAGCCATGGCCGCTGAGCCTGCGCGTCCGGAGCCTGTGCTCCGCAACGGGAGAGGCCACAACAGTGAGAGGCCCAGGTACCGGAAACAAACAAAAAAAAGATGTCAGTGCTATGCAGGTAATTAAGATAGGGTAATGATACTGAAAGCTACTTGAGATCTGTTTTAGATATGGTAGCTTTAAAAAAGTATGCTAGCCAGGATGCTGTCAAGAAACAAATGGCCTGCTGCAACAGGGCCATTGAGCAACGTTTCATAAGGGAGAGTTTTTATAAAGAAAGATGTGGGTAGGGGTAAGAAAAGCTGGGTTAGTTCCTTGGGCTGAGAACTGAGGGGCCATTAGCACTCCAAGCCTGAAGAGGCATGTAGAGGGCGCAGTCAGAGAATCCCAGACAGAGTAACTCTGGGGCAGGAGTGGCTTGAGCTGAAGGACTTGGGGAAAGAGAACACCTGGGGAGAGGCAGGAGGGACATGGGAGAGGAAGCACCGAAGGGCAGCCCTTTGGTCCTACTCCTGAATCTCTCACTGCCCAGGTCATAGGGCAAGGCATCACCGGAGGCAATGCACACAGTCAGTCTCTGAGGGGCAGAGCAAGTGGAGCCTGGCACAGAGTGGCAGCGCAGAAGGCCCTTCTCAACAGGCGACATGTAGTCTAAAGCTGAACGCCTAACAGAAAATATGGGTGTAAAGGCCTGGGATGGGAAGGCGCTGTGAGCTAGCGACCCCAAAACTATTTACAACACTTCTTCTTAAAAAAAAAAAAAATTAATGGAAATGTAGTTGATTTACAATGTTTCAGGTGTACAGCAAAGTGATGCAGTTACTCATATACATAGATATGTATATATATTCTTTTCCCTTACAGGTTGTTACAAGATATTGAATGTAGTTCCCTGTGCTATACAATAGGTCCTTGTTGGTTTCCTATTTTATGTATAGTAATTTGTATCTGCTAACCCCCCAATCCTAATTTATCCCTCCTCCAACTCCCAGTTTATTTTCTGTGTCTGTGAGTCTATTACTGTTTTGCATATAAGCTCATTTGTATCATTTTTTAGATTCCACATATAAGCGATATCATATGATCTTTGTCTTTCCCTGTCTGACTTACTTCACTTAGTATGATCATCTCTAGGTCCATCCATGTGGCTGCAAATGGCATTGTTTCATTTTTGTTCTTTATGGCTGAGTAGTGTTCCATTGTGTACGTGGACCACATCTTCTCTATCCATTCCTCTGTCGATGGACACTTACAATGCTTCCATGTCTTCTTCCTCCTTCTACTATTACAAAAGCTAAAAAGCCCAACCTTCTTTTCATCTAGCAGTGTCAATGTGATGTATTTATGACCAGTGTGGTAAACGGGGAAATATGAAAGTGGGGTTTTTCTACCATAATATATGGGCAGATGCTCCCAGGGAAGAAACTTTGGTCCCTTCCTCCTGCTTGTACATGGATGTGATGCCTGAAATTAGAGCAACTGTTTTTCTTCCATAAGGCTAAAAGAGAGACATAAAACGTAGTCCTGCAGAGCTAAAAGGATCCTGAATATTTTTGGATATGATTGAGCCATCACGTCATTCCTAGATATCCTACCCTTGAATTTTTGTTGTGAGAGAAATAAACCTCTTTATTCTTTTAAAAACAACTTGATGGAAATGTTGATGCCTCCTTGTTGAGCACAGTTATGACACTTAAAACAATTATCACTGACAGATGAAGAAGACCTTACACTGAGAACCAACTGGGTTAGTTTAAGGCATGTGGAGAAGGCCAGTGCCTTGGAGCATAAGGTGTGAGCAGTTGGTCAGGACCAATCCAGGGTCTTATTCTGTCAGTCAGAATTTGGAGTAGATCATAAATCTAGTGGGAATCTAAGAAGAGCTTTAAGAAGCAAAGTAACATAACGTGATATGTTTTACTAAAATTCTACCCTGTCTGTGATATGAATGATGTGCTATAGGAAAAAGGAGATTTAGGGATACGAATTTTAAAAATATCTATGAGCTAGTTTTTTAAAAGGTACAAACTCCCAGTTGTAAAATAAATAAGTTCTGGGAGATCACGCATAGCATGGTGACTATAGTTAACGGTACTGTATTGTATATTTTAAAGTTGCTAAGAGAATAGATTTTAAAATCTCCCATCACAAGAAAGAAAAAATTTATAACTATGTGTGGTGATAAATATTAACTAGACTTACAGTGGTGATCATTTAGCAACATATACAAACATTGTCTTGTTGTACATCTGAAACTAACATAATGCTCTATGTCAAGTATACCTCAATAAAAAAGAGCCTATTACTACATGTGACAGAGACTGTTCTCTGTTAAAATCCATGTTCTTTCCTTCTTCCTGGCACACATCTAGACTATATTATCCACCCTCTCTTGCAGTTGCATTGGTCATGGTTTTGAGTTCCAGGCAATAGAAAGTGAGCAGAAGTAATGTCTGCCCTGCCGTTACCTACTATGTAAGTTCCATCGACTCCCATCTGTCTTACTCCATGCTGGCTCCCTACCTTGGCAGCCTGGCATGGGAATGCCCAAGGGGGGTCTTTGGACCCCCTGAAGCTGACAGAGCCACCTTCGGCCTGGATTAGATGAAGTAGCAGAGCTTTTCCCCCTTAACCAGGAATCAAAAAACAAGAAACAAGCAAGAAACACACTTGTATGTTTGTTGAGCCCTTACATTTTGGGTCACTTTGGTAAGCTAGTCTAATATACTGTCAACCAGGTACGATATTGGCTATCATAGGAGCAGCTGGTTCGTGAAGGAAGGTGTTAACGGTGTTTTGCATTGATTGAGTTTAAACAACCTGATCAGCCTCCTGTAATTATTTGAAGGCCAAGTTCAGATTTTCAGGAAGCTCATTTCGAGTGAATAAAGATTTGAAAGTACACATTAAAAGATGCAAATAGAGGGGTGACTGGGGTAAAGTGTAAGAGAGAATGTCTCAAGACGTGCTTTCTGATAATGATCACTGGGGATTAAGAGTCAGCAAATGGGAAGAAGACTGTTGTGCAAACCGCCTTACGTGGGCTGAGGACCTTGCCAAGCCAACTATTGCTGTCAGCCCAGCTAGGGTTTTGCTTCCTCTTGTGGTTAATTCCTTCTAGTGTGCCCATGTTATTTATCTTCCATACTAGGACACTTTTGAGAGTGAACAGAGGTTAAAATTAATGAATCCATCCGGAAAGTCTACATAGATGTGGATGATCCTGGCCAAATGGAAATAAAAGATGAACACAGACCAGCGTAGTTAATCCAGAACCGGCGTGGATGGAGCCTTTCCTCCGCAAATCTCTATTCCAGATGGCTGGCTTCCTCAATCAGAGGCTGTCGAAACGAAAAGCACCCAGCATTCTGTGGTGTATCCAAAGTTTATGTTACATATGGAGGGATGGTGAACATACATGGTCACGCACAGATCATAAATCTAATCAGTTCTGACAAATGCAGACGATCTTTTCACCCACATTCCCATCGAGATATTAACATTTCGACCACCCCAGAGACCCACCTGCTACTCTTTCTCAGTCAAGCTCGCTCCTCAAGGAACCTCTGTTCTGATTTCTGTCACCATCAGTTACTTTGCTCATTGCGTGACGATCGTTTGGTATAGTTTTACCTGTTTTGTGTTGATTTCCCTCAGAGAGCACCACATCCGTGAAGTCCAACTTTGTTGTGTTGAATGTCAATAGTATGTTCCCTTTTAATGCTGAGTTGGGTCTTCCAGATGTTGTTCATTCTCTCAAAACAAATTTTATTCTTACAAACTGATTCCTTATGCCTGAATATGGTATCTCTAAAAAAGAGAGAAACTTTAGAGATGGGAAAAACAATCAGATACCAAACTCTTTTTAATCATTATTTCTATGTCTGATAATCTCTGTAAATTACCCTATATGAACAATTCCGAGATTCTGTATCACCGAGTAGAAGAGATTCATCAAGGACAAATGTAAGCAGGACCCAAGGGTTTGTTACTCCTTTTATCTAGTGACTGTTTTATGCCGTCTCAAGCCTATTTATAACCCATTCTTTAGGAAAAAACTTTAAAGAGAAGTAGCAGAGGTAGTAGCTATGTCAGATATTTAGATTGATTTTGTGAGGGGAAACAGGGATCATCTTAGCAGCCTATTTCAGAGATGTCAAATATATTAATATCTGGTTTCTATCATCTCATTATTGATTAAACTCTCATGCTGACATATTTCTTCGACAACAGAGGGTCTACTACTGGAACAGGTCAATGACAAATGGATGATTATCCTTATAATGTACAAGATGCACTGAATTAACCAGTGCTTATTGGGCTTACTTTCAGATTGATTTTATTTTTAGTAGTTCCATTTAATTAAACAATGAAGCTAGAAATTTAATTGACATCAAGCTTCCATGAATTCTGATTTTTTCTTCCATTCATTAAGCTCATACTCTATTATTTTTGAACTTGCAGTCAGCCTTCTGGTAATGAAATAAATGAAATTTATTGATGGCAATATCATACTGTGATATTCATTTTCTTTGGGGGAAATTGAAAAGAAACAAATTATTACTTTCCATTGAGATGGATTTTTCCAGTCTTCATTCTCCGAGTAGATAATTGTCAAGATGAGACTTAAAGAATTAGAAGTGGTTGGAGTTGCAGTGATCCAGGGAACAGAAGTTCAGGCAGAAGGGGCACGTGTAGATAAGTCAGAAAAGAGCTTGGCAAGTATAAAAAACTGATCTTTAGTCACCGGGAGGAGAGTTTATTATTGTCATAGAAATGAGTCATAATAAAATCAAACACATTAAGACTACAGAATGAGTCTCCCCAGCACTAAAGAAAGATATGCCTTTCTACACATCTGCCTCCCTTACATTAGCAGAGGTTGATCTAGAAAACTTTATTTCCTCTAATCCTAAAGTACCTTAGTAATATTTACATGGGACAAAAGGCTTAAATGACAGATGTGTTATAAATATGTTAGCACCTTAGCCTGTAATTGGAATAAGCCAAAGTAGGGGTTTATTGTATAGGGCATATGGTTAGATATATGTTGTTCAATTATAAAAGATGTGAAATGCTCCCTCAGACAATGTTAGAAAGTACCAACTCTGGGAGGATCAATACTGGGTTGGAAATAAATAGATTAGACCAAGGGTTAAATATATATATATATATATATATATATATATATATATATATATATATACACACACACACACACATATGCATATATATATGAGTTATATATTTTTATAAAACCTTCGAGCAAAATAAATAACCTTCTGTCTCTCTTGTCTCTCATTTTTAAAAAAGGTGAACATATACCTATGGGACTATTATGGGTATTGAAATCACTGATACATGCAAATAACTTAGAAAAAATGCCCAGAATATAAAACCTTGTTAGTAAATGTTAGTCGTTTCTGTTGCTTTTGTTGTTATAAGCTGTGTAAACCTCTGTGTCTGGTATTGGGAAAGGCACTGTTACTGACAAGCACCTTAATTACTAACTAGTGGAGTTTTGAGAATGCTTGTCTCTCGTTTTAGTACAAAAGGCAGAAGGACCTGGGCAGACTTTGAGCGTGACATATTAAGAATTTTCCTATATGCTGTATTGTATGAGAATGGACATTCCCCAGGGTCAAGGGATAATTAAAGATTACTGGTCTTGAGTTTCAGCTATAAAGTTTATATACTTCCCATATATACTGAAAATTGCCTTTCATATTTTTGAAAAGACTGTCTAGAAAAATACTTGACATTACATTTTTGATGTATAAAATCTTCAGCAGAAATAGTTTCAGTGATACGAGTTTCTAGTAACCATGAGATAATTCACTGTTGCCTCATTAAAAAAAATTCAGATGAAAACTTTTTATGCAATATAAAATGGAATTAGGTTTGAATTGTATAAGAGACTACATAATTCTAATCACCATCCCCCCTACACACACACAAACACACACACACATGCAAATTCCTGTCAACTAGATCCTAAAGCAAATTGTTGTTTTAGGCTAGTGGCTACTCAAGTTTTCTGTTAAATCCAGCTCTCTGTTGTTTACTGACACGATCTTCTTATTTATGAAAACGATGCACTTTTATCCTCTCCCCTTAGACATTGGTGATTTTTGTAGTTTTCTTTCTTTAACTGTATGACCATTGCAGTCTTTACATATGTTTCAGAATTACAAGAGGAAAAAGTGTTTAAAAAAATGTAATGAACACTTTTGAAACACATTGTTTTCGCAAATAAGACAAATTTGAGGTTAATTTTTGGGTTGATCGATTTGAGTCCTATCATTGCATGCTCTAGATTACTCAATTCCAATTTCCTCTAAGAAGAAGAGAGTATCCCAGAAGTCCTTGAATATATTAGTAATCCAAACACCATATGATCAAGAATCGAAGTAATGGCCTCTAATTTGATCATCCTTCCTGTGTAATCATATTCCCCTTCTGACTCGGGGCTTGGCTGTGTGATTTCTTTTGGTTGGTGAATGGGATAATAGCAAAGGTAATGAACAAGAGTGTTGAAAAGTATTTGGACATTGGGGATTTTTTTCTGTTGCTGCACTCAGAACTAATTCCATCCTGTCTTAGTCCAGGATGCTGTAACAAAATACCACAGATTGGGTGGCTTAAACAACAAACATTTGTTTCTCACAGTTCTGGAGGCTTTAGTCCAAGTTCCAGGTACTGACAGATCAGGTGAGGGACCCTTCCTTCCTGGTTTGCAGTACTCATCAACGTAAGCATCATAGCATCCAGTAACCAATAATTTTAAAAATATATATTAGAGATTAGGAAAAGCCAGGAAACACGACCCATAACTAGGAAAATAATCAGTTGCTATGATCATATGCAAAAATAAAACAATTTTTTCATAATAGTTGCGGTAGAAGAGTGGGGATAACAGGGCTGATGAGTTGGGGAGGGGTGATAAATATCACCCATGAGTAAGAGATCCCTCTTATTTCTATGCAGTCCCTCTTGACGGAAACCCTTGGTTGGAGAAAAGGAATATTTCTTCCCACTTCCGATCTGGATATAAACTACAACAGATAAATATTCTGAGTCTTTAGCCAGTATAAATTCAGTCTTGGTCCTACATAACCCCCAACTATATTCATAAAGTGCTTACTGATAAATATGCTAAAGAAATTCCTAGCCACAAATAATCTTTCAGAACCTAGGAATTAGAGGGGGGAAATGTGGTGGTAAAGCACAAGATTCTTTAGACCTATTTGACAAATTTAGAAACAAATCATTTACCAGCAGTAGATGGCACCGACCAAGGGTCTGAAGAAACTCTAGGATGAACTTGTGAAGCTCTTGGCCAAATTGTAACCTTGCAGTTGCAAATAGCCACATGCCACTGGAGTGGCAGATTTCCAGACAGACTTGGGCTGACAAGGGCCACAGAGGACAGCTGAGAACTACAGACAGGAAGGTCTTACTTCCAACTCCATTGTGTTGTTAAAAATTATGATGAAGTGGACACCTACTACATACTTAGAAGCCTAATCTTCCGTTTTGAATTGTCTCTCATTCTCAGAGGGGAAGCAGGGTGGTCCCTGTGGAACAAGCAACAACTGTAAATTGGGAGAATCACTCTCATGTCTGTTTTGCTCCTACTGAGATTGAATCACCCTGTGTCTAAGAAAGAAAGAAAGAGAGAGAGAGAGAGGAAGGAAGGAAGGAAGGAAGGAAGGAGAAAGTAGAAGATATAATCACTAAAATAGCTATTTCAAGTGTTTAAAGGAAAACATGGATGTAATAACAAGGGAAATTGAAAATACAAAAACAAACCAAATGAAATGAAGTGTCCCATGAAAAGCATAATAACTGAAATGAAAAATCCACTGATAGAATTAATAGGTTAAATGCAGACAAAGCAAAGATCATTGAACCTGAAGACATAGAAAATAGTATAAACTATCCAAATTGAAACAACAAGATAGAGACAAATATAAAAAGAAAGAATAACAGACCAAGAAAATTAACAGACTCAGTGATATATGAACTGATGACAAGTAGTCTAATATAGGTATAATTGGAGTCTCAGAAAGAGAGAATAGAGGGTAAAATCTATAAAGGAAAAATGACTGAACATGTCCCAAAGCTGATGAAAACTATGAGAGTGTTGGTCCAAAACACCCCAAGCAATTCCAAAAAGATACACACCAAGAAAACTACACCAATCCAGAGTATATTCAAATTAATGAAAAATAGTGTTAAGGAGAAAAGTATAAAGGCAGCCAGAGGTAAGCAGCACATTAGTAAGTTTAGAGGGAAAAGTACAAGAATGACAACAGACCTCATCAGAAACTAGGCAAACCAGAAAACAATAAAAAAAAATCTATAAGGTGTTGAAAAACATATTTTAAAAACCCTTACAACCCAGAACTTTACACACAGAAAAAAAATCTTGCAAAAATGGTTTAACTATTCCCTTTAAGTGAAGTAACTGCTGTTTTGTTGTTGTTATTGTTGTTGTTGTTCCCTAGGCAATGTTGCTACTAATTCCTAGGAGAGGATGAATAGTAATAGATGTTCCAAGCCATGTGGGAGGGAACCTGAGAAGTTGTAGTAATGCTAAATTTTTAATAAGTTATATCTATTGAATAAAAAAAATTCTTGCAAAACTGATGGCAAATTAAAAACTTTTTAAAACAAACAGAAGTTTAGAGGATTTCTCAATGACAGACCTGCACTACAAGATGGAAGTTTGGAGCTACACACAGGGATTAAGATTACTGTATATGGTAAGTAGGTAGGTATGTATAAAGGGGTTTTGTATCACGTTTAAATTGCTATGAAATATAATTGACTCTTGAGTTACCAGACAGGATCAGAAGGTAAAGTCAGACTCACAGAACCATAGATCGTACCCAGGATCAGGTTTTACTAAATAATTTAAAAACAATTCAGAAAGAGGCCTAGATGAAGAAGAAAGAGATATGGGACGTAGGGGGTCAGAGGGGTGGTGGTGCCTTTCTTCCCATGTCAGACATGCCCCTTTGGCCTAGAATATTGGGGGGCTTTAAGTAAGGTTCATGGGATTCCTCACAAAGAGGTAAGAATTTATGTTATGAAAGAGCCTAAAGGGTTGTACAGCCTTTGGGACATTTGTGGGGACATTTCTCATACACACTAGGTTCTATTTAGTATGGGATCTCCAGCTAGGGATATTTCAGAGATTGGGTCCCTTACTCTTAATAATATCATTAATCTACCTGAGATCCACTTAGCAGAAAGACATTTCCAGGAACTTATCCTTCTTTTCTTCCTACCAGGAACTTCTACCAAGTAAAAAGAATAAATGGATCACAGACAACTTACTTTAATTCCTTTCTTTCAACTTTTCAAAGCAAAATTAATCACCATTTATTTTGGATTTTATAACATATGTAGTGGTATAATGTATACAAATATAGCACAAAAATGGGTTGTGGGGAAACAGTGTGTACTGTTATAGATTCTTACATTATACATGTAGTATACACTTGTTTGAAACTTGACTGTAATAAGAAGAGGCATATTTTAGGGCTTCCCTGGTGGCGCAGTGGTTGAGAGTCTGCCTGCCGATGGAGGGGACGCGGGTTCGTGCCCCAGTCCAGGAAGATCCCTCATGCCGCAGAGCGGCTAGGCCCGTGAGCCATGGCCACTGAGCCTGCGTGTCCGGAGCCTGTGCTCCGCAACGGGAGAGGCCACAATAGTGAGAGGCCCGCATACCGCCAAAAAAAAAAAAAAATGCATATTTTAAACCCAAGCAACCATTAAAACAATAAAAAATTGTATCTACAAAATCAATAGTAAAGGTAAAATGGAACCTAAAAGTACACACGGATCAAAAGTAAGACAGGAAAAGAGAAGGGAAAGGGCAATAAAGAAAATGTGAGAAAACAGAAACAAATATCAAGATGACAGGTATAAAAACCAAGAAATCAATAGTTATATTAAATGTGAATGATTAAACAATTCTCTTAAAAGGCATAGATTTTCAGGTGGGATAGAAAACCAGGGCCCGATTATATGTTGTCTCCAAGAAGCACAATTAAATGTAAAAACACATCGGCTGAAGATAAAGTGACAAAAGATACACCACACACATCCTAAGCACAAGAATTGCGAGTAACTGTGTTAAATCAGAGGAAGTAGACTTCAGAACAAGAAATGTTGCCAGGGACATAGGAGGGTATTTTGTAATGAGAAAGGAGTCAATTTATCAAGAAGACACAACAGTCCTGAGATGGCACCGAACATCAGCACTTCAAAGTCTATGAAGCAGGCTTCCCTGGTGGCGCAGTGGTTGAGAGTCCGCCTGCCGATGCAGGGGATGCAGGTTCGTGCCCCAGTCCGGGAAGATCCCACATGCCGCGGAGCGGCTGAGCCCGTGAGCCATGGCCGCTGAGCCTGCGCGTCCGGAGCCTGTGCTCTGCAACGGGAGAGGCCACGACAGTGAGAGGCCTGCGTACCGCAAAAAAAAAAAAAAGTCTATGAAGCAAGAGCTGAAAGAATTGAAAATTTGAAAAGGACATCCATAGACTTGATTGACACAGGGTTGTCACAAATCTTGAATTTGTAAAAACTATAATGTCTGCAAAGCACAATAAAGTGAAGTGTGGCAAAACAAAGTATGCCTGTATTGGAAATTTAACACTACTCTTTTATTAGATGGTGGAACAACCAACTTGCAGAATGGCAATAATCAAATGATAAACGTGAGTTGTAGCTCACTACTAAACAGTGTTAAATTCGTGCAATCATGTTGGAAGACTGGCAGCATCTAGTAAAACTCAACACTGTCTCCTCAGTCCAGAAATCTTATTCCTTGGAATAGACTGAGTAAAAATGTGTGCATAAATGTATGTGTAGCAAGAGGCACACACGAGAATGCTCAAGTTAACAAACACTGGAATCAACTCAAATGGCTGTCAGGAGTAGAGTGGATAAATAAATTGTGATATTTTCATAAAATAAAAACTGGATGGCAGTTTAAATGAATTATCTATAATTACACACCATAATATGTATGAATCTCACAGACATTATGTTGCATTAAAGAAGCCAGACCCAAATAGTGCATGTAAATTATTCCATTTACATGAAGTTCAAAAACAGGAAAAAATAATCTCTGCTGTTAGTACTTAGGCCAGTGATTTTACTGTAGGTGTTTAGTGACTGGGGGACAAGACACGTCTTCTCAGATGCTAGTGTTACTGAATCTCTTAATGTGAATGCTACTTAACAGGTGTATTCACTTTGTGAAAATGTTTTAATATGTATGCTTATGATTACGTTATGCATATTAAATTGCAACAAACTTTAAAAAGGACAAAGGAAAAGAAAACTAGGATGATGGGGCATGTAAAACAATGCATATGCACAAAGAGACATTGATATAGGCATATATTTTTTTAATTAAAGCTACACAGTGATGGGAGAAAGAAACTTGATTGAGGTTGTAGATATGCTTTTAACTAACTATGACACTTGGAGGCAATCACTTAATTTCTCTTGGTTTAATTTTTCCACCTATCATGACTGAGTCTGGCTAGTTAACATGCAAAATATTATTTAATTTGAATGCTACATATTACTATGTATGATATCATCATGGCACAAATATACTGGGCACACTACTGACAAGATATGGAACCCAAAAATGTATAGAACTGTTGGATTAGATGCCCATTTATATAGGTAAAAGTTAAAGGCAAAGCAAAATGTCAGAAATGACTTTTAGTCTTCTGTATCCATTTATATGCAACTTAAAATTCTTAACACATTTCTTTTTCAGGATTAAAAAAAATGTGTTTGCAGACAGATTGGCAATGTATCTGGCTTGAAGAATTACAATCACATATGTTATACAATATGTATAAAATTATCCTTCTGTTTTTCAAACACGTATGATACCAATGCCAGGAACAGAAGTTATATTTCCTCTATTATTTGAATTGCATTATTTTCTTCACAGCCATGAGAGCATATTTTTAATATGTCTTTCTTTAGTCATCTATTGAGGTACTGAATAATTAAATTCCTCTGTGTATAAACAGCAAAGAATGCTTCTATCTTTAAAATATTGCAATCTCATATTCTGATATTTACATTGTGATATCTCTCTCTTGCCCTCATGATCTGATGCTGGAAAAGTATATAATTTCTTTGGATCCTCAACCAAGTAAAATATGTATAATTAAACTTTATCTTTGACAAATCCAATGGATATTTTATATCTTTTACTCCATGAATGAGGGAGAATTATTTAATTCCCTTTCTATTTTATTGAATCTTCATATGCCAAAGAAGAGTATCTTCTATTTCCATCTCCTTTTTCATTTTTGAAAACACTATTTGTTAGTTTTCTTCTTTAATTTGGAAATGTAAAATAGGAAAATATTCCCCAAATTGACCACAAACACTTTGTCTTCTTAATCCTTGAAAAACTGGCATATATACACATATATGCTCACATACACATATGCACTATGTGTATATATACATACATTGTATGTATTGTACATATATAACAATGTGTGTGAGTTTGAATAAATGTGTATGTATAATATAAAAAACATAGTATGCATATATACTAATATAGTGAAAAAACATAATTTCCAAAATTAAGCAAAACAGCTCTATACTCATTCAAGGCAACAGATTTGAAAAGTTTTTTTATGATTACTGCAGGGAAAAAATCATGTGTCTCTTTATATGTTTCTACGTATGTGCATATGAATATATCATATATATATGATATAGCATATATAACATATATATTAAATGGGAGAATAAAAACTATGTAGACTCCTAGGTGCAATCATTAAGTCTCTTTATTTCTTTTCCTCCTCTGTCCTTCTAAACATCTGTGGAACTAATTATTTCCCTTTTCTCACTGCAGTCTTCTGCAAACCTCATGAATTTTCTAGTCACTTTCAGGTAACAAAAAGTCACCTAGCAACAGCCAGTCCTCCAAACAGTTTCATTTCAGTGTTATTTTACTCCCATTGAAAATGTATCTTTTCCCCTGGTTTGGGCTGGCTGCAGGTTAGTTGCTAACAGTGGGAAAGGGGGTAGTCAGCCCCTTCATTCTTTTATCTTTTCACCTCATTCTTCTTCTTCTCTCCAGCTTCTTAAGTGTGGTTTTGGAACCCGATAGGGTCAAAATCATACAGGAAGGTGGAAGACTTAAGGAAGCTGGAAAGGTCTTACTTGACTGACCCTCTTGCTAACCAGCATCTGTGTTCGCTGAGCTGAGCAGAAGTTGACATTGACCATGGTAGCCGTGGTTTTGTTCTACAGAAGTCCCCCACGTCGCTAGACATTTCTTGCCTGCACTTCTCTTGAGTTGCATGCATTTCTCTAGACCGTTGCTCTTGGTCAATGGCCATCTGCCAGTAAATCCCCAGCCTCTTTCAGCGGAGGCCTTCTCTTTCCAGGTGAGACTCTCAGGCCAGCTCTAAAACATCCCCTTGCCAACACTCATGTGGCAGAAGTCTTGTGTTTTTTGATTCACTGATTTTCAGAGCCCTCTACCCTTCTTCTGTTTACAGCCTCAGGCCACTTCATCTGGGCCATACTCTGTGTAATACCAGTCTATTCATTTCAAACTATGATCGTATCCCATAAATTGATTTTATTATTCCCTTTTTGTTGCTATCACCAACAATTAACTTTATTTCCCATGACATCGGCTACATTTTCAACTGTTAGAAACATCAGTGAGTAGTGCTCTGAGATTTCATGAGAATACCTATTTCCCCATACCCTAACTGACACTGGTGTGGCAGGCACTGTTGTTTCCCTTTTTGTTCTAAAGGCCTTTCCTCATTTTCCCTTAGTTTAGAAAACCCAATGTGCCCAAGTGAAGGTGACAAAGCATGACTAGCCTAAACCAGTAATTGCAATTTCATTCTCTTTTACTGGATATGTGACTAAGTTGTCCAAAAGGAGATATCTGCTGGGAATCCTCAGGAAAAGATTTTGTTCTCTTCAGCAGGTTTGAAAATGGATCATTAGATCTGAAGCACTCGTGTTGCTCCTGTGCATTGACAAGCCTGAGGATGGAAACCCACCACCTTGGAGATGACAGAGCAGAGATTAAAAGGTATCTGGGTTCTGGATAATATTGCTGAACTGTCACGCCAATCATAGAACTACCAATGCTCTATTTTTCTTATATGAGTCAAAGAAAACACTTTAGTGCTTAAGCTACTTTGGATGGATAATCTGTTGCTTGCAGTCAAAAGCATCTTAATTGATTAAACTTGATATCATCAAACTTTACTTCTAAGAAACTGATTGGGCAAAAATATATTTATCCCTTTTATAAGCCAGAAATGGAATATGAAAAGCAAAGGCTATTTTTGATGTTCAAAACTGAATCCATCCAATTGGTAGCTCTTCTGAAATAACGTGTTATTTTGAGTTTATGAAAATATAGCTGCAAAATATCTAAGTCACTCCTTTAGGCTGTAGAAAATTAAAGGCGTTGTTTGTTTTTGAGTTGGCACTGGATCGAGTATCACCCTGGATCAGCCCACCGAATTCATCTCCGTACTGTGGAGAAATAGAACCTCCCTGGATTTCTTGGTACTCCTTAGACACAGAAATTTATACCGCATACTGATAGAGGGAGCGTTTGCTTTCACTTTCCCTAGAAACATCTTACTATTCATATGTCATGATAAGTCGTCCAGTATCCATTTATCTAATATATTGCTCTGATATGAAAGAATAATAAAGTTTCTGTTAACTTCCAATAAGGCTAAATGATTCCAGTCAGAGTAGTATCCCGGTAGCAAAGACTCTCTCCTTACCCACATTTTAATCAGGCTTCTCTGAGCCTTCTTAACTAGACCTGGATCTTGGTCTGCTGCCCTGCTTGTGGCCTGTCCAATTTTAGCAAAGAATCCCACTAATCCAGGTTAGCAAGAATACTTCCACCTTTTATAGCTGATCGATTTCCACCCTTGGCCTGCCTTTAGCAAGATCCTGTTAAGTTATTTTAGGAAGAATCTCCCTGCCCTTGATACCTAATCAAGTTCTTGTTAGTAACTTTCCCTGCACTGACCCCCTCACTCTGCTTGTTGGCTCTAAATCACCAGCTGTCTTTGCTGTCTTTGGAATTGAGCTCAGTCACATACTAAGGTCTTTTTCCCCTACTGCAGTGACTCCAAATAAATCTGTTTTACTATTTTTAACATGTGTCTGGTGGAAAATGTTTCTTTACCCTGGGTTAAGCTGCCGAGGCACTGGGAAAAATGGAGTTCTCTCTCCCTTGGTATTTATGTTTCAAAGAGATAAAGCCCAGACTTGAAGACTTGTCTGGCTCATGGAAGTGGAAGACACCCAGGGTTTATCCAGGCCGTGGAAAGGCATGTGTATATTCCAAAAGGTTAGGTGAGAACCCAGGGTCCTTCCGTCCCGTGTCAGAGGAGAGGTTTTTACCTTTCTCCTTGGAGGGGAGGGAGAGATAGCTTCTTCTCTCCTGTGTGTAAATGGTGTGTTGGCACTCCTGAAAAGCCTAGGAGATGAAATTCTGCCCCTTTAGGCCACATCTTACTGAAATACAGTAAGTCCCCTACATACAAATCTTCAAGGCACGAACTTTCAAAGATGCGAACGTGCATCTAGTTCCAGCAAGGAACCAGAACCTGTGCCATCAACGTCAGGCGTGAGTGACATTGCAGCTTGCCCTCCGTCTCCTGTTGCTGGCGATCCTTCGGCTCTACCATCTGCCACCTCCTCTCCCCCCTCCAGTCAGTAACTCTTCTTGCCTGTTCCCTCAGTGCCAGCCCCTGGATGCCAGCTCTTGTACTGGACTACTGTACTTTTCAAGGGACTGTACTGTAAGATTTAAAATGTTTTCTTTATTTTTTGTTTGTTTTTTATGTATTATTTGTGTGAAAAGTATTATAAATCCATTACAGGACAGTACTATACAGCCGACTGTGTTAGTTGGGTACCTAGGCTGACTTTATTGGACTTAGGAACAAATTGGACTTATGGATGCAGTCTCGGAACAGAACTCATTCATATGTAGGGGACTTGCTGTAGCTTAGGAGCAAGATTGACCAACCCATTCTGACCCATAGTTGATCAGGATGTTCTCTTAATGATGTGACCTGGTACCCAGTGGTAACTAGAGGTAGGTTCTGTCCAAGGAAAGAATAAAGAGCAAACCCAGAGACGAGGGAAGGAGGGAGAGAAAGAGACAAGGAGAGAGTCAGACACACAAAGGGAAGCAGTGAAAAGAGAATCCAAGAGACTCCAGAAAGACTGAGAGATTAACCTTAATCATTTCCCTCCCATTTATCATCTTTAAATTTGACCCTATTTGTTCTCAACCCTTTCATTTCTGTAATGGTTGTCTCCTCTTTGCCTCCCATCCCATGTTAGATGTAAGTTACTTTGAGTATATTTCTGTTTCTTACAACAAATGGTTCTTGGGTGAAATACCTTGTTCACTTTAACTATTTTAATCATATGTACATCTTACAAAAATGACAAGTCAAGATGGAACTTCTGACCATCATTCTACACTTCCTCATTCGTATATAATAAATCGCTAGTATATTTAATCAAAGCTACCTACTAATACCATCAATGAACATGTTTTTGAGAGAAAATTCTTAAAAACTTGCCCAACCTAAATTAGCTTCTTTACTTGCTTTTAAATTTAAAACAAGTATGTGGAAGAGAGACCTTTGGTAAAGAATATGTTTCTTTTAGCAAAGCTTTTATGTCCTATGCCATTATTTCTATTTTTGCCTTTTCAAGAAAATGGATTCAGAGGAATTTATTGATACTATTTAATACTGGGTCCGTTGTTATAGATCAGTGATTTATAAATCTTTTCTGAATAACAAAATCTCTAGGGAAGCTTTTAAAATACAGATTGTTTAGCTTCATTCCTGTCCAACTAAATCAGTAACTCCAGGGGTGGGTCTGAAATTTTTCTGTTTATTTAAATGACTCCAAAATATTCTGATGATAAGTCATATTTGGAACCCACTGCTATATTTCTCAAAATAGAATGCAGAGTAGTATTACCTGGAAAAATAAAAACCAGCAAACAAGCCTGATGGCCAAATCCTGCCCCGAGGTATTGTGCTTTAAAAAGTCTAGTGGAGCCTGGTAGTGGTGTTTTTTTCAGACCTCCCCAGATGACTCTAACATGCCGGCAGATCTAAGAACCTTTACGCAGGTGTCCCACCGGGCTCTCAGGCTTAGAAAGAGCTTTTCTTTGAACTATCCCTGGAGAACTTTGTAATATTATTTTCATCAGAGCTCTATCTCTGTAGTCATCTTTGCACCATTCAGAAACTTCTGGCACAAGAAAGATCTCAGTCAAAATCTCAGAGCATTCCATTACAGAATCACTCAACTTGACCCCTGCAAAAGGGAAAAGACCTGGGTCGTGTGCGAAGAAATGAACCTTTTTAACAGCATGAGGGTTCATTGTGTGGCTGTCACATTTATTTAGCTGTCCATCAGTTAATTCATCCCACAACTGTTTACTGAGCATCTACTATAAAATCAGATACTATAGTATATATTGATACATATTTAAACCTGGGTGGAAAAAGTGTCATTAAACAATTACATTAAGAGCTAGAAATGAAGATGGGCAGGTTGACAGGAGAGTCTGTATTGAGGATAAAATAAATAGTCTAAGTTAGGGGATTAAGGAAGATTTCCTTGAGTAAATGACACATAAGGATTTGAAGATTGCATTTTTCCAGGTGTAGATGCAAAGCACATTTTTTTAATCCTTTATTTTTGTTTCTATTCTTAATTTATTTTTAAATTTTATTGGAGTATAGTTGATTTACAATGTTGTGTTAATTTCAGGTGTACAGCAAAGTGATTCAGTTAGACATATGCATATATTCATTCTTTTTCAGATTCTTTTCTCATATAGATTATCACAAAATATTGAGTAGGGTTCCCTGTGCTATACAGTAGGTCCCTGCTGGTTGTCTGTCTTGTATATAGTAGTGTGTGTATGTTAATCCCAAGCTCCCGATTTAGCACTCCCCCTCACGCTTCCCCTTTGGTAACCATAAGTTTGTTTTCTAAGTCTGTTTCTGTTTTGTAAATAAGTTCATTTGTATCATTTTTCTAGATTCCACATATAAGTGATATCATATGATATTTGTCTTTCTCTGTCTGACTTACTTCACTCAGTATGATAATCTCTAGGTCCATCCATGTTGCTGCAAATGGTATTATTTCATTCTTTTTTTATGGCTGAGTAATATTCCACTGTATGTATGGACCACATCTTCTTTATCCATCCCTCTGTCAATGGACATTTAGGTTGTTTCCATGTCTTGGCCATTGATAGTGCTGCAGTGAACACCGGGGTGCATGTATCTTTTTGAATTATGGTTTTCTCTGGATACACGCCCAGGAGTGGGATTGCTGGGTCCTATGGTAGTTCTATCTTTAGTTTTTTAAGGAACCTCCATACTGTTCTCATTAGTGGCTGTATCAATTTACATTCCCACCAGCAGTGCAAGAGGGTTCCCTTTTCTCCACACCCTCTCCAGCATTTATTGTTTCTAGATTTTTTGATGATGGCCATTCTGACTGCTGTGAGGTGATACCTCATTGTCCTTTTGGTTTGCATTTCTCTGATTTGCATATTTTTGATGGCCCAGAGCCAAGGTAAAGAGAAATTTGTCTTTATGATTGAATTGAAACCAGAATGACTAAACATAGTGAGTGAAGGAGAAAAACATATGATTAGGTGAGAGATAAGCAGAGTCAAACTGCAGAGCTGAGTACGTCTCCTTAAGGATTTATTTTTTTACTTTATTCTAAGTTCATTTTGAATCAACTGAATAGTATAAAGCAAGGAAGCAAGAACCTGTGAGAGTTTGGACCAGGATGGAGGCAGTTGAAATGTAAATTGTTGACAAGTCAAGATATATTTGGTAAAATTGTCAGAATGACACGATTTGGTCAACTGTAGAGATTATAAGAGAGTGGAAGAGATACATGCACCCCCATGTTCATTGCAGCACTATTACAATATCTAAGACATGGAAACAACTTAAGTGTCCATCGACAGATAAATGGATAAAGAAAATGTGGTACCTATATACATATATATAGATATATATACACACACACACACACACACACACAATGGAATATTATTTGTCCATAAAAATAACAAAATACTTCCATTTGCAACAACATGAATGGACCTTAAGGGTATTATGCTAAGTGAAATAAGTGAGACAAAGGCAAATACTGTATGATCTCTCTTATATGTGGAATCTGAAAAACAACAACAACAAAACAAAAAACAACAACAACATAACAAAAAACAACAAGAACAAAAAAGCCCAAGCTCAAAGCTCACAGATAAAGTGAACAAACGGGTGGTTGTCATAGGCAAGGGGTGTGTGTGTGGTGGGGTGCGGGGGAGAAATGGGTGAAGGGGATCAAAAGGTAAAAAGAAAAAGTGGTGAATTAGGAAAAAACTGCTGATTCTCTTTTCATCTTTATCATAATTGATTTTACCTGTGTATCATCTTGGGTCTTGTTTCTTACACATATTTATAATATAGGTTAAAAAACTTACTGGACACGACTCAAGTCCTTTTGTAAAGGACAATAATGGTTCAATAAACTAGGAAGCAGCCACCCATACGGTGGATTACTACAAAGCTGTGATAAAAGAATGAGGAATCTTTCTCTGTACCCACATGGAAAGATCCCTAGGACATATTCTTAAGGACAAAAGGCAAGTCACAGAACAGCTTATATAATGTACTGCCTTTTGTATAAATGAGTAAGAGGGGGGATAAGAACATATATTCACACGTGCTTGCATTTACGTAAACACTGTACAGGTATATGAAACACTATTGAATGGTGTTAACAAGGGACTGGGGGCCTAAAGGGGGGACCAGAACTGAGACGGAAGTAATACTTCTCAACGTATATCTTTCAGAATGATTTTGTCCTGTTTTTAATTTACCTTGAGCACCTGATTCATTTGGTAGTGGGGTTGGGGGCATCTATTTTCTCCTTGTTTGGAACCAAGTGGTCCGGACTCAGACTTCTTACCTGGGCCTGCTAGCAATCATCAACCTCAGGACAGGGATAATTTAGGTCAGAGGAGTAGCAAGGCTGTTACTTGACTATCTTCTTAGGGAAGGAGAAACTGATAAGACACGCGGGTCCATGTAATTTGAACGTTATGTGTAAGACTAGGTTAACTCAGCTTCTAAAACTGTTTGACCAGCAGGGATGTGACATGATGGTAATAAAGGGGGTGGAGGGGAGACCAGGGTAGAGAGTGGCCGTCCCTGTCTTCTCCCTTTACAATTTGACTTTATTCTTGGGTTTTCGTAGTGGGCTTTTGTGAAGTGGGGAGATTTAAATCCATCTCTAGGATTTCAACTGTCTTAAGGCCACTTTCAATATAAGTGCTTTTCTATAAATCACTCTCGTGGTTCTCCTTCCCGAGACAAGAAAGAAGAGAGGAGAGGAAAAGGGGTACATCGGGGGTTTATCTGGTTTGTGGGGTAAGAGGATTGGCACTAAAATGAATAAAATAAAATTAAGCCAGTTGTCTGAGAGAGAGAGGTGCCAGCCGAGAGTCCTGGCTGTTGCTGTATGGGGCTGGTGGGGCACCACTGCTCATTTATGGAAAAGGTTTGGGAAAGAGCACGATTTCTATCTGGTTAGCTTTCTTTATAAATGCAAATGAGAAATTCAAGCGGAAACGTTTAGTAGGCCATTTGATATGCTACCCTGGAGATCGTGAGAGTAAGCGGGTAGATACATTTTGAGGAGAGCCATGAATCCCTAGCAGTGGATGACATATCAAAGGTAGAAGATGTATTATGATGAGAGACAAACCTCCAAGAAACTCCAATATTGAAAGATCAAGGGGGAGATGAGGAACCTGCGGAGAGACACAGGGAATACAGCAAATTGTGGAATTATGACACTCAAGGGAAGAGTGTTCCCAGGAGGAAGGGGTAAGTAGAGGCAGAAGATTATCACATGGTGTTTTTTTTTTTTAAAGAGCTATGCATTCAGATATGATAGAAGCAACTGGGGAGTCATTTGACATCCCATATTCCTGTGTGGGAATTGAGAAGAGCTTTTTTTTTCCCCCAATATCCCAAAGAATACTTTTCTTTTCTTATAGGAGGGAAGGCAGCTGTGAAGCAGTGTGTTGAACAGTATCCGGTTTGTTACTGCTGGGCATTTTTGTACTCTCCCAGCTGCTGGGACGTGGGAAGTTATCGGTCGCTGACCTGCTGAGTGACAATTGTGCCAGTAACTACCAGTATTGTATCGTACGCTTAAAAATCTAGGAGGGTAGATCTCATGTTGTGTTCATACCGACATACAATAAAACAAAATAAAAATAGACTTCGATTATTGCACTGTATCTTATATGCCTTGTTGCCCTAGTCCTTATGTTATAAAGGTGATGCATATTAATGGAAAATTATTAAAGACTATTATGACAGGTAGAACAAGGCACGATTCCTTGATTTATTGGTCAAATTACTTTAAACATTGATGAGTAAAATGGAAATGGATTAATTCTCAGATGGATGGGTTGGTTGGTAACGGTCCCAAGAGGGGTTAAATTTTAGGAGGAATCTTAAAGAAAATGATAGGTATTCTGTTGTTTTTAAAAAATATTGTGAGCTAAAAATCCAACTCTTACATATAAATCATGTCAAAAATATTTAACTGTATAATTACTAAGTAATTCACAGATTCAGTGAATTGTCATTAGACACCCTAAAATTAAAAAATTTCATGAGTCAGGGATTCAAGAAACCATGTGAGTTAAATTATAGATATTCAAGATAATTCTTTTAATGTAAATGACTAAAAGCATATAGTCAAGTATTTGTTCTTCCTTTTATATTTTCCCATATTTAGAAAGAAAAGCAGATATCTTAAAATGTTTATTATTCTCTTCCTTATCAGCACCACCAAATACCCCCAAAATACAAGTGAATCTTTATTAAAAGTATTATATCCCTTATAGATGATTAAAGTAGTAGGTTGCGACTATATTGTATTTTTTTCTGTAAGAGAAACAACGAATAACCTATTATGGAACTTGCCACTACTTTTTCTTAAACAAAGCTGGGATATTGTAATCTGTTTTGCTATCCAAATGCAAAGGTGTTCTCTTGTAGCATGCTTTAGAATTATGGGTTAGAACAGGATATTTTTTACTACCACGTTTTCTGAAAAAAAAAAAAAGGTAATACATTCAGAAACTGCATTTGAGCTAAATGAGGTTTAAGTGTTATCTGGGTTTTATTCTTATTTCAATAGAGATCTCTAAAATATTCTATTCCATTTTCAGTAGTCAGAGACAGTCCCATGAATTTCCCTAACTCTTGTTTCTCATAATCTAGAATCTGTGCTTCATATTTTATCTTGAAATGCACCCCTTGTTTTCAAATTTAGTAGCACTTGCCCTTGTTCTTTTCAGAGTGATTTTAATTAGTTTCCCTGAGAAATTCCTAATTTTGACTAAATTCCATTTTCTTCCTAATGTAGTTATCAATATGAGTTTTAACGCCACCTTGTGATTCAACTAGAGAAATGTGCATCATATTAAAAGAAGCCAAGCAAGTCAGAGGGAGTTTGAACAACAGAAGAAAATATTTACCTAAATAAAAGGTTCATGATTCTATCACCAACTTAATGTTGTATTCCTATTTTTTAAGAAAATCAAAACATCCTTATTATTGTAAATAGTCAATCCTTCGTACAGTACACCTCACTCCCTAAAGTATTAATATGTCCAAGGAGGATGTTGTATCAGTTACCAACAATCACAAATAATCCCAATATTGCTCTTGCTTCGCCCAGAGTTAAAAGGTCAGGAACTATAAAAATTCTATCAGATACATTAAAATGGTTATGGAGAATTACTTTGTATTTAGGCAACCTTTATGTTCTATGATAAGTTTAATCTTACAAAATCAATCCCATGAAACCCTACATTGAATTTTTTTTTTTTTTTTTTTTTTTTGGTACGCGGGCCTCTCACCGCTGTGGCCTCTTCCGTTGCGGAGCACAGGCTCTAGAGCGCAGGATCAGCGGCCATGGCTCACGGGCCTAGCCGCTCCGCGGCATGTGGGATCTTCCCAGACTGGGGCACGAACCCGTGTCCCCTGCATCGGCAGGCGTACCCACAAGTGCTGCGCCACCAGGGAAGCCCCTACATTGAATTTTAATTGTACTGAGAAAGGTTTGTGGCAGAGATGGGCTCCCTGTCCATCTATTTCTTTGACACAGAACCAGACAGCATTTCCCTGCCAACCCCTCAGTTAGACTTGGCCAGGGACTTAGTTAGGTCCTGGACCCAGAGCTGGCCAATGAAATCCACCCATGCCCAGCCCACCCTGTCCTTACTGCCTCTGCTGGATGGATACAGGAGAGGCAACTTGCTTTCCGTCAGATTATCTTATTTAGATTTTTCTATTAAAAATACATATACAGGGCTTTCCTGGTGGCGCAGTGGTTGAGAGTCCGCCTGCCGATGCAGGGCACACGGGTTCGGGCCCCGGTCCAGGAAGATCCCACATGCCGCGGAGCGGCTGGGCTCGTGAGCCATGGCCGCTGAGCCTGCGCGTCCGGAGCCTGTGCTCCGCAACGGGAGAGGCCGCAACAGTGAGAGGCCCGCGTACCGCAAAAAAAATAAATAAATAAAAATACATATACATATATATTGATAAGCCATTGAAATGTTTGGTTTCATTTGTAAAGTTGTGTTATATTTTTTAAATTATTTTATTATATTATTGTAAGGACATTTAGCATGAGGTCTACCCTCTCATCAGATTTAAGTGTACAGTACAGTAAGCACAATATTGTATAGCAGGTTTTTAGAATTTAGTCATCCCATGTGTGGTTCATTTTACATATCAACTTGACACCAGATAGCTGGTGAGGCATCGTTCCTGCTGTGTCTGTGAGGGCAGCACTGGAAGGGGTTAGCATTGGGTCAGCAGGCTGAGTAAAGTAGATGGTCTTCAGCCATGCAGCAGGGCATTATCCAATCTGCTGAAGGTGAACAGAACAAAAGGCAGGAGGAAGGGCAAATTCACTCTGCTTGAACTGAGGCATCCAACTTCTACGCTCAGACATCAGTTCTACTGGTCTCAGGCTTTGGGACTCAAACTGGGACTTAGACACTATTGACCCCCAGATTCTCAGGCCTTCAGACTCAGAATGAATTACACCTCCAGCTTGAAAATGGCAGACTGTGGGACTTCTTGCCCTCCACAACCAGGTGAGCTAATTCCTATAGTAAATCTATAACTCTATCTATTTATCTATCATCTATCTATCAATCATCTATTTATCTATCTATCCATCTATTTATCAGTCATCTATCTATTGGGTGGGCCAAAAGGTTTGTTCATGTATTTTTTTAATATTTAAAAATTTTTTAAATTTTATTTATTATTTATTTTTGGCTGCGTTGCTGTGCACGGGCTTTCTCTAGTTGTGGCTAGCAGGAGCTACTCTTCATTGCAGTACACGTGCTTCTCATTGCGGTGGCTTCTCTTGTTGCAGAACACGGGGCTCTAGGTGCGTGGGCATCAGTGGTTGCAGCAGGCGGGCTCAGTAGTTGTGGCTCGTGGGCTCGAGAGTTCAGGCTCAATAGTTGTGATGCATGGGCTTAGTTGCTCCGTGGCATGTGAGATCTTCCCGGACCAGGGCTCGAACCCACGTCCGCTGCATTGGCAGGCAGATTCCTAACCACTGCGCCACCAGGGAAGTCCCTGTTCGGTTTTCTCCGTAAGGTGGCTCTAGTAGCACTTAGTTGTCTTTAACTTCATTCAAAACAATTTTGTTAGATTGTATGTGACAGCTGTCATATCAGCATGCATTTAAAAAAAGACATCAAAATTGGTGAATTTTTGTGTAGCCATTTTAATATTGAAGACAGAAGGAAAAAAGCAACATTTCGGCATATTATGTTTTATGATTTCAAGAAAGGTAAAAATGCAACTGAAATGCAAAAAATGATTTGTGCAGTGTATGGAGAAAGTGCTGTGACTGATTGAACGTGTTAAAAGTGGTTTGCGAAGTTTCGTGCTGGAGATTTCTCGCTGGACGATGGTCCACGGTTGGGTAGACCGGTTGAAGTTGATAGCGATCGAATCAAAACAATAATTGAGAACAATCAACGTTATACCAAGCAGGAGATAGCCGACATACTCAAAATATCCAAATCAAGTGTTGAAAATCATTTGCACCAGCTTGGTTATGTGAATCACTTTGATGTTTGGGTTTCACATAAGTTAAGCAAAAAAAAACCTTCTTGACCATATTTCCACATGCGATTCTCTACTGAAACGTAACTAAAACATTCTGTTTTTAAAACAAATTGTGACAGGTGATGAAAAGTGGATGCTGTACAACAATGTGGAATGGAAGAGATCGTGGGGCAAGTGAAATGAACCACCACATCAAAGGCCGGTCTTCATCCAAAGAAGGTGATGTTGTGTATATGGTGGGATTGGAAGGAAGTCCTCTATTATGAGCTCCTTCTGGAAAACCAAATGATTAATTCCAACAAGTACTGCTCCCAATTAGACCAACTGAAAGCAGCACTCGACGAAAAGCGTCCAGAATTAGTCAACAGAAAATACATAATCTTCCATTAGGATACCACAAAACCGCATGTTTCTTTGAAGACCAGGCAAAAACTGTTACAGCTTGGCTGGGAAGTTCTGATTCACCTGTTGTATTCATCAGGCATTGCATCTTCGGATTTCCTTTTATTTTGGTCTTTACAGAATTCTCATAATGGAAGAAATTTCAATTCCCTGGAAGACTGTAAAAGGCACCTGAAACAGTTCTTTGCTCAAAAAGATTAAAAGTTTTGGGAAGATGGAATTATGCAGTTGCCTGAAAAATGGCAGAAGGTAGTGGAACAAAAGGGTGAATACATTGTTCAATAAAGTTCTGGGTGAAAATGAAAAATGTGTCTTTTATTTTTACTTAAAAAATGAAGGCACTTTTTGGCTCACCTAATATTTATGAATTATCTATCCATCTGTCTGTCATAATCTTATGAGCCAGTTCCTATAGTAAATCTATATCTATATATCTATCATCTCTCTAGTTATCAATCATCTAATTATCCATTGATCTATGAATCATCTACTCATCTATTTATTATCTATCTCTCTGTCGATCATCTATCTTACTATTGATTCTGCTTCCCTGGAGCACTTTTATGCATCTCACATGACTGCAACCACATGCCCCTTGACTAGCAACTCCCCATGTCCTCCTCCCCTCAGCCCCTGGTAAGCACCTTCCTACTCTGTGGATCCATGAGTTTGGCTAGTTTAAGTACCTCCTGTAAGTAGAGTCAGGCAGTATTTGTACTTCTGGGACTGGTTTATTTGGCTTAGCATAATGTAATGTCCTCAGGTACATTCATGTTGTGGCATATTGCATAATTTCCTCCTTTCTTAAGGCTGAATAAAATTCCATTGTATGTATAGACCACATATTCTTTATCCACCTGCCAGTGGATATTTAAGTTGTTTCACCTTTTGGTTGCTGTGAATACTGCACAATGAACATGGGAGTGCTAATATTTCTCTGAGACCGTGATTTCAATCCTTTTGGATAAGTACCCACAAATGGGATTGCTGGATCATATGGTAGCTGTATTTGTAGTTTTTTGAGGAACTTCCGGATTGTTGTCCATAGTGGCTGCACCATTTTGCATTCTTACTAACAGTGAACAAGGATTCCCTTCTCCTCTGCATCCTCATCTACACTTTTTGTCTTTTTTTTGGTAATAGCCATCTTAGATTTTTTTTTTTTTTTTTGAAGATGTTGGGAGTAGGAGTTTAGTAATTTATTTATTTAGTTTTGCTGTGCTGGGTCTTCGTTTCTGTGCGAGGGCTTTCTCTAGTTGTGGCAAGCGGGGGCCAGTCTTCATTGCGTTGCGCGGACCTCTCACTGTCGCGGCCTCTCCCGTTGCGGAGCACAGGCTCCAGACGCGCAGGCTCAGTAGTTGTGGTTCACGGGCCTAGTTGCTCCGTGGCGTGTGGGATCTTCCCAGACCAGGGCCCGAACCCATGTCCCCTGCATTAGCAGGCAGACCCTCAACCACTGCGCCACCAGGGAAGCCCCATCTTAGATTTTTTAACTTTCCTCATGAGTCTTTGTCTTTTTAAACAACATTATACGTTTCCTGGATCATAAAACAGAATTTAATGTGATCAAAAACATATAAATGTTCTAATAATGTAGAAAATATCAGATAAAATGGTTGTATCATATTTCCTATATAATTACTTTCAAATTGGGTTTATGTCAAAATTTGAAAATGTTGTCAAAAAGCAATCCGTTAATTTGCACTTTTATTTGCATATATTTATTTTGTTGGTAAATCCATTAACTACTCACCTCTGTGGTTACTGACCAATTCTTGGATTTGCTAAAATTATAATGGTGGCGAATTTGACTGCTTAGTTTCCAAGCTTATATTTCCTATAGGTTGGCATTATATAAAAGTAAATAATACTGTTCATAACTCTTTTACAAATTATATGTATATTGTTTTATAAATACCATTGTTATATTCATCATACTCCACAGTATCTAGCCTCTAAACTCACTGAAAACAGGCTTAGTCATCCTTATCACCAGCACCAAGTATAGTTGAATGAATGAATGGATTCCACTACTCAATCATTTTTGGTGAAAAATATGAAATAAGTGTTATACAAGAATTTCTTAAGAGAGAGTATTATGCTCTTTTAATCCACATATTTTGTAGTTAATATAGTAAAACATTGAATAATATTAAAATTAAATAACCTGATTTTCCTGATGTGTCAATATTTCTCGGTAGACTACGTTTTATTTATAGATGGCTACTTCTTTATTTTTACGAGCCCATTACATTTTTCTTCCTCCCCTGTGGTCTACGTGGGTTCTTTACTTATTTACCTCTGCTAAACTCATGCCCAGAAACAAGGGCATATACATGATAATGGAAACTCAGAAAGGATTTTGGAATAAATAACGACTGCATATCAACAACATATTGTAATTCTCAATTATTCCTACTTTACTGATATCTGAATCTTTTTGATAGTGTACTCTACCAGGAAAAATTTAATATCTGCTGACATAAATGTTTTTGATTTATAAACTATGTAGATGTATTAGCACATTAATATAACACAATGCTAAGTACCTCAAAATATAAGTTCAAATGAAATAAGATGTTTACTGATATTTTTGTTGTGTGCTCACAAGTGGACATTTTTTGGACACTTTCTGCAGTGTGCAAACCTCACTTTAAATCTTACTACCCAACTGACTTCTATTAGTTTTGCTTTTAGGTGAGAGAGAGAGATGGAGAGATAGATTAAGAGGAGCAGCTATACTGAAAATCAATCTCTCAAAGCATTAGATAACTTTTATTTTGTTAGACAAACTTTTGGCCCTATAATTCTGCAGACTAGATAAGAGTTATTATTAGTAAAGAAATGAGAATGTATCAAATATACTATGTTTATATTATTCCATTTTGTCATGTTGAGTTTTGGACTTTTATGTACTGCTTATTCATTAATTCTATTATGTTTTAATGACATCAAAGGCACTCAGTCAGGACCAATTCCAGCCTCCTGCAATGGCTGCCATAAAAAAATGCACTAAGAAATAAATCAGTGTGTCTGTATGCACCATCTTCAGGATTCATTAGGGCATCTGGTTGTTAAAATATAGAGAAACCACTTAATTATATGATATGCTAGTAGCCTGATGTTAGCCCACAATCAGATAGCTCTATAATGATTTACCAGCCCATCTAACTAAAGCCAGGAGCCATCATCTAAGAATCCCCAAAGGACTTACGTGCAGGAAGACCTCAATTATCTGGATACTGGCTTTCTGGCAATATGCTTCATCAGAGTGCATAGGACTGACATATAACAGTGATAAAAATGTCAGGAAGAGAAACAAATGGGAAGCAAAGAAAAACAGCAAACCCTAGGAACTCCAAGGAAAGGAGTCCAAAAGAATGGAAAAACGGTTCAGAGCCAGGGCAGTTAGCAACAAGAATCATGAGAGAAGAATAGAGAAAGGCCAAGTGAGGATAAAGAAGATAAATGTCTCCACGGTACTGTGACGCTGGCAACTCTCTAACCATCTATCCCTCCCAAAGCCTTTGCTATACAGTCCCCCAAAGTACATTAGTGGTAGAAGGACCATGCATTATGCTTTCTCCTGGGACATTTGAGAGAAAAACCTAAGCTATTCAATAATGATGAATAAATATTTAATAATTTTAACACTTCCTGTCTGCAACATAGGATTCTAATGCATGAATGCATGCATGTGTAACACAATAATTCCCCTCCATACCCCTATGAAATAGGAACTACCATGATCGCCACTCTAATGATGAAGAAAGGGATACACAGAGAGGTTAAATACGTGACCCATAGACACTCAGATAAAAAAAGGGCACAGTAAATTTGAAGCTGACAGATAAACTATGGAGAACATTGGTCCAAAAAATATTGGGTCAACTTCAGTCGTGTGCTAGGCACTATTCTACGCATTCTGGATATACAAGTGAACAACACAGAAGATCCCTGCCGAGGTGAAGTTCCCTACACGGCCTCAACAGCGTAGGAGTCATTACTATATTCTAGAATGACAGTGATAGTCTCATTAAATATTAGCACCTAGCAGAAATTTGCAAAAAACCATCTTTGTCCCTAATTCAACAGCATATTTGTACAATGTTTTGCAGAGAGAAATATTACACTAACGTGACAAAGATAAAAAAAAATGAGAAAAGTCCTAATATCTCACAAAAATTTTCCTTTTATTTAAAGAAGTAACATTTCAGATCATCTTCTTGAACTAGATAACATTCACCCCTAGGTCCTATAGTATCAACATCTCCTGTCTTAGAGTGAACAAAATACCAAACTGACTTTCAAAATTCTGACCCTGAGGATTGCGGTTTTAGTTGATTTCAGCTGTAGTTTATTAAGGAAAGAAACTTCAAAGTTCATTTTATTAAATAGCATTCAGATGCAGTAAAATGTTAGACCTGAGTTAACAGGAAAACCTAATCATCTGGGAAAGGTCATTCTCCAGTGATATTAAGAGAAACCAGAAACAAGGCCCATTTCCTGAGAAAGGCAGGCATTTTTCTTGACCTCACATATTCACATTGAAGGAATAAGAAAATTAATCTTTGGAATTAAAATCTCCTCTGACACGTCGGTCTTAAATAACTGTTCTTAATAGATCTGCACGTTAGAACTGCACTTTGTATCTCCCCATTTGTTGCTTTCTTTTTAAGCTTTTTACCTTAACCATTATTCACCAGGGACAGGTGTCTCCTTAATTTGACATGTGCTGTTTCTTCAAATTCTTCTTCAAACCTGCAGTTGGGAGAAATGTTGACAATAATACTCATTATTGAACTAACTGAAGCTCGCTTAGAGGTTTTCTCTCTAAGTGAGCTTCACTTCCTTGTGTTTTATGCAATAGTGTTAAATGAAGTTGTCATTTTCAATGTATAACCTCATTTATTATGAAGAATAATAAATAGGTAGTTGGAGAAGTAATCGTTAAGTAATGGGTATTTTGCTTTTATCCCTTCTTTTAAAAAGCATTTCACAAACATAACTTGGCAGTAACACAGACATGCAGCAAATTTTGCAGCTCGAAAGTAATTTTAAAATAGTTGAGGCAAGTAAGCAATAGATGAAATGAGCTTTGGAACATTTATCCAGTTGACAGTGAGATTATCATAGTGCCAAAGAGCTTATAGTCAACTTCTCCAAGAAGTGAAATATCTTGTTTTGTTTCAAAGTATATTAATGCACTAATACCAGCAGGAGCACTGACAATTTTACAGTAGGTAACAACAAAAAAGCAGTTCATGCTGATTTTAGGAGCACACTTTACTGTAGCTAAGAAATACATAAGTAGCTCCATCCCTATCTTCTCGCTTCCACGCACAGATAACACAAATATGATAAAGAAACAACGACCAATGACCCAGAGAAATAAAGAAATGACAGTGATACAGAAAACCATAAACCCTTTGCATTAAGCAGAAATATTTGCACAGCTTTTAATAGCTTCCAAAGAGTTACCAATTTCCAACACTTAACCAAGCGATAAAAGTCAGAATACAATCCAGGTGTTCTAACCCCCAGCCCAATGTTCTAGTTCTTTCCTTTCAGGCACACACTGAATCCAACGAGCCATCTGTGTCTGAGAACTCTATTGGAGAATTATGAATGCCAAACGTCTAACATTCATGAACAGAGATGGCCCTGTGAAAGTTTACAGTCAATTTAAAACTCAAGTAACATGGCTGACACAGAGCACACATCCAACAACAAAACCCAGTCTAGACAAACGTGTGTCTTCATGGTTCAGCTATAAATTCTTTCAATTAAGTCCAACGATTTTGCTGCCTTATTCTTCCTTATAGTTTTCCTTTCCATCGCTGTCAAAGTTTTGTACCCCATCCCCTTCCCTAGAACAACTCACCATGTTCTCTTGATGCTATTCCCTCTGAAGTACGGCTGGATTCTGAACATTAATTATCCACCTGTTTTTTTTTAATGCTTATATTTTAATGAGTAATTGTATTAGTTTGCTAGGACTACCATAACAAAGTACCACAACATGAGGTCATACTGAAGTATGACCCTAGTCCAGTATTAATGGTGTTCTTGCAACAAAAGAGGAAATTGGGACACAGACACATATACATCTACAACAACCCTATTCCCAAATAAGGTCACAATCTGAGGCCCTGGGGTTAAGACTAATATATGAATTTTGGAGGAACACAATTCAACCCAAACAGTAATATATACTTAAGACAAAATTCAAACCATTAACAATAGTATTCAGTGATGAAGAAGTCTTTCTCTCCCCAAATCTTGACCAAGTTGTTCCTCTTCCAGAGAATACCGGTAAAAGTTTCTCTCTTATCCTTCCAAAGATAGTCTACATAAAAATAAGTATGATTACATAAATATTTATAATTTTTCACACATGCGCTGGCTTGATGGAAAGTCACTGTTCTTCAATCTTCTCATTTCAAGTAAGTAAGATTTTTAGAGGAGGAGAATAACAAATGCAACTTCGTGGAAAGTGAAAACATTAAAAATCACTCCCATCGTCACAACTAAGGCTATAACCTCCTCCATCAATACATTGCCATCTGCGTTGTGTGCGCCATGCTGGCCATGGAGTAATAATACATCATTGCGTATGTAACAAATGTCTTATTCTTCTTTCCTTAACCTGCTCTATCAGCAGTCTGGACCAAGAGTTGCATGAGGAAGGCTCAGTATTTCATTCCCAGTGTGAGACCCTCCAGGTCTGTCTCTCTCTTCAGTAACTGCCAACAGTGCCTGTGATGAGAGCAGCATTGGATGAGGACTAATAATGCACCAGACATGAAGTCTGAACAAAGAGTAAATGATTGCTGCATGTTGCTGCAAATGGCATTATTTCCTTCTTTTTCATGGCTGAGTAATAATCCATTGTATATATATACCGTATCTTCTTTTTCTAGTATATTCTTTTTTATGCAGTCCATATCTATTTAGTGACTACTACATACATTCCATGATTCCAGTTTATCTCCTTCTTTCGGCTTACTAGTTCCAACTCTTTTATTTCTCTTGTGCCTGCTTTAGGATTTATAGTATCCTATAGTATAGTATCTTTCAAGTACTATTATTCTGCCTTACATATAAGAAACTTACAATATTATATTTCTATTTCTTCCATTTAAACCTCTTGATGTTATTGTCATGTTTTACATGTAATTACTTTTAACTTTGTTATATATGCCACAATACATTATTACTTTTTCACACCATCAGTTTTTAACTATTAAAAATATTTCATTTTTACTATTTCCCATCCTCTTCATCCCATTGAGCTGATCTAGCTTTCCTTTGGGTGTCATTTCCTTTTTATCTGAAGAACCTGTATTTCTCATACTGCAGGACTGGTTACAATCATTTCTTTCAGATTTTACATTGAAAGAATTTTAATTTTGCCTTTGTGTTTGAAAGATATTTCCAGTGCATATGGGATTGTAGGCTGACAGTTTTTCTCTCATAACTTTAAAAGAGTTGCTTCATGCATGGATTACGGTAAGAAGACAGCATTAGGATTTACTGTGTTCTTTTATACTTCATGTGCATTTTTCTATGACCTTGTTTATGATTTATTGCTGATTTTGAGGAAGTTGATTATACTGTGCATTTTTATAGCTTTCTTCATGTTTCTTGTTTTGGGTTCCATTGAACTTCTTGGAACTTCTTTCATCAAATGTGATACATTTTTGCTATTATTTTTCAAAAATACCTTTATCTACCAAGTTCCCTATTTTTCTTTGGAGACAAATTTCTCATATTTTAGGCCACTTGAGGCTGTTCCACAGCTCACTTATGCTTTAATTTTATTTCATTTTTCTCATTGTGTTTCATTTTGTGTAGTTTCTATTTTGATGCCTTCAAATTTTTACATTTTTATTTTGTCTATGTATTATTTGCCATTAATCCCATCTAATATATATTTTTAATCTCAGACACTGTGATTTTCATTTCTAGGAAGTTGATTTGGCTCCTAAAGGAAAAAAAAATCTTCCATTTCGATATTCACCAAACTCTTGCCAGGACCCTCTCAGTCCTCTCCTAGCTGGGCCTCCACCTTGGCAGATAAAACTGCAGCCCCTCAGCCCCAGTGACCTGTCCATCTCTCCCTGTCCCCCACACACATACACACACTGGAAGACGTGAACAAACACTGACATGGTTTCTAACAGCTCAAGGCTGTGTTCCTAAGATGATCCTTCTCCTTATAAAGTGCCTGCCTGAGAAAACTCACAGCTGCCAACTTAATGGATGCTCCAGCCAACACCTGCAGGGAGGGCCCCTCTCCCAGGCTCTGTGGGTGGGGAGGGGCCTGACTTTGATTAACTCCGGCCTGCAACCCAGATGGGCTTCTCGTGGACATGACTCTGTTCAAACCCCAGCAGTTCCCACTCCCTGCTCCCTCACTCTCCATTTAAAACATCCAGTCTCTTCTGTACAAATCCAGGCTACCTTCAGTTCGTGCTGGACCCTCTTACCTAGTGCACCAAATATTCTAATTAAAATCTGTCCTGACCATTTTAGTGTCCGGCTTTGTTTATCATTGGTGCTGTGTCCAGTCTCCTCCAGCTTCATGAACATGTGGAATACAGTTAAAATAACTGTTTAATTGTCCTCTTCTGATAATTCTTGTTTCTTATTTACTGTGTGGGCCAGGACAGTCTTTAAGAAAAGGCTACCTTTTTGCACCACAGCTTAGCAATGACTTTCTGCTTAATTGATGGTCCTCAAATGACAGGTGTTTCCTCTACAGCTGATGGAAATGCAAACTATTCCCAGCTGGGCTTGAGCTCAGAAACTCTTTGCCTCGGGCATTTTTCTTCCAGGTGGGGCTCTCTCCAGTCTCGTTTGGTTTCATCTCATAGATGCACCGCTTCCTTATTTGTCTGGAGATGCAGGGAGAGCTACCAGCAGAACTACAGAGCTCTCCCGGCCGCAGTTTTCTCCTGTCCAGCAGTCTGCCTGGTGCACCCTGGCCACCCTGGCACCCTTGTATCTACTCTGTTCCTCAACTCTGTAAGAACACCAGGCTCTCCTCCGGGCATACCCTTCCTGGGGCACCGCAGATACTCCAAGAGGTAAGGTGGGCAATTACAAGCTTCCCTATCCTGAGTTTCCTCTATTTCTTCTGTTTCGCTGTGTTTTTTCTGACTCTGGTAAGCTGTTGTTTGATCAATTTTGTCTGGTTCTTTTTTATAGGCTAGAGGGTAAATATGGTACTTATTTTTCCATATTTGGAAAAGTGCCTGCTTTCTCAGGCAGGCACTTTTTTTTTTTTTTTTTTTTTTTTTTGCGGTACGCAGGCCTCTCACTGTTGTGGCCTCTTCCGTTGCGGAACACAGGCTCCGGATGCGCAGGCTCAGCGGCCATGGCTCACGGGCCTAGCCGTTCCGCGGCATGTGGGATCTTCCCGGATGGGCACGAACCCGTGTCCCCTGCATCGGCAGGCGGACTCTCAACCACTGCGCCACCAGGGAAGCCCTCAGGCAGGCACTTTTTAAGGAAAAGGATCATCCTAGGAACGCAGCCTTGAGCTGTTAGAAACCATGTCAGTGTTTGTTCACATCTTCCAGTGTGGGTGGCAGGGAAGCAAAAGTACTCCTCCTCCCACGCACACAATTTCAATCAAAATTGAAGCTCGTGTCTCCCTTCCTTATATCCCCAGCCCCCAAAGTAATACTTGACATACAGTGGGCTCTCTACATGCTTTCTGAATCAGTAAATAAATGAATCAGAGAATGAATGCCCCATAGAGAGAAAGATGAGATCCTGTTTCTTTCGAGGTTGTACAAAGGTAAATGTGCTCGCCTGCTGAAACCTTCAGTCTCCAAAGATGCTCACATCTTCAGACACACACACAAGTAGAAAGTCTTTCTAATTTACACACATTGCTTCTTCCTTTACTGAAGAAGGGCTTGTGAACCTAAATTGCGCTCACCTCTCTCATAATTCATACACCCTACAGTAGACTGGATTCTGCCCCCGTCATTCGGCAGATTTTGTTCTATTTTACGTAAGACATGGTCACCTAATTGCTGAGTCAAATACCTACTTCAGCTCTTATTCTCTTGGACATCTCTTGAGGATCTGAAGTTTTTTTTCTTTTTTTTTCTTTTGGATCTGAAGTTTTGAATCATTGCCTTCGTCATAAAAATTTGTTTCTTTGTCTCTTATTTTTCACTGCTACCCTTTGCAAGATGGTGATCTGACTCCTTGCAATCGATTTGGATCCCAATATGCTAAAGAGGCAAAAGCATTATTTTACTTCTCAATTTTCTTTACTGTGTCCTCTTACCAGTCTTTACGTTTTGTAGTGCTCTAAGATGTAGTTCACTGCTCTTGTTTTTGTATTTTTTTTGCTGTAATTACTCTTCCTAGGTAATTCCGTATAAGTCAAATAGCTTTTAAGTCTACATACAGTGGTGGCTCTGAAATTTATATCTACAGCTCTGACCTTGTCATTGAGTTCTAGACCTTTTTATCTGATTGCCCACTTGACATTATCCATTAGCCATCTGTACACTTAAAAGATATAGCATGTCAAAAATAACTTTGGGGGCTTCCCTGGTGGCGCAGTGGTTGAGAGTCCGCCTGCTGATGCAGGGGACGCGGGTTCGTGCCCCGGTCCGGGAGGATCCCACTTGCCGCGGAGCGGCTGGGCCCGTGAGCCATGGCCGCTGAGCCTGTGCATCCGGAGCCTGTGCTCCGCAACGGGAGAGACCACAGCAGTGAGAGGCCTGCGTACCGCAAACAAAAATAATAATAACTTTGATCCTATCCATCTGTAATTGCCCAAATTTTCCTAACCCAGTAAATTTTCAGAACAAAAATGTAGCTGTCAAATTTTGAATCCGTAACTTTATTCACAGCCCATATTAACAAGCTTAAAAAATCAATTTCAAATCTGTCCACTTCTCAAATTCCTAACTCTGCCACTCTTTTCAAGACATCGTCGCTTCCACTGAGATTATCCCGATTCCTGCCCAATAATTCCCCTCCTTTGGTTCCTAATTTCTGCTTTTGTTTTAATCCTCCAAATAGCAAACAGAAATGATCCTTATTTTTAACTTGTAACGTGGGTTGTATCATTCTCCTGCTCAGGGTTAGCCTACGACTTATTACTGCATATAGGGCACTCAGGGCCTTGAACAACAGAAGATGATTGTCTCTCAGTCTGGAGGGTCGAAGTCTGAAATTAAGGGTTGGTTCCTTCTGAGGGCTGTGAGGAGAAAATATGCTCCAAGTTCCTCTCCCTGGCTGTGTCGATGGCCATCTTCTCCCTGGGCCCCTTTCCATCATCTTCCCTCTGTGTGTCTGTCTCTGTGCCCAAATTCCTTCTTTTAATAAAGCCAACAGTCATGTTGGATTAGGGCCCACCTTAATGACCTCATTTTAACTTGATTACCTCTGTGGAGACCCCATCTCTAAATAAGGCCACCTCCTGAGGTACTGGGGGTTAGGACTCTAGAAATCTTTTTCGGGGAGATACGGTTCAACCCATAGTACATGGTATATAAGGTTTTACACCAGCTGGTCCTTCCTGCCTGACCTGTGTCCTTCCATCTTCTCCCCTTCTCCCTCTGTTTAGACATAATGAACTTCGTTGTTGCTGCTGCTGCTGCCACCTCTGTTGTTTTGTTTTACTGGAAGTTTCATTTCCATCTCATTGTCTTACATAGGATGTTCACTTTGCCAGGAATAGTGCATCCCCTGTCTTCCCTTTTTCACTCCTTCACTGCAGTTAGTCTCTGAGCAAATATCCCTTCCTGAGATGTGCTTTCCATGATCGCTGTACCTAAATACAGCAACCCCCTCATCACTGTGTCTCCCTCCACTACTTTATTCATCGTTGGACTTACTATGTCTATCTGGATATGTCCCAGTATAATATAAACGCCGTGATGAAAGGACTGTGTTTGTATTGCCCATTTTATAATCCCAGAGAGGAAAACAGTTCCTGCCACACATATGGCATTCATTCATTCATTCATTCATTCATTCATTCTCAGGAAAGTCCAAGACACACAAAAACTTTGCTCTCAACTTCAGTAATGAGCAGACTTTCCAATTTGAAGTTTTGAGAGAGCATTTTTCATCTATCAAATGAGCAATATTAATGGCAATACTTAGTGCTGGCAATAGTTTTGTGAGACGGAACTCTAATGAACTTCAGGAGGTAGCATGAATGGCTGCAGTAGACATTTTTGGCAGTACATATTTAGAAACATTAAAACGTTTACACCCTTGAACTTAGTCACTTTTTTATTGATACTTAACAGTGTATCGTGAGAAAATAACAATGTCTTCAGAAGTAGACCTATGACCACGATTTATTCAACACTTCTAATTCTAGTTATGAAAAAACTTGAGAAAAATTCAATATCTAAGAAACTAAAGGATTTCAATTATAAGTGTATACAGTTGTATGCAACAAATACCCCTACTACTTTGGCTTAAGCAAATATAAACTTATTTTATCTAACTTAACTAGACTTCCAAAGGCAGGCAGTTCAACAGTCCTACAAGGACCGAAGCTGTTTGTATAACCAGCCCTTCCATCCTTTGCACTTTTACTGTCATATGTTTGATGCTACATGATTGCTAGTGACTACTTTCCTCCAGGATTTGAATCATAAGTATGGAAAGAAAAGTAAGAAGGTAGAACACTATGAGGTTATATCTCTACTGGGAAAGCAAAGTTTCTCCAGAAACCTTCAGTTTACTGGGCATCCTGTCATGTACCTACACCTAGAATATCGGGGAGATCAGAGGCAGCCCAGCCTTAGAAATTTGATTGTACCTTCAGGATCGATATCGGTGGGGGCAGAGTAGAGAGAAAAGCAGATTGAGAGCTTCTGAATCCTGGTGGTCATAGTCGAGGGCTGAGGTTATTCCACATGACCCCCTTGAGTTGTCCCATCTCAAGGTCAGGGACCGGTACTTTATACTGCATATTAAACAGTCGTTAGATGCAGACTGCCCCCAGGGAGGGGTGTGATTTAGATGAAGCAAGTCCCTTGGGCTGAATGTACTGTCCAGAGAGGAACACAGCTGAGAGCCTTCAGTCATGAATGTAGCCGAAATTTGGCTTCTGTATCCTGGTACCGAGTTGAATTTCAGAGACAGAGTTTTTGGTGTAGAAAAGAATAGCTTTATTGCTTTGCCAGGCAGAGGGGGCCACAGCGGGCTAATGCCCTCAGAACAGTCTGTCTCAACCCTGGAGGGGGTAGTGAGAGGTTTTATAGTAATGGTTCAAAGAGGGCGTGGTCAGCTCTGGTCATTCTTCTGATTGGTTGGCGGTGAGGTAATCAGGTGTCACCATCATCAACCTTCTGGTTCCAACGCGTCTGAGGTCTCTGTGCTTGTGGGCAGCATGCAGTTAACTTCTCCCACCTGGTGGGAGCCACGGCATCTGCAAAACAGCTCAAAGATGTTGTTATGTAAATATATCCCTTGCGGGGGTGGGGTGGGGTGGGGAACCAGAACCCTGCCTGAAGGCTGCACTACTGTTTTTTCTGACTGCCCCTCCTCTCCCTTCCCTGATTAGCAGCTGTTTGAACCTGACCTTTGGAACTCAGGGAAGGTCATGGAGGCTGAATGAAGCCTATTTCCTGCCAGCAGGAGATGGGGGACACAGAAAGGCTTTGGTACCCAGGTGCCCCTCAAGGTCCTCGTTTCAGAAACATGGGCAGAGATGGGCAACGAAGTGCTTAGTCCTGAAGGAGTGATCTGGGTGGTACGACACAGGATTCCTACATTGCTGAGTAAATTATGGATATTCAGGGAAATGCAGACTTTAAAAGAATGCTTTTGAGGAATAAATGGAATAGAGAAATGCACATGAAAAGTGAAGAAATTTCTACAAAACTCTATGTGGTACGATTGCAAATGAGCATCACATTTGCGTGTCTGCATCCTTGAGGATGAGAGCTTGGATGAATATTGCCCACATCTGTGCTCTGAAATTTCTACCAGCGTGCATACTTTACCCGTGTTTAACCACAGTGATTTGGAATTCACACGTGTAAGTACTTTAGTTGCCATCAAATGGAACGTTATTGGATCCAGAAGAGACATATGTTCAATGTGCTTGATTATCTCACTGCTCTTTGGATTCAGTGTCTTTATAATAACAATGATACATAGTTCCTGGTTTAAAAATCATCATCTTTTACAGAGAAGAAACACATGTTCAGTATTTTAATATAGTATTGTGTATTATGCAATGTATAATATTATTAGATTATTTTAACTTATTCCTTTCTTACTATATACTTGATTCAGTTGAGAACACTATAAAAATATTTCTGTGATATAGTATTTTGTAAGCCTAAGTTAAGTAAGTACTTCTTTTAGCTGCCTGGCGGTCGTCTTATAGGGCTGCTCAAGCCTTTGTTGTTTGTTCTGGTGGTGAGATCCTATTAATCCCCTGTGAGTATTTAACAAACAAATAAACAAAAAGCCCACTGAAGAGCTTTCTGGAGTAACCGTATTGATTTACTGTTCACAATTGGACCAATTATGACTGCATTGCCAGAACATATTTTGAGATCTTCCTAGCTCTACTAAACTGATTCATTTATTTATTTTTGTAATCTCTAATCATATAAATGTTCTAAATGTTGGTATGTGCCTGTAACATTATCATTGCTCCATGTCGTCTTGTCGATAGAGCAAAATACCCTTATACCAAGGTTCTACTCTCAAAGACAGGCATTCTGAATAATGGATTTTTCTTCTGATATATTGTTTTATTCTTCCTATCCTCCTTATTCTACTGATCAAAATGTATCCTTTCTTTAGTTACATATTTCTGACACCCTTTCTACTGAACATTGGTAAGAGATCTATTGTGTCACATTTATTGCTTAATAACCCATATTTGTGCCTTATAGGAAGACAGTAAGGGTCTAAATATGTCTTATACTCTTCCCACTTGAATTGTTTTACAAACTGTAAGAACCTTCCTTCAATTATTTAATTTTGTCAAAGAACTTGTACTGGTTGGAATTAGGTTTGCCTTCAATAATTAGAAAATGTAGCGTAACAGTGGCTCAAGCAAGATATCAGTTTAATCCTGTCTGTCCTAAAGGAGTCATAACGTAGGCAGATAAGGGATGCAGTTATCTTGCTATAGTTCTGGTTGGTAACATCCTTTGGTTCTGTTTGACTTCTCAAGTAATAGCCATCTCTGCTTTCCAGGCAGCCAACATGAAGAAAGCTGGGTAAAGAAAATCTCTCTGCCTTTTAAACTATTTTTAATTAATATGATACACAGAAAGTTGCATAAATCAAATATACCACTAATAAATTACCATACAGCATTGTAACTATCACCCAATTAAGAGATAATAATCTTGCCATACGTCACAGAAGCCCTCTACTTGTCACCTCAAATCCCAACCCTCTCCTCCCTCTCTGAGTGATTATACCTGACTTTTATTATAAACTTACTTTTCCTCACAGATTTAACTCTTAAATGAATACAGCTAAACTCTTTATAATTTACTTTTACAACTATGTTATATTAGTTGATTTTAATCAATGTAATTGCCTCTATCTTTCTCTTTTTAATTTTTTTGCCTGCAGTTTATTTGTTGAGGAACATCGATGTCTCGTCGAGTTTCTTACAGTCAAGGTTTTGCGGGTTGCATTTCCCTTGTACAGTTTAACATGTTCCCCCATCCTCTGAGTTTCATGTGAATTGTTAGGTGAATCCAGAGGCTGAGTCTGATAGGGGAGTAATGGTTTTCCAGGATTGGCCAGGTGTTGTTATTTTCCTTAGGAAGCATACGATGCCCGTTGATGCTTGATACACACAGTTAATTAATGTATTAGGAGTTGCACAATGGCAATATTACAATTCCATTATTCTACCTTCATTTAACTTCCAGAATACTTCTATTAAGGGAAATTGTGTCTCATCCACTATTTGGTTACCCAGAGGTAAAGTCTGAATAGGAAAGGCAAGACAAACACTAAATAATTTTATTTACTAGTTAAAAAAAATAAAATTGGTTGCCTAGCATAGTACAGAGGTGACCAATTCAGTATTATTTTGGAAAGTTAATGGGTAATGAGTTAAAGCATATTTGACTTGTTTTGATCCAGGTATTAGCTTTTGATGTTTACATTTTCCACCCTTTGGCCAGTGGAAGCTCTTATAGTTGATTCCCAAATCCTTCAGACCTTCACCCAATGATCCATGATAGTTTCCTATCTCTCTGGTGCCACAAAATGACTCAGGTTGTATTGTATATTCCTTGCTCTATTCCTAAAATCAGTCATTTCCCCAAGAAACCCTGATTTCCTTTAGTGGAAGTGGAAATTGTAGATCAGTACCAGGCTACTATGGATTGATGTCTACTGGATCAGTTATAATTTCTAGGTCTTTATAGTGGAACCTCATGAGTACAAAATTTTATGTCCATTTCAAATTCACTACTGCAGGGGTTTCCTTAATTTCTTCAATCCTGAAACTGGATTTTTTAAAAATCCAAACAGAGCATGTTTTTTTTAAAGAACATTGTGAAGAAGAACATTGGACTACCACGTAATTACTGATAAGTTTATTTCATATTACAGGTAAAATTTTCCAGATAATAACACTTTCATAAACACCGATATTTGATGACTGACATATGTTCTTCCCATTCTCACTTCATTTTTTCACAGCTGTACTTATCTACATTGTCAGAGCAGATAGCTATTACAAACTATACACCCTTCCATATATGTGTCTCTGTAATCTTAGTTCTGTGTGTAAAATTGTATATCTGAGGCTTACCATCAGTCTCTATATCAGTGCATTTCCAGTTATTTTGAACGTGTGATATCCAGTATGAAAACATTTAGGTAATAAAGACAAGTTCAGTTCATGGAAAAAGTATTTACTAAGTTCTTGCATAGTGATGAAGTTTTATTTTTAGCCTTTAGAACAGAAAATCAGTTTGACTGTTTTAAATCATTCATTTAAAAATTTGTCCTTGATTATCTTAAGTATATTGTTCCATATTCTTCTGAAAAAAAAGCTTCGTTTACAAAGTGACTAATGGCAAACTGATTTTATATCCCTTATAAATGACTTGGTTTTTCTGTCTGTATGATGAAAAGATTTAGGATTTATTCTTATATTCTTCAATATTAAATCATTTTGCTAGAATTTATTTCATTACTGATTATGAAGATTTAGCAGAGTGAGCCCTTTCAAACCATGTGTGTATGTAGCGTATAAGCTATGTGTTTATGTATTGTATGTATGTATGTATCTGTCTATCTATCAGGAAGCTATCCTTGAGTTGTAGTCTGTAGTGTTCCTTCTCTTCATTTGCTTTGATTTTTTAAAGATAATCCAATTACACATATTGAAACTTCTTTACCTTTTATCTTTTGTCATCCTTGAATGTTCTTTTTAAAATTTATCAACTTTTCATCTTGTTATTACTTGATAATTTTTTATAGCATTTGTTTTGTTTTGCTCGTATGGTTCCTTCGAGTTTGATCTTCAGTTCTGAAATGATACTTTTCCTGCATTTCTCATTGCTTCCTAAAATGCAATAAAACATTTTTGGTGTTTCTTTTTTTTAATATTTTCATAACATTTTGAATCTCATTTTGAAATATTAGATTATTATTTTCAGCTGTATCTTTCTGGAATGATTTCATCTTATATAGGAATGCTATTGTTATAATAGTCTCTTCTTTCTTACCAGGACTTTGGAGATTGAACTTAAATTTTTTTTGTTTTTTCTTTGTTGTTTTTAAGCTAAGTTTTTTGAATGAGTCATGTTAGAGGATAGGTTGTTTTTTTTTAAATTGAAAGTCCCCAGAGTTCCTTCTCCTGCATTTTTGTAAAGATCAACGACACGGTAGTAACTTCTGGTTTCAGTTTCAGCCTGTAAAGTCCTCAGATGCCGTCACTCCCAACACTCCTGAATTGCTTTGTCCAGTAAAAGCTGGACAAACTAAATATCAGTGACTTTTCTTAGACCCATAAAAGAACTGAAGTCTCAGGGTAAACTGCCTCCCTGAAACCTGAAGTGACAGGTGCTTCCAGGTATCTTCTCACCTAGCTCAGGAGGCAGCAGAGCCCTAAAATGGGGGAAACATTTAAATACTAATTTTGATGAATGATAAAGGCTAAGTGGGAGCCAGCGTGAGAGTGAACTCCTGCAAGCTCCAGTCTTAGGGGCACGATACATTTTCATGGACCTTCCCTCTAAGAAATGCATCAGGTTCTCATGGTGAAAAATTGAGAAAGGCACCCTTCTGGCTCTGGCATGGGGAGAGCAAGAAAACCACTTGGAAAGGAAATGCTGGAAATAAAAAACAGAGTGACAGAAAAGAAAGATGCCTTTGATGAGCTCTTCAGTAGACTCAACACAGCTGTGCAAAAAATATATATATCAGTGAGCTTCAATATAGGTCTATAGCAACTTCCCATACTTAAATGCAAAAAGAAAAAATGGAGGAAAAAAGAATAGAGTATCAACAAATTTTGAGACAATTTCAAAATATATAACATATGTATAGTTGAAATATGAGACAAAAACTCAGATCCTAAACCTTAAGAACATAAAATAGGATTTAAAAAAATAGGCATATCTTATTCAAAACACATAAAACCAAAAAGAAAGAGAAAATCTTGAATTTGTTGGTGAGAAGCACCTTACACAGAGTGAACAAGAATAAAAATTACAGTGAACTTCTAGATAGAAATCATGCAAGCAAGACGAGAGGGAAATGAAGTGTTTAAAGGGTTGAAAAAACAAACTACCAACCAACAATTTTATATCCAGTGCAATTATCCTTCAAAAATAAGGGATATACAGGGCTTCCCTGGTGGTGCAGTGGTTGAGAGTCTGCCTGCCGATGCAGGGGACACAGGTTTGTGCCCTGGTCCGGGAAGATCCCACATGCCGCGGAGCGGCTGGGCCCGTGAGCCATGGCCACTGAGCCTGCGCATCCGGAGCCTGTGCTCCACAACGGGAGAGGCCACAGCAGTGAGAGGCCCGCGTACAGAAAAAAATTAAAAATAAATTAAAAAAAATAAGGGATATACAAAAATACGCTGGCTTACTCTTAGACATCTCATGTATCTGCTCTTTTCCCCACTCTTATCTGTACCCTTCCTTCCTTTATGTCTCTTGCTCTCATCCTGTTCAATGTGGATTCTATTAGCAGAAGTTGCTCTCATTGTGGAGATTCTCCTGGAATGGCACTTTGGTTGACTTTGAGAATTCATTGGCTAATTGGTGTCATGCTTAACTGACCTTAAGTATGATTTCCTTGCTGTTTCAGCTGCTATCCTCGCTTTTTTTTTTTTTTTTTTTTTTTTTTTGCTGAACTTTTGATTCAATGCCTGTTTGTTTTTTGAGTTCTCAGACCTGACAGATTCAATACTGTGTATCTGAGTCTTCCTGCACAATTTCTTTACCATAGACTCTTGTAACTGTTATCATGAAAGTCAGTATCATGTAAGATAATGGTGGTTCATTATCATGACCTCATATTGGGGGATTTGAGGAAAAATCTTGCTTCATAATCTTCTGTGGATGTTTGATATGGGCTTTTGTCTTTGTTATTCAGTTTTCCTTTCCTGTTTTTATTGTTGTATTTGTGCAGATTTAAAAAGCTATATCACCAATATTATCTTTCCAGGACCCCCTTTATGTTTTTTTTCCTTTTAAAGACACTTCTTCAAAGTGGCATAGGACACACATGCTTTCATAAACCCTTTCATCCAACTTAGTCGTATTGCCAAATCTAGCTTTAACAGAATCTGTAAACTTTAATATTTATTCTGGGCTGCCGTATACCCAATTTAAAACCATGTGTCCATTTCCTAAGGTAGCTTAAAACCATGAGATATTTTCCTAAGTTATTATTGGAAGTTGAGGAAGGAAGCTAGCAGGACACAGAAACTTGTAAACTTTTGCTCTGAAAAAATGACAAACAGAATACACAATCCCTCATTCTGTAGCTCAGTAAGGACTCAGGGAAAAGGCAAATTCATCAGATTGCCAATATCAAATCAGTTGTCTCAAATCTTTGCTCATTCTATTACTCACTAAATTATTACTGATAGATTTTTTCCACTTATTTTGTTCTGTTTTCCCATAGAATTTTTCTCAACTTCTTATTTAAATCATCTTGATAAAGATAAAATTTCCTGAAATATGTCTTCTTATATTTATAAAATATCACCTTTTCTATAGGAGAAAACATAATCTCATCATTATATATAATATGTATTGAATATACATTTAGGAACTTGAATCTTCCATTATCTATATTTAATGTCTTTCTACATCTTTCTGTTCAGATAAGATATTTATTAACTAAAATAGGAGATTAAAATGTGATATAGGCTCTCAGTTTCTCTAGTTCCCTCTCAGTTCTTCAAGGACATTAAAGTTATGCATGATATTCCTTCTAGATTATTTTTTCCCATCATTTCGTGGTTGGCTAATTTGTGACTCGTCTCATTTTCTACACTATTTAGGGTAGTTCTTATCATATGAATCAAATACGTTTGAAAGTTTTCAACGGATTTAATAAATTTGGGGATGATCTTCACTCTCACTATAGCATGCTTCATAATGAAACACGCCACCAGATTAGGCGTTTTGTAATCTCATTACGCTTCTAGTGTAGCTAAGGCATGCTGAATTGTTATGAGTCAGCATGGTGCAGTGGAAAGAATCCTGAACAAGAAGAGTTGATTACTGAGTCACAGTCCAAGATATACTAATACCTTGCACTAGAGAAAGTGTATGTGAAGGCCTTCTACCCCCACTGCTAGATACGATGTATCTACGGTCTTTCATCTTCCAGGAGATGATATAGTTATGTGTTTGTGCCTTACGATCTTTGATCTAGTTCTTGGCTTCCAAACTTTCAATCGAAAGACCATTCCACTACTGGAGAGAACACATCTTCTCTCTGGATGTTTGTCCTTCCATGCTGTAGAAGCTCAGTTAGTGCAATATTTCTAGCATTTCATGGCCCCTTCACTTCCTCTACCAGAAGAAGTAGACTTCTCTAGTAGGTAAATTGGAGGGGGAAAAAATGGCTTGGTATATCCTCTGTTTCCTTTCTTCATAAAACCGCCCTGTCTCAGAGGGCCCCCTACTGTGGGGTAGCCAACGCTAGGCCAGAATTGCGGGAGGGCCAAACCGTCCTCCTCTTTTGGAAGCAAGGAAGAAGAAAGAGGAGAAAGCATGGAATACCCACTGCTTTCCTGTAAGCAGTGAATTTTGCAGCAGCATGCTCTGATCCTTGGAATAAGGCAGGTAAGCTGCAGCTTTCTGAGCCTAACATAAAAGGCCCCAATATCTAGTAAATCAGCCTGTAAGCCATAAGAAATAAATAAATAGAGTAAAAATTGGGAAAGCAAATGTAAGCAAGGTGAAAAAGCTTCTTGCATGGTCAGGATGGGAAACTAAATTTTTGTGGCCCTTTGTGACATACTAGGTTATACAAATTTAATATTACTTAGTTTTTAACTTTCGAGGCTTTGTGCCTCAGGAATACTGAGGTTGTATAGTCCAGACTGAGGAGGCATAACAAAGACAAATTTCAAATATAGGGGAAATTAGTATCCAAGAATTTAGACATTATAGGGTTGAACATCGTTTGCTACTATTATTAGTTTCTTGTCTAGGTCTTCCAGAGGGTTTTTTTTAAATAGATAAGTCATATATTTAAGTACAACATATATGTATTAGAGAGCACAAGTGTGTGAGATGCAAATTTCTAACTTGACATTTTTGGTGGCAAAAAATATATGAGGTATTATTAGGCTGCCCTAATTATGTTGTTTTGAGTAGCTGTCAGAACACTAGGGGATTAATGGAGGGAATAACCTTGAATTCTTCGGTTTTTCCATGTGGCTCAAGAGTTACCACTGGCCCACTCCCTGTAACACACATGAGGTTTCTATTGAATATGTAAGGCAGAAACATTATAGCAGATCTCATACTGAATTTAGTGCTCAGTGCAAAAAAAAAAAAAAAAAAAAAAGATTTTCAAAGGAGAAATGAAGGTTAAAAGGTTTGTATATACCAAGATAAACTTTTTCTGGGATTTTCCCCCTATTTCATTTTATATTTATTGGCTTTAGTGCTAGACAACTGGCATTAAGTGGCTGGCAGCCTAGTGAATGTAAACAAAATATTTTCCATCTACCCTGATTTACCTTTGACTTTTTGCAACAGTCTTTGCTGACATTAACTGCTAAGTTCATAAAACATTACTGGATACAAATTCTAAGGATCGACATTTGGCTTATTTTCTAAAGTTCATGGTTGAGAGTTTTCAGTACTTTGATATTGTATATACACTAATAGTTATTTGGAGTCTTTTAAATAAAAACCCATTTGAAACTGAACGTTGAGTTAGTGAGAAGTGAGCTGCCTGAAAAGAACAGCCAAATCTATGAAGTCCTAGGCACAGTCATCCCAATTCTAATTGGGGACACAGAACTTCTCCAGCTGAAACTAAGCAAAATAGGAGATGGGAGCAAAAGGGTCCAAGGTCTTATTAACTCACAAAGGAAAATTTTTTACAGTATGTCCCCTACATAAGAACCTTCAAGTTGCGAACTTTCAAAGATGCGAACTTGCATTCTTATGTCCAATCACATAAGTTAGTTCACGTGTCTGACGTACATTGTCACGTGCGTGCATCATCTACAAGTGGTTGTGCTTTTGTGTACTTCACTGTACAGGACTGTATAGAGTACAGTAGCACAGTGTCTTTATTTCAAGCCCAGGATGTCTGGAAGCAAGCGTAAAAGCAGCAGTGATGTAAATAGCTGGTACTACTGTACTTTTCAAGGTACTGTACTGTAAGATTAAAAATGTTGTCTTTATTTTTTGTGTTTGTTTTTTATGTATTATTTGTGTGAAAAGTATTATAAACCTTTTACAGTACAGTACTATATAGCCGATTCTGTTAATGGGGTACCTAGGTTAACTTTGTTGGACTTACGAACAAATTGGACATACGAATGCGCTCTTGGAACGGAACATGTTCGTATGTAGGGGACTTACTGTATCTCAGGATTTACTTTCTTTGGTATTTTACTTGCAGAAGAGTTTGCTTCTCAAGCTTTGATTTTGCTCTAGGATTTGGGGCATCTTGTAGCCGCTGTTGTATTCCTACAGTGTCATTGTGCACTTTTATTAGAGTGTCTTTATGATATCATTTGATATTGTCAAACCTCTGGTGGACATATTGTATCATGAGCGTAACATGATATGAGTTGAGAAATACAACAGGAAATGAAGTTAGAGGTTTGGAAATGAAGTGATCTTCAGGTTAATAGGATTAATATTTTGTTCAGATGCATTTCAGAGATTTTTAAGGCAAAATGTAACTAATAATCTCAGTGACATATAAAAAGAGAAGTTATTGGTTTTGGCAGTGTGGATTTAGGAAGGTGAGGGCAGGAGTGACCACCTCTGCTTCCAGAGAGTCACAACAGGTACAGGGTATTTAATCCCAACAGGTACATAGAGAAAACAACTAGGGAATCTTGGAAATACGTTTTTTCTCAATCCCTGATGCTTTCTTTTGTGTGACACTCAATAATGTGCAACTCCTGTCTTTTCTTTACTCTTTTACTAATTTGAGGGAGTGGAGTAGGTTACTTGATTGATAAATTTGCGAAGAATAACCAGAGCATGACTTGTATCTCTTCCAAGTGAACTGACCATGAGGCTACAGAGATCTCTGCTCTTCCAAGGACCTTCCACACAGCCATACTTGCCCTAGACCATAAAATATGTAAACGGGTGGATAAGAAAGCCCATTTCTGACTTTAATGAAAAGAATCTCTGCAAATTCCAAGTCTCATCCCAAAGCTATGAATGCTAACTGAGCCCAAGTTATGAGTTGTGTGTGTATGTTTCTCCAGAAACTCCTGAAAATCTCCAAGATCAGAAAATTAGAAAATCATAATTAAGGAAAGAAAAATCAGCAGGGTAATTATAAGAGTAACATTTGGAAAAGCAAGAGGAGTTGGGCCATTACACTGTTGCCTGTGTAAACAGAACTGTGGATTGCAGGTTTCTTCTCAGTTTGAGTCCTAACAATTATAATTTAAATGAAGTTACTGAACTTCTTCCAGTGGTGGGGGGAAGCTACAGTGGTACTTAAATGGAAAATTATAGCACTTAACGGATTATGTGCAGAAAGAAGAAGATAATGTCCTCAATTTTCACCCTAATTTCTTGAGAGCAAATGAAATGCAGTGCATAAAGATATGAGAAAAAAATGAAAGAAAACATAACAGAAAAACAAGGAAAGTCAAAAGCTGGCTGTTAGAGAAGATCAATAAAATTGGTGAACTGCAAGCCAGACTGATCAAGAAAAAGGTCAGGACATCCCAATGTTAGTAATGAGAGTTAATATCACCGCAGATTTTATAGCTAGGAAAAGGAAAATAAAATATTATGAATACATTTAAGTAAATAAATTCAGTAGCTTGGAAGAAATGAAAATGTTCCTCAAAAGATACATGTAACCAAATCTCACTAACAAATAATAGTTAATACTTTAAAAACCCTCCACAAAAATCCTTTAGACCAAAACGGCTTTACTGATGAATTATACAAAAACATTTGGATGAAATATTACCAAACTCTTCAGGAAACTTTAAGTAGAATGAATGCTTCCAACTCATCTATGAGGCCAGCATTACCTTGATATCAAAAAACAGACAAAAATATTACAAGGAAAGAAAACTATGGGCCAATATCCCTCATGAGCACAAGTAAAAACATTCTTTATAGCTTCTTAAAAGATTTAGAATACTTATGTAAATGTAATTCAACCATTTGTAAAAAGGATACTATATCATGACCGAATGGGGTTTATGCTAGCAATGCAAGAATGATTTACATTTAAAAAACAATAAATATTTTCCAGTATTTTAACAGACTGAAGAAGTAAAATTGTGGATTATCTCAAAGATGATGGAAAAATCATTTAACAAAATACAACAACTATTTCTGATCGAAACTCTTTTCAAACTAGAAATAGAATGGAACTTTTTCTACCTGACAAAGGCCCCTTCAAAAACCCAGAGCTGACACTTTAAAAATACTATATATGTTTCTCCCTAAGAACAGGAATAAGGCAAGAACATTTGCTCTCATACTCCTATTCAATCTTATAATATGATTCTAGTCAGTGCAATAGGCCGGAAAAAGGAATAGACAGTAACTGCATTAGTCACAGTTGTATCTGAATATGCCTTTACTTTGCATTAATTCTTGAATATGTGCTTGATAAAATTTTACACTGACAAACTTTTTCCTTCAGCACCTCAGAGAAGTAGTTCTGCCGATTTCTGGCTCCCAAAGTTTTTGATGAGAATTGAGCAAATGTTTGGAATTATCGTTTCCCTGTTGTGTTCTATTTCTGCTTTTTAAAAATTTCCCTTTATTTTTGGTTTTTATCAATTTGAGTATGGTGAAACTAAGCATGGATTTCTTCATATCTACTATTCTTGGAGTTTGCTAACCTTTAGAAGTGTGTATACTTACTTTTTTCATCAAATTTGGAAAAATTCAGGTGGTCTTTCAAATTTTCTTCTCTGTTCTCTCTCTAGAACGCCAAGTGCATAAGCATGCATGTTCACCGTTTTGATATTGTTCAACAATTCCCTCAGTCATCATTTATTTTTCTCTTTTCTTTAAATAAGATAATTTCTATTGGTCTTTCTTCAAATTCATTAAGTTTGTTCTCCTGTTATCTCCTTTCAATTATTATGTAATTCCAATGATATTTTTTAAATTTCAGAAATTGTGCTTTTTATCTCTAGAATTTCCATTGGTTTCTTTTTCATAGTTTTCATAGTTACTGTTTCTCTCCTGAGACTTCCTACTCAGAAAGTAGAAGTCCTACTGAGAAGATATTGTCCTTTACCTCATCAAGCACACTTATAATAGTGGTTTTAAAATTCTTGCCTGCTAACTGCTAATTTCAGCATCTTGGGCTGTTGATTTTATTTCCTGTTGAGAATGGGTCACATTCTTTGGTTCTTGAAATGTTGATTAATTTGGGATTTTTATCCTCCCTTAGGCTAAAAGGCATAAACAAGTTTGTGTATTTTGTTCGGAATAGTTATTATCTGCATGAAGCTTGCTTTGGTAGAGATTACTCCAGCGTGTTAGAAGAAAAATAGTCATATATTGGCATTAACTCACTCTACAAAAATAGTTTATTTTAGTTAACTACACAATGCATTTTGCATTTCACGCATATTTAACTTTTGTTATTCTTTATTCTTTCTTGCATTTCCGTGCTCCCTTCTGGGATCATTTTTCTTCTGAATATTATAATATTTTCTTTAGCATAAATTTTGCTGGTAACAGCTTCTCTCCATTTTTGTTTTTCTGAACATTTCTTTTTTTTTTCCTCCACCTTAATACTTGTTGGTTGTTTCAGCTGGCTATAGATTCTTGTTAGAAGGTAAGTTTTTGAGCACACCGAAATTAATAGTCTGTGATCTTCTGATTTACATTGTTTTAATGTACTATCCATCATTATTGACTCTGTAAAAATACTTTTTTCTCTTAAAAATGTTCTCTTGTATATATATATCTATATATATATATACTGCGATATACAGTACTTTTAAACATACTGCAATATACAGTACTAAAACTATAGTATTGCAACACATAGTATTATAATATATTGTGTTAAAAACAAGACAACAGGCCCCAGGAGTCACTTCTCTAAGCCCCACCGGATGGAAGCTTAATTATGGTTTCAGCTTTCTCAGAAATAGAACCCAAAAGTGGTCGATCAGGAATCACCTGGTCAGCAGTTAGCGAGGTCATCTGCCCGATAGACCCCTCCCATCCCCTAAAGGAGGGTGACCTTGACACAACCAGTCCGCTATTTGCTGGTATAACTTCCTTGCCTCTGCTCCCTTCTGCCAATAAAAGTCTTTGTTTTGTACAGCTCCTAGGAGCTCCTTTCTACCTGCTAGATGGGGGTGCTGCCTGTATCACGAATAGTTGAATAAAGTCAATAAGATCTTTAGAATGTACTCGTTGAATTTTGTTTTTTAACAGTAGTAAACATAAATTAGTCTAGGTTGCCAATACAGGCTTGGAATTAGGCAGACTGAGTTTATCACCTACTAGCGTTTTGACCTGGAACAATTTACCAAATATCTCTGTGCCTTAGATTTTTCAACTGTTGAATGAAGGAAACAGTATATTCTTAGAAAGTTTACATGAGTTAAATATGAAAGCAGTAAGAACACTGAGTATTAATATGGCCCAAATACCCCATCACCAGTTTCAGAGTATTTTATTTATTCTCTTACTATACGTATTATATCCTTTCCTGGGATTTTCTTGAACAACAGTAGTCTTTATTATTGTCTGTCAGTCAAGCATTTGACACACAAACGTTTAAAATAATTATACTAACAGTCTCATTTATCAGATATGAAGAAATTAACCATCAGGTTTGGGAATATAAAGTTATATACATAGTGAGGGTTTTTTCTCCTCTTCAATAAATAAAATAAAAAATAGGGTAAAGTGTGTGCAAAGATAAAACCCAAAGAAAGGCAAAAATCAGCAGCTTTGACTAAATATAATAAATATTCCAGAGGATAAATAACACCCCAGACCCCAAATGTCACCCATAAAGAGTAGAAATAATAATAAGAGAGAAAGAAGTACTAGAGTCAAGTTAGCTAATAAAGTTGACCTTTTTACAGGTCTGTGAAATAATCATCCATCTGTTACTGTGTCTAGATGTTCTAAGTGCTTTCATATAATGGCTCATAATTTTCCCAACTCCCCAACTCCCTTTTTTTTATTTTGGAGGGAAGAGATCATTATGCTTCCTCCACAAAGGAATTTTCCTCTTCAACAACCGATCTCCACCAATACCGCCCCAAATGTATATTCAACAGCATAAAAATGCTTGCTTTTTAGCACTATGCCGTTTAGTGTTATGGATGGCTGCTATACGCAACCTAAACTTCCTCAGTGCTTGGCTATAAAAGAAGTTCAAGGAGGACCCAGCATTGCCCAATCACTAAGTTTTGTCCTTCTACCCCCCAATTATCTGCTACAAACACAAATTACTACCCATCCTCATTGCCACGATCTCTCCATGGTTACAAGCATCTCACAAGGAAGAAAGTGACAGAATTGTGTGTGCTCTCCTTGCCCTCAGTCTTGCTTTTTCTGATGTATTCTTCACAAAGCAGCCAGAGTGAAATACTTAATAAGGATTAGTAACTTCACTCTCTTGCTTAAAATAAAGCAACGCCTTTTTCTAGGCATCAGAACGAGTGCAAACTCCTATCATAATGTACAAGAATACCTTCTAAGAGACTTTCATTTCAAAGACATACCCGGTGTTTCTAACAGCTGCAACTCAGGCCACTGTCTGCCGTGCCCAGTACATTCTTCACATACCTGGCTCTTTCCCGGAAACTATCTGTCAGGCTCTTATTTGGATGCACCATATACTAGTCACCGTGCCTGGAAGACCCTTCACCAGCCTTCCTAGCCTTCCCCCCAGGTCTATCTTCTGAACATCTCCAGGTCTCACTTTAAATATCACATTACCTGTAAAGCCTTTCCTCACCCTGTACCTTTTCTTAGGAAATAAACTGACTTCTGCATCTGTATTTACCTGTTCCTGCTGTAACATAACATGTCTTTCTGATTTGCTTTTATACAACAAGTGTCCTAGTATTTGGCACACAGACAATAATTAAAATAAGATTTATTGTTGAAATGATTTTTCCCATTAGACCCAGAAACCAATCATGAACTCCATATATCTGACCTGCAACTGAGAAACAGGAGTTCTCATTACTTACCCTTCAAGTGTTCGTTCTCTGGATCACCCCAGAACACGTTGGCATTATAATTATAAAATAGTTTTATAGAATTTCTCATGACATCCCAGAGTAAGGAGACAATACAAGTAATTTATTTTCTGAGCAGCTTCTCCTATATCTCTCTCCCTTTTTTGTAATTGATTAACAAGGTCAGGGATCAGGGCAAGCTGGGAATTTTAGACCTGATTTTAAGGAGAAAAATGAGCTTTGAGAAATACCCGCACTTCAACTCAGACTGTGCAGTCTCAACATAACGCATTTAGGGCATTGTAAGGAGCAGCCTATTGTTTCTGGAGATAAAGGGCTAGAGAAAAATGATGCATACCTCTTCCCAAGGAGCTTACATACCAGACAGGGAAACTGACATTAAACCAATAATGTGTACAAACTGAGATGTGTATTCTGAAAATATGAAACATGGTTTTACAGGCACTTAGAACAAAGGGCTATGATCTAAACTACTATTTGAAAGAAAAGCTTGAGTTGAAATTAGAAGATGATAAAATTTAACTGGAGAACAGGTGGAGAATTCCAGATGGAGAAACAGGATATGCAAAGCAAGAATCACTGCACAGCCCTGGAGCTGAAGAACACTTGGGAGGGGAAATGCAGAGCCAAGATGCTTATCAGCTTTGGGGAAGATTTTATTTTATCTTTGTCCTAAGAGCCGGTGGAACCATTGGTACATTTTAAAGACAGAGATGAGATGACATAATCAGATTTTATTTGTGACTTGATATCTAAAAAAATCCCTATGGTTTAGCTTATCACCTCTCTTCATTCTAGTTCAAGAAGATGAATTAAATTACCGGAAGAACAAATGGAATGATCATATCCACTGAGATTCCTCAGTGCTTACTAGGTTGGCTGGAAAGAGGCATTAAAGAATTGAAATGAAATCCCCTTTGGTAGCTTCACATACTGTCCCCTTGACAGTCAGTTTTGGTTTTGTTTCTTAGGTTCTTTTTTTGAAGCTATGAATCCTTTGAGCATAGAACAGAAACTTTACTGCCAGGCATACACACTAGTATGATATTTGAAGACGTAAAATCCTAATTTAATTTAATAGGAAGAAAGAAGTTTCAAGCCATCTTTAATAAAAAAAAAAAAAAGGGCTTCAGAGGTCAGTGTTTTGTATCAGAATTCAAAACAACTATAATAACCAGAAACTAGATAGCAGTATAAACACTATTCCTTGGGGAAAGTATATATGCTTGAAATAAAAGTGCTTGGATATAAACATGATATTTAAATAGGGTTAGAACAACAATATGATCAGCTATATACAAAGTGATTTAATCTAAAGCAAAATCTTTCAGCATTTGCATTCCATTTTCTATAGTTTATAGTATTGTCACGATACTGTCTCTTAAAATTTTAAATCACACTATATCATACCTGGATGTTTAAAAAGCAGATAAGGAAAAACACGTTTAACATTCTTTATCTCAAATAAATGATTCTTATCTAAGAAGAAATGTTATTTTATGGATTTTCTGAGTATTAAAAAAGGGGCTCAAGTATAGTCTAGGGTTTGTAAAGTTTAAGAATTATTTTCTACATGCTATACTTTGAATATTTAATTTATAATTGTGGTATTTCATAATTAATGTATTTCAGAGAAGTTATAAAAGTAAAATCTAAATGTAACGGCATTGATATACTTCATATTGCTGGTGAGGTAGAAAAACCCACTGTCACCATACTTATTAAGTAGAAAGAACATAGGCATAGAATTAGAACTAACATTGAGATCAAGCTTCCTTCAAAGTTTTACAGTGGGTATTACACTTATATATATAAATGAGTAAAATATGCCCTACCCCTAGGAAAAGTGTAAGCATTCAGTGTTATAGCAGAGAAGAGATAGTCCCCTCACCTGGGTAATTGGAAGAGGTTTTACGAAAGACCATTGACGAAGAGGTGGCCAGAGTTTAGGAAAACCACATGGCAAAGGGTGGTGATCCAGGGCTAGTAACCACAAAAGAAAGAGTAGGTTGAAAGGCCTGTCTAACAGGAGACTTGGTCTTGAGTGGAGGACACAGACCACATGAGGAATTTTGCATGAAGGGACTCACGTATTACATATACTGACCTTACTCTCCCATTTTTTCCTTCTCTCTGGATCTTCTACCAGTGTGTACCTCTCACCAAACTTACCTGGAAGCTAGAGGATAAAGGATGCATGTATACAACCTTTATAGCTCAGCCTCCTGGGACATAGGAAGGTAGAGTACAGAGAAGAATAGAAGCAAATGGAAGAAATACAGCTCAGTAAGTACCAATCGATTTTTTTAAAGTATACTTTTCTGGTTGAATGAGATGTTTAACAAATTATACATTTGATAAATTTTCACAAAGTGAAATGCAACCAATTCAGGAAGCAAGATAAATAAATGGTATTGCAATGAGAATACAGGAAATGTGTCGACCAAAAACATTGGAAATTATTTTTCTTGAGCTGTGAGCAGCCATCGAGCCTCTCAAAACTGGAAGTCATTGGAACTTCCCTGGTGGCGCAGTGGTTGAGAGTCCGCCTGCCGATGCAGGGGACACGGGTTTGTGCCCCGGTCCGGGAAGATCCCACATGCCGTGGAGTGGCTGGGCCGGTGAGCCATGGTCGCTGAGCCTGCGCGTCCGGAGCCTGTGCTCCACAACGGGAGAGGCCACAACAGTGAGAGGCCCGCGTACCGCAAAACACACACACACACACACGCACGCACGCGCGCGCGCGCGAAGTAATTTCCCTTGCTGATGACATGGAGCCCTTTTCTCCCTCAGCCTCCTGAATCCCTTTCAACACTTGTGCCTTGAATTCAGCTGCTTTAGGGAGAACATTTTGGAACAGGGCTGAGGTTTGTCTATGTCCAAGGGGAGCTGATGACATATGCACCTGTCCAAATAGGTAGGAACTTAGGGAGAGGAGAACTCAAACTTTTATGACTCCACTGGGTACAGGGACTCAAGTCACTACTGTATCCAGTATCGGGTAGGGGGTGGGGACGGTGCTTCTTCATCTGGATTTGAGTGATGGGGTTTCCTCAAGGTTCTCAAAGAAAGTTAAGGTGACCTTGTAGGGGGAGCCCTTTGGGCCAGTTTTGTGCTCTGCTGTTGTTGCCTCCACCCCTGAATATACACTGGAAATTAATGTGTCATATGCTTGTACTTCTCCATCCCAAAGTGCCAAATGGGTTAAATGCACCCTTTGAGAAGTGCTATTGGGACAAATAGTTCCTTACTGTCTCCTGTTCCCTCCCAGGTGGTCCAACAGAAACAATTTGGGGAAGATGGGGAATCACAGCCCTAATTAAAGACCTAAAGGCAGCAGGGTTAAGAAGAGATGTAATAACATCTCTGGGCAGTGGCTGAAGTACAAAGAACTTACTTTGATAGACACGGTTAAAGGACATGGTAAATTTTAAGTATAAAAGTTGTAAATACATATGAAGTCCCCCTTTTTGAGCTACTTAACAAATCATATTTTTGTGCTTGGTGCAGGCAGTAGTCAATGTAGTTAAGATTATTTAAGGATGACTCTCCTAATGCCAGAGACAATATATCCTGGCAGTAGCCCTGTGTGCCAATCAAAAGGAGCAGCTGGATCTACAGGCTTACAGAGGGTCATCATGAACTGAATTCACTCCTTGGGCCTAGTGTCCCAGCTGTTCTAGATGCTGCGGGTGGGGCTGAACCATCACACAGGTGAGGGCCCTCGGTCGCTGTCTTGGACATTACCAATGCCCTATATTCTGTACCACTGGCAACGAGGGACCAACACTAACTCACATGCATGTGGCATGGCCTCCAATAGATGTCTGCAGTTCTCCCCTGCCATTGGCCACCAGTGATGGGTCAAGATATAGGACACTTCCGATATCCAACATTTTCACCGTGTGGGTGATGTCCGATCGATCAGCAACTCAGAACTTCAGTCTTAAGGTCTAGATGTGATGTTATCATAATCTACCAGCAGGAGTGGCTGAGAAACCCTGACAAAATGCGGATCTGCTCACCAAATCAAGTTCACCGGGATTGTGTGGGTGGATTCCCCATGCAAGGTTCCTCCAGCAGTCCAGGGAATACTTAATCCCCACCACTAAGAAGAAGACCCAACACCTGTGGAAGTTTTGGGAAATCAGAGGCAGTAGGTGCCTCACCTGGGCATTCTCCTTGATCTTTTATGCTGGCTCCCTGCAAATTCACATGCTCTCAGTGGGCCCAGACCAGCTGTGGTGTGCGTGCTCTACCTCTGTGGCCTCTGCAAGGGTGAGTATCCCTCTGGGCTACAGTCTCTGGAGCTTTCTCCTCATTGCAGGATTACTCCACTGAGAGTGTGCTTGTCCTGTGCTTCTCCACTGGTTACTGACACCTCAAGTCCTTAAGGCACTTGCTTTGACGCCCCAGCTGTAAGCACTGCAGAGGACCCTCAGGCAGAAAGCTACAAACGCGTAAATGTCCTTCACTGCCATGTCTGTCTTTCACAAGTAGACTCTTCAGTTTCTGCTTTCTTTTGGTGACACTAGAGTGCTTTCAAATAGATTTTTTTTTTAGGCTTTATCCTTATTGTCCGCAGGAGGTTTAGTCTGACGATCTATTCCACCATTACCAAAATCTGGAACCTCTCATTTTTTAAATTTACATTTCCCTAGTGACTTAACCACATTTCCATGTGTTTAATGGCATTTTGGATACCTGCAAGCTACTTGTTCAAGTTTTAGCTCATTTTTCTCTTGGGCTATCTTCTTTGGTTATGTAGACCTATTTCATTCCCTTTGACCTCTTAGCATCAGTGGTTTTTAGCTTGAAATGTGGGCTTGCATTCATATATTTTTGAACTTTAGCTACAGGCTAAACGTTAGGATATCATTTATTTTCCATTTTTAGCTGAACTTACTTTGTTGAACCTGTACATTTGGAATACACACCGTAGTTGCCAAGTCTGTCTGAAGCCTTGCCATTAGGAGAGTCATCCTTAAATAATCTTAACTACATTGACTAATGCCTACACCATGCACAAAAAAATGATTTGTTAAGTAGCTCAAAAAGGGGGACTTCATATATATTTATAACTTTTATACTTTAATTTTTTTTTTTTTTTTTTTGTGGTACACGGGTCTCTCACCGTTGTGGCTTCTCCCGTTGCGGAGCACAGGCTCCGGACGCGCAGGCTCAGCAGCCATGGCTCACGGGCCCAGCCACTCTGCGGCATGTGGGATCCTCCTGGACCGGGGCACGAACCCGCGTCGCCTGCATTGGCAGGCGGACTCTCAATCACTGCGCCACCAGGGAAGCCCTATAACTTTTATACTTTAAATTTACTATGTCCTTTAACCGTGTCTATCAAAGTAAGTTCTTCGTACTTCAGCCACTGCCCAACACTCCTTATCTCCTTCCCGAACAACCTCAACAGATTGGATTTATTCTTAATTTCTCCTGCAGTATATCTTTGATAAATAAAATATTTGAGACGCATAAAATCTTTGATACATATCAAGTTATCAGTAAGAAGATTCAGTATTATGCAGATGTAGGCTCTCTTCAAATACATAAGTTTAATATAATCTCAAAAATAATTTCAATTGGATTTCAGTATTTATAAAGTAACTTTTAAAGGAGAAATAGTTAAAGCAGCTCTATGGCAAAAATAGTAGAAATCTTCCCAACCATATAGTAAAATGTTTTGTGGAACAACAATAAGTAAATGAAGTGGCTTATAGTACAAAATAAGAGTAAGATTAATCACATGGAATATAAAGCGAGTTGATGTCATATAAGTGGCATTTCAAGTGAAAAAAATACCAAAACATCATTAAAATTTCTATTCATGAAAGAGAAACTACAAATTTCAATGAACTATTTTTATCTACTGCATGTAAAATAGTTAATTCCCTGTATACTTTACAATGTGGAAAAACAGGCTGTCATACAATACTGACAGTTTTTAAAACTAGTATATTTCTAAAGAAAATCTTGATAACATGTATCGATAATACAACTCCAAAATAAATTAGTCTCATTAAGATCAATTCCACTTCTAAGAACTGATATAGGAAAATTATTAGCTAAAATGTAAAAAGATAAGCACAAAAAGTGACCATAGAAAAAACTTGCTTATTGTACCCAAAGTCTTTTTTTTAAAGGAACTTGGTTAATTAATATTTTTTTTTAGAAAAAGGAATCATAAACCACTCAAAATATTTATCTGGTTATATCTTTGATATTTAGGAATTTTTAATATTTTATAAGAGGAAAATGAAAATATATGAATGTCATGATTAAATTTTTTTAAAAATAAAATTTATACATGTATACATACATACGTACATGTAAGATCCATTGTGATATACAAAAAATTCTAATGGTATTTTTCTGGAGGAATTATGGGTAATACTTTTTGTTACACAGTACATTACATCACATCTTTTTTGTACAATCTTTTAAATTTTGAGCATGAATTCATTTAATAATCTGAAAAATCTATTTGTAATATTTTAGAAACAACTTTGAAATAATTTTACCCAGGGAATTACGAGTTATTTACATGTCAAATAATATTTTCAGGAAGTTGTGAATGATCTCTTCCTAGGAATGGTAAAACGTACTTCATAAAAGTTGAAGATTTCCACTATGGACTCATTCAATTCTTTTTTTTTTTTTTTTTGTACACGGGCCTCTCACTGTTGTGGCCTCTCCTGTTGCGGAGCACAGGCTCCGGATGCGCAGGCTCAGTGGCCATGGCTGACGGGCCCAACCGCTCCGTGGCATGTGGGATCTTCCCGGACCCGGGGACGAACCCCTGTCCCCTGCATCGGCAGGCAGACTCTCAACCACTGCGCCACCAGGGAAACCCTGGACTCATTCAATTCTAAATTCTGAGTCTATAGTTAATTTAGGTTTGTTTATAAACAGTATACATTATGTATACATTTCTTGTATGGTGTCAGGGAAGAAAAATTTTCCTCTACCCTTCCCAGTTCTTCTGGCTGGTCTAATAAGTCAATTGACATGAGACATTAAAGGGAGAAAATCAAATTTAATTTCATATGAAAGGGGGCTCCATTAGAATATAAAGCACTCAGGAGAGTTAGGCAACTGACTCTATAGCTATTAGCTAATAGGGACTTCAAAGAGGGAGGAATACCCTCTTTGAAGGGTAGGGAAGAGGAAACTTTTGGTCAACAAGAGTTGCCCTGTCCTGTGGAGAAGTCTTTCTCAGGTAAAACAAAGTTACCTTAGGTGACAGCTCTCTTCCTGATGCATCCCCCCTATCTAAATTATTTTAAGCTGTTAAGGGGAGGTTAAAAAGAAAAATTTCCTGAGTGTTCTGTTTCTTAAAAATAATCAGCCTAACATAATTCTCATGCCAAAGAAATACATTTTGGGGTGGCAAAATTTGCTCCCCTACAATGCTTATAGAAAAAAATCATATTCATATTCAGTACAGACAGTACTTGATTAGACAGTACATAAACTATTGTTAAAGTCATTTACCTTCCTCTGCCTCCATTCCATATAATTCATTTATATTAGACCCTTTACAGTAGGGAACAGGTCCTACAGTTGCATTGCATCTTTCCATGTTACCAATCATAATACATTCAGTTACTGATCAAGAGATAGAAGTTAGCCTCATGATGTCAGGGAATGTGTTCTCTTTACGTTTTTTGTTAGCTCTAGTATCTAGAATGTACCTGGAACAGAATGAGTATTCAATAACTATTTGTTAAAAATGAATAACATTTGATAATGAAGATGAGTTTGCCAGACTCAAAATAAAACAAGGTAAATAATAATATTTCATAGATCCCTACCCCACTGTTTTATATGTCTTCCTTGCAATCAAAATTTATCAAGAACTTGGTGATTTTTAATCATATTTGCCACAGAACTACCTGACACTGAGCATTTGAACAATGCTCTGATTTGTTCATATTTAGTATCAGCTTCCAAATTCTACATTAAAGCACAATGTTTTTTAAACTACTTAGGCTTTGGTAAAAGGCCAGATTTGACGGCACGGAGGATGTGATCAGTGGTTATCACACTCCTAGATTATAAAGCCAAGAAAAAAGAGATGAGGAAATGGGTGATATTGTGGTGAACCACAGCTTATTGACTGTAGCTGAGTCACATCATAAAACGGTCATTCAATCCAGGAAAGGGAAACTCCGGTATTGCTTCTAATTTTTCTCTGAGCCCTGTTCGTGGTAGGAAAACCTGTGAACAACGTTCTGTTAATAGCCAGTCCAATGCTCCTTTTTTACTTGCAGAAATATTTTCTTGAGAAATATTTGTATTGACCTTTCTTTAGGAAATACACACAAAAATGTAAACATTTTTATTTTAATAAAGATCAAAATCCATTAATATATTAATCAAAATTCAAATGCATATCAAAATCTGGGGATAAAAAATTCTTGTTATGCTTGTTCCTCTCTTCTTGTGTTACGGACTGAACTGTGTCACTCCAGCATTTATATGTTGAAATCCTAACCCCCAGTGCGACTATATTTAGAGATAGGGCCTTTAAGGAGATGCTGGACCTTAGCTAAATGAGGGCATAGTGTGGGACCCTAATCCAATAGGACTGCTGTCCTGATAGAATGAGGAAGAGACATCAGAGATCTCTCTCTTCACACAGAGAAGAGGCCACGTGAGGACATGGAGAGAAAGCGGCTGTCATCATGCCCAGAAGAGGGCTCTCACCAGAAAACAACCCTGCAGGCACCTTGATCTTGGACTTCCAGCCTCCAGAACCGTAAGAAAATACATTTCTGTTTTTTAAGTCACCCAGCCTGTAGTATGCTGTTATGGCAGCTCTAACAGTGATACGAGAGTCAGTAATAGTCTCCTTTGCTCTTTTTATTATTCGAATAGAATTGAGGGTGGAATTCCCCTAATGTCAAGTTCCACTCAAGCATGTGCTCTCAGACTTTTCATTTTCTTCAAACATCACTAACTGCCTTAGGTGTCAGCCACCCCCGAACTGCTGTTTCTGTAGTCTTGTTCATAGAGCAGAGTGTGTGGACTCAGGGCTTGTTACATTTTCTGGGCGGGGCGTGCCTCCTTCTGGAAGGCTTTGCACTAGAAGTGACTAAGGGGATGGAGGTGCCCTAAGAGTTTCCAAATGGCAGGAGGTGTCATTGTCTACCATGAGGCTCCCTCAGCAGGCCATGTGCTGACCCAGGCATCTCTTCATGCCAACACTGCGACAATTTACTGAGTGTCCCTGCCTGTTCCTTTCCCACTGCGTGTTTACTTTACGTTAATATAACTTGAATGCCAAATAAGCTGTTGTTCGTGCCAAAGCTGCTGTCATTCCGGCTGGGTAGAAGCAAGTGTTACAAGTAAACTGGAGAAACCCTTTCAAGGTAACAGACAAATCAAGGTTGACACTTCCTCGTTTATAGAGTCAAACATTTTCAAGATGAGGGACCGAAATCTCTACTGACAGGAACCATTAAACTCACCGAGTGATGGTGAAAAATCAGTAAGTCACAGCTAGAAGGACCTGTTTTCTCCACTGGAATAAAAATACCGGAATTTAGCTGTGTAGTCACTGTGGAAAAGGAGTCAAAACAAAAGGTCAATGGGGAATTCGAAGCAGGCAGCAGGGTTTTCGGCATCCTGTCATAGAAAAATATTTCTTTAATCTAGGATGTATGCAGAGGTTCAATCAACATGATTGAAATAATCCTGAAATAAATCAGATAAGTAAAAAAAGAGTACTTTTGCTGTATATAATTGCTTCAACGATAGAGAACCAATACTCACTGGAAAGCATGTAACTTTCTGAATGTTAAGAGAGGTTGATTTTATGAGTTCCAAGATTCCGCTGAGATATGACATTCTACAGTTATAAACCAAACCTCCACTGTGATTTAAATTCATCTTCATTTATATAGGACATGGCTGTCCCCCAACTATTTTCGTGATACCTGTGTCACATCTATATTGTGATAGATGGCATATACAGAGATGTATACCCAATAAAATCTTGTGCAAAAGTGTACGCCTGCCAACTTACAACATTAGCATAATCACCAGCAAGGTAAAAAAAAATACAAAGTTACCTTTATATTGGAAGTGCCTCCTTGCTTCCCTCTGATCACCGTTCACACTACTTTTTTACGCTAAAACTTCATTCTGATTTCCATGCTAATCACTTTCTTGCTGATTTTTAGGAACTTTTTTTCTTAAACATGTATCCCTAAAAGCTAAAATGAATGGAATTATACAAATATGGATAATTCTGCAGTTGTTTCTTAGCTCAGTATTACATTTTAGAGAATCGCCCACCTTGTTCTGTGCGCATGTGCAAGTATCTCTGATGGGTCTATAGTCAGGAGTGGGTTTTCTGGGTCATAAGATAAGAGTATCACCAAATAGAGAAAATATAAATTACCAAACTGTTCACCTCAACCGTCAGACTAGGTTACTTACCCAGTAGGATTGTAGGTGGGTCTCTGTTGTATCATTTCTTTCTTTCAGCAATTATGGTTAATGGGTAGTAGGATTGCTTCGTGGATTTAGTTTTCATTTCCTTAATTATTATTTAGACTGAACATCTCTTTTTGACTAATGTAACCGAGCAAGGGCTCATGTGCTGGAGGTGCAGAAACCCAACCTGACAGTGGACATTTGCAGCAAATTAAGAGTCTGTTGCAGGTGCCAAGCAAGAGAGTAAGAGACAAGCATCAGACCCACTCCCCCTTGGTCTGTAGCTGTTATTTATTTTTTTAAAGGGGAGGAACAAAGAGGCTAGGATTTATCATTGTCTAGTGACGTTTCTCTTAAGCGTTTTTCCTTTGGGTACGTTGGTTTGGAGGAGTTCTTCATAAATTATTTCCTTAGATGACATTTGTTGATTGCCTGTGTCAGAAATGTCATTTCTTATTCTTGGCTTGCCTCTTCTCTACTGGTATCTTTTGATAAATAGAAATTATTATTTTGAATATAGTATAATTAATCATATTTTCCTTTATGGTTGATAAATTTGTGTCTAGCTTAAAAAATATTTTCCACCCAAATAGTAAAGATGTTCTCCTATATTATATTTTAAAAGCTTTGTGTTGCTTTTATATTAGATCTGTGTTCACCTGGAATTAAGTTTTTGTGCGTGTCGAGGTGGGTCGAGGGTGTTTACTTTTTTCTCTTTCTTCTTTGAGGGTAGAAGGTAAGGAGTATCACATTGTCAAGACAACGTTTGAAGATGTGTCCCTCCTCACTGCTGTGCAGTGCTGCCTGGGTTTATACACACATCTGTCTAGTCCAGGGCTCTATTTTACTCCATCTCTCCTGTCCATCACTGAGCCAGGACCCACTGCCTACATTATGCAAGTTTAAAACAACTCTCAATATCATTTATAGCCAATCCTCCCTCTTATTCTTCCAGAATGTTTTATCTACTCTTCCCCTTTGTATTGCCATAATTATATTAAAATCAGCATGTCAGTTGCCACCCAGGGCAAACATATTTCTAGTGCTGTGATTGGAATTGTTGTTCTTACGGTGATCAGTTCAGGGAGAATTGACATCTCTAAATATTAAGTATTTTAATCAATAATTATGGTATATAGTATATCTCCACATTCATTTCTCTCAATTATAAAAGGTCTATTTTTGCTTTACCTCTGTATGTTATCAGGTTTAGAAATGTAACTGATTTTTCTAAACAACCCTCTTTATCTTCCCATCATTGATTAAAATATTCTTTAGGATTTTTGAATCTATGTCTACAGAGAGATTTGTCTGAGTGTCACTTTCTCCTTAGAACTGTAAGAGATTTTTATACCCAAGTTTTGCTTGCCTCATGTAATGGATGGATAAGTGTTTCCACTTTTTATAGTCTCTGGAAATAATTATTAAGGCGGCAATATGTCTTTCTTAGATGAGTGATAAGATTTGTTGGTGAAGCCACGTGAGCCTGAAATTAAGGGAAGTCTTATAATTGTGAAATTTAATATTTTTAATAAGTATAAGATGTGTAATTTTTCTCTTTTTGCTCTGAATTTTGATAGGATGTGTTTTTCTAGGCCTTTGAGCATTACCTCTAACTTTTCAAATTTACTACCTTAAAACTGTTTATAATGTCCTTATTTTATAAAAACATTATAAACATTAAATATTTGTAGAAACTGTATTGATTTTCCACTCTGATCAGTGAGGTTTATTGTTTGTGCACTTTTTTGTTTCTGCTGTTCAGTCTCATCAAGAATTTATTGAATTTATATAATACATTCAAGAATCAACTTTAAGCTTTTTTGGTCTTCTTTATTTCATTTTTTTAAACTTTATTCTTTTATTCTCTTATCTTTTTCATTTCCTTCAGCCTTCCTTCTTTGTGAATGAATGGGTTTGATTTAATATAAAAAAGATTATTCTGCAAGTCAGCCTCATGTCAGAGGCTTACCCAGTATCAGGCTTCACTCATCTATACTTGTGTTGAAATGAGATGTTTACCTTCATTTTTGAAGATTTTTGCTGTGTCGGAGAATCTAGGTTGGTGGTTGTTTTACTGGCTTCCATTTTTTTATGTTGAGAAATCAACACTCATTATTGTTGTTGACCCTCCAAATGTACATCTCTTTTTCCTCTGCACCCCCCCAGAATATTCTCTTGGTTTCAGTCTGGCTGTGCTGTGCCTGCCTGTGACCTCCCTTCTCTTTCTCTTTCTTGGGGCTCAGAGAAGTGCCTGGATGCCTTTGCTACTCTGGAAAACTCTCAGACACCATGTCTTCAAACACAGCTTCTCTCTCCTCTTCTTGTAGCATCTGACTAGGTGTCTGTGGTCCTCTCTGCCTTATGCCATGTGCCCCGATTCCCGTTTCCCTCCTGTTGTCTCTATAATTTCATGTGGATGTTTTCTACTGAAAATAATTCTCCCTCCAGTTGTTGTGGTAGGAATCGCCCCCCAAATGTATATGCCTTAATCCCTGGAATTTGTGAACACTTTACTGACATGACAAGAGGGGCTTCGCAAATGGAAATAAAGTCACAGACTTTAACATAAGAAGGTTATCCTGGATTGTCTGGTGGGCCCAATCTCATCACATGAGCCCTTAAAGAAGAAGACTTTCTCTGGCTAACAGAGGAAAGATTAGACAGAAGAGAGAGGCTGATGCAGAGGAAGTTGAGGGATTTGAGGTACAAAAAGGATTTGACCTGCTGTTGCTGACTCTGAAATGTGGGGACCCACACGGGCCAGACAGAGGACTCTAGCGCTAATCTCAGGGCAGCAGCCCTCTGACAGCAGCAAGGAATGGGGTTTTCAGTCCTACAACCCCAAGGAATGGAATCTGACCAACAACTGAATGACTTTGGAAGTGAGTTTATCCCCAGATCTTCCATAAGGGAACACAGCCTAGCCACACCTTGATTTTGGTCTTGGAGACTAAGCAGAAGACCCCTTTGGGTCGTGCTGTACCCACACTTCTCATCTACAGGGCTCCTAGATCCTAAGTGGGTGCTATTTTAAAGCCACAGAATTGGTGGCGATTTGTTATGCAGCTGTGGAAAATGGATACATTTGTATAGTCTGCCGTTAAATCAGTCATGTCCCTAGTGTCAGTGACCATCTGCTTCCCTGTGTGTAAATTTCTGTATCTGCGGTTTCTGCTCCTTCCATTTCATGTTGGTTTACTCCTCATGTGCACTTCTACGTTTGTATTGTTTTCTAAACATTGTTTTTTCAAAATTATTATAGAAATAATTTGGTTTCAAATTTAGGTAGAACGATATTGTCATCTTCCAGAGATTTTCTTTTGCTTGTGATACAGGAAAGGGGCAGGGCACAACCCTTAAAAGAATGCCATAGCCCAAGGACACGACATAAACTGATTAGAACCAATGAGGTCCAAGATGGCAGACGAGTTGACTTCCACTAGACCTTGACCCTCAGTATACACTCATTGTAACACATCAGCTAAATCACACACCCATAGGTGCCATGACAGTTCCAAGGCCAAAAAGTCAGAAAGTGGGTGGTGGCCCAATTCCTGGAAATCCCCACCCCCTCCCCCAAATAGCTGGAATACTCCTCCCACTCCTCCCACTCTCAGGAGCTGAGATTATTTGTAGCTAAAATGCAATCCCTGTGAACATTTGTATAATTTCTTGTTTTACTTACATCCTGGGGTGCCGTCTTTCTTGTGCTTCAACCACACATTCCCAGTCTGGCCCTGGACATCCATCTTTATCCCTTCTGCCCAGATCAGTAATTCATCACTACCTTGTTGGATCTCCAATGCCCTCCAGCAGACATTTCTTATATTTTGTACATTTCTTATATTTTTAGCTTTTGGAGGCAAATATATTATTCCAAAGTAAGCCTTACTTTAAACTTCGAAAGCAAAAGGGTCTCTATCTTCCCAACTGTTTAATTTGAAATCCTACATTTAATATAAAACTTGTAAATAAATATACCTACGTGCTATTTGATATATAACCCAGTTAGTCTTTAAGAGCTTTGGCTATGGAGCCAAACTACTTGGGTTCAAACTCTTGTTCTGGTATCTATTAATGTGTGACCTTGAGAAATGTACCTAACTAATCTCTGCTTTAAGTATCTCCTTTGTAAAATAGAGATAATAGTGGTACTTCTTCCAAATGGTAATGGTGAAGATTGAGTTCGTTAATGTGAGCATAATAATGAGAGCATTGCCTGCACCTAGTAGGAAATTAATTAAATATATCTCTAAATTTCATTGGAAGATGTTTCTAGTGAGAAGAAAGGTCTTACAGCCACCAGTTTGCCCATATTTTCTGTTTATAAACAACTTCTTAGCCAGTGCTGATGTTTTTCAATGTCATAACTCTCTCTTTCCTCTCTAATAGAAAAGTAAAAGTTTAATGAATCTATCCTCTACTGCACAACTTGCATGGAGGGTGACTTAGATGAGTCATAGGATTTGCATTTTCCTTGCTATTGATTGACTTAGATGTGGGCATGCAATGCAATTCTGACCAATAAGTAGGTGCAAGTTTTTGAAGGCCTTCTTGGAAATGAAGGGCACCAAATGGAGCAGTCCCTGCACTGCTGCTTTAAGAAGCATATGACTGTGGTGCTTGGCAATCTTTAAAGAAACTAAGCTGCCTGCAGAGATGGAAGGGAGAAGCGGCCCTGGTGACATCTTGGTGCTACTGAACCCAACAGCTTTGTAGCCAGCCACTCTGTATCCTGGTTGTCTGGGAAAATACAGGGTGTGCTGTCATTGTTTATGCCAAGTTAACTGAGGTGCAGCCAAAGCTATTTTACCTGATACAGTCAGCACCCTCAGTTCTTTCCTCTGTGTGAATACCCTGTTAATCCATCCCTTTGGGTGCCTTGAAGGGTCCACATTGACAAGTTTTCTGTTTAGGAAGCATGCTAAAACTGGGGGTGAGGGCAATGAAAGGTAAATGTCCCTTTATTTACAGTATATTTTTATACCAAAATAGGGATCTATGTCTATTGATGTCAGGTGATCAGTATTCAAATAATTGTTCACCGAGTACTTGAAAACAATTATTCACTTTTCTCCCAGCCTTCCTTCAGTTTCTTTAATCTTTGCTCATAAATCATCCTTCCCTTAATCATTTTTGTGTCTTTTCATTGGACACAGTGGACACATTTCCTTCCACATTCAGCTTAAAATGGGAGTATGGGAAAAGAAGAGAGGAACAAAAGAACAGTCAAAATAAAATTTCTGACCAATTTCACAGCAGCCCCAGCTGGCCAAGGGAAAACAGAAATGCACTGCCCATTTTCTTTATGCGTTAAGGAGGAAACAGTAATCGGGATCTCTGAATTAAAGCATCTGCTTTACTTACCTGTGACAGAGGGTGACCAGGAATGAGTTTCAGGGGACCCTTTTTATCATGTGGTTACTCAGTGAATGGCCTTTAAAACAGAGCAGAGGAATGAAAGAGGAACCTTTCTGTGATCAGCCTGTGTGATGTGAGGCTGATTAGTGGTGAAATTGCTTTAGGTCTCTTATCAAACAATGTTTGCTCTGTATTACTAGGCAAAGTTGAAACCTTTGCTATCAGGATAGTGGATGATGTCAAAGAAATCAAGGCAGTCATTTGCTTATTTTACCATATCTGGGGAAAATAAGAGGAAAGTACAACTGCATTGAATAGCTATCTGAAAAAATTGCCATTTCCCAAATTTCCGTAATATTGTCATCTTCACGTGGAATGTGTTATTTATTTTATCTCTGATATGGACATAACTTATTACTGTGTGTCATTCTTCATATGTTTATAATTCCCAATGGATGGTGATAAATTGTATTTATTAAGATTGGAGAAATGAGTCTGGAGGGTTTTATTTAATGTCTATTTTATCAGACGCATATTTGATGATCAGTTTTTACGTGTGCATGATAATGATGAATGGGTCATTTATATGCATATAATTGAAAAAAGGCAAAACAAAACTTGTCCAAATAGAGCTGAGACTGCATTTAAGAATGATTTAAATGGAAACATTTTCACTTTGTAAAGTAATGAACCAAGTTACAAAACAAAATACTTAGTATAATGTAACACCTGCATAATAGTCAAGCAATATTCTAGAAAGATAACTTGGTGAGTGGGGCCCCTGGTGGTTTTATGTTTTTGCCGTCATGCATTTGGCAACCTGGTAAAGCCTAGTGACCAATCTCAGAATAATCATAATAGTGGTTAATAATAATAACAACAACATATGTATATATACATGCATAAACTAAAATGTAAAATTATGAAGGCAGCTATGCTTATTGAAATAAATGCCAAAACATAAATGTGTGGTATAGTAGCATATATAAATCTTTAGTAATACATTACTCAGTGAGGTATAGCCATGGCTCTGATAATTTTAAACTAGTGGTAAAGGTAAATGATATTTGAGATTTTTTGCAATAATTTAAAAGTCATATAAAATTATCTGTAATTTCTATTAGTGACAAAATTACAGGTGCTCATAATACTACTGTGATGTGTTGCCTGGATTCATTAATAGAAAAATACTAAATTTCAGTTAGATATTAGTAAAAATAAAGGCACAATTTCTCATTTGCATTCCTGGGCCCACTGATTTCTGTCTCTGGACTCCTAATTTCCATAATTAGACTCCCTTGGATGAATCAAGGCTGTTGGCAAACCTGGCCTTTCCCAGTCAGAAATCCTGGCTTTCCTAGTTAATAATTGTGAAACTTTGGAAGAGTCCTCCCACCTTTGTGAACTTAATTTTATAATCTAAAAAGTAGAAAGCATAACAATATCTATTTTTCAGTTATATTATCACTGAGCTATCTCATAGCAATACATAATATATGCTCTGAAAACACTGCAAGACTTCTTAGATTATAAAAATATATTATAGTTGTTTTTTCTTTTAAATGCATAGTTAGTTTAATCAATATATTTCGAATCCTGGTGGGTGTCTGTGTGTGTGTATACAAGTGTATTTAAGTTCAATCGCCAACAATATTGCATAGTAAGAATAATTTCATTCTTCCAACAATATTGCATAGTGAGAATAATTTCATTCTTTTACAGTTTCAACTCATTTAGTCTTTTATACTTCTACTTTTTCATGCTTCTTTCCCTTTCAGATCAGCCCTTCCTTCTCTCATTGTTCATCTTCCTAGAACTACTGCATGAACGGCCACCCAGAGCTGTACTAAAATCCTTTCTTGGTTTGGCCTTGACTGCAGCAACCTGCAGACCTTGTCTCAGATTCCAGCCCATATCACTTGACCCTCTTACGCCTCCTTCAGCTGTTACCTGAACCTTGAACTGCCCCTCAGGCTTCCACCCCTCCCGCATGTGCATTAGTTTCCTATCGCTGTTATAACTACTGCTCACAAAGCCAGGGGCTTGAAAAACACATGTTTATTGTCTTGCCGTTCTGGAGGTCAGCGTCCACAGTGGGTCTACCTGGTGCTGGCAGAGCTGCAATGCTCCCCGGAATCTGTACCCCTGTCTCCTCCATCTGCTAGAGGCCCCCTAGGTTCCTGGTTCCTGCCCCTCCATCTCCAAGGGCATCAGGGACTGCTTGGTTCTTTCCCATGCATTGCTCTGACCCTGACTCTCCTTCCTCCCTCTGCCATGTTTAAGGGCCCTTGTGGATACACACACACACACACACTGGGCTCAGCCAGGTAAGGCCAGGGTATTCTCCCTCTCTTGAAATCAACTGCTTCCTGAACCCCTTTGCACAGAACATCACATTCCCAGGTTCCAGGCATGAGGACCTAGACCTCTTTGGGAGGCCAGGGGCGGTGGGGGGGGGAGGGTCTCTTCATGGCACCAGGTGATGATGATGAGATGCTTTTGTTTTTTTTTTTAAGAGACCCAACTGTGAGGTGAGTGTGACAGGGATGCTGAGACTGAGGCTTTTTTTTTTTTTTTAATTTATTTTTGGTTGCATTGGGTCTTTGTTGCTGCGCACGGGCTTTCTCTAGTTGCGGTGAGCAGAGGCTACTCTTCGTTTCAGTGCACAGGCTTATTGTGGTGGCTTCTCTTGTTGTAGAGCACGGGCTCTAGGCACCTGGGCTTCAGGAATTGTGGCACGTGGGCTCAGTAGTTGTGGCACACAGGCTTAATTGCTCCGTGGCATGTGGGATCTTCCCGGACCAGTGCTCCAACCTGTGTCCCTGCATTGGCAGACAGATTCTTAACCACTGCGCCACCAGGGAAGCCCTGAGATGCTTGTTAAGATGCAAACAGAGTTCACAGCTTTCTTCTTGCAGACATATTGTTAAGGAATTTTCAAAGAACAGTGCTTTCACCCAAAGCAGTGACTCTTAATAGGTGTAATTTCAATCTTTACAATAAGACAGTGGGGGAGCAGTCTCTGGCATCATCAAGTCTCTAAATGACACTGGGTAGGTGGCCTTCTATTCTGCATGCATGACGTGCTCTACATAAATAATGCAAAAAAGGCTGTGTTGTAAGTTGAATGTATTATGGAAAAATGTCTGTGTGTCCTTGATAAAGCTCCACGTGAAAGCACATGTGGAAATTTAAATTCGTGGTCCAGAGGTAGGGAGTAAAACTGCAGCTGTATACCACAGTGCTTTCTTAATTCTGATCATAATATCTTTATTTCTACTCAGATTTTATGTGTGAAATTTGAATACAAGGACAATTTTGTGTCTAATTTCAAAATACAGAAATAATATCAGCTGTGTTATAACAGGATACAGGTTAAAAACTGTTGAGTGTTGTATCCAAACTCTGCTGCTTGGGTCTTAAATACTGAACTTTGCAGTACTCAGAAGTCAATGAAGTGTCCTCTTTTATAACACAGATCTTTGCAGAGTGTTGTATTATGTTCTCTATGTCTCTACAAGCTTATGTGCCTATTCATACTGCATGGATTAATTTGAAGAATTCACGTTATAAAATGATTTCAGATGGCCATACCTGCTGAAGGAAAATACTGAATTGGGTGGGTATTTGGCCACGATGAACCGGCTGTTCCTATAGAAATGTTGCAAAGCTAAGCATCACAAAATCTCAGGGACATACAATATGCCTTCTTGCCTAGGGCTTGCTGGGTTGGATAGACAGCTGCCACTCCAAAGGCTGGGGGTGGACTGATGGTCCACTGACCTGGGCTGCCTACAGCCAGGTAGTCAGAAAGTCTCAGCTCTGCCCAACTCCTCCCATCTTCACCAGACAAATGAGGCTTTGTAGAGGCAGCAGAGTCCCAGGGGCACATGAAAACGTTGCTGAAATAATTTCCTTCCCTGTAATCACTCATAGATGCAATGAGACTTTTCAGGTTTTCCTATCAAGAAATGGAGTCTGCATGCGTTTGCCACTCCTTGAGTCTGGGCTGGCTTTTTGAGTTCTTTTAACAAACAGCGTGTAGTGGGAGAGACATATGTTTCACGAGGGCTTTCATGCTCCACCTCACTCTCTTGGAATGCTGCCCAAGCGCTGTGAGGATAGCCCAGGCTAGCTTGTTGGATGCCGAGAGACTCCCACTGTCCTAGCAGACAGACAGCCAACCCCCAGACACAGGAGGCTCTCCTGCAGGAGCCAGCCCTCAGCCAAACGGCCCTCCGACTACAGGTGTGTTAGAGAGCCAAGCTAAGATCAACCGACCGTGGCCTGCATTTGCAGGAGTGCCCAGTGCCCACTCAACCCACAGACTTGTGAGCAATGCAAAATGTTTTTGTTGCACTAATCTACCAAGTTCGGGTATGATAATACAGTGCATCTTCTAAAAAAATTAATTGATTCAGTATGAGTGTATACCTAGTAAGCAGCGTGCTTCTTACTGTAACAGGCATTTTAGCACACTTCTTACTTAATGATTGTTTTTTTTATTTATACTCTAATATTTTTTTTGTTTCCATATTAGAGTTTTACTTAACCCTTGTCTTATAAAATAGTTTTTTTTTTTTTTGCTGTACACGGGCCTCTCACTGTTGTGGCCTCTCCTGTTGCGGAGCACAGGCTCCGGACACGCAGGCTCAGCGGCCATGACTCACGGGTCCAGCCGCTCCATGGCATGTGGGATCTTCCTGGACCAGGGCACAAACCCGTGTCCCCTGCATTGGCAGGCGGACTCTCAACCACTGAGCCACCAGGGAAGCCCTAAAATAGTTATTTTTATTCTTCAATAGCTTTATCTTCCAAGTTCAGTAGCTTCAGATGGATACTTTTATAAATCTACCTACTGGCTATTTTTTGCCAGCAGAGATTTTCGAAGAGCTGATTTCTCTTTGATATGTTATCAAACTGTTCTGATTTCTGAGTCACGTATATAAATAAAAACAAAGAATCAATGTGGAGTATAGTAATTTAGATGGTGTGCCTGAATTTTGCACTCTTTCAAAAATCAATTTTTCCCTTTATTCAATTTATAGTACAGCTTGACCTATCCTATATTCTTTAAAATCAAAGCCTGCTTGAGTTAATTAATTTTAGGTATCCTAACGTTGAAGAAGACTTTCAACTGAATTTTCCCTTGAAATTTAATATTTTTTAATATTTAATGCTTATTTAATATTAATTCAGTGAGTAATTCATGGGCATTAAATATTCAATATAAAGAAATGTTAAATAAAATAATAACTATTTTCTAAATATGTTTGTTTTTTAACTTTTAGAAAACTTATATCTACAGAACACAAAAATAGATCTCCAGAATTCTTAGGTAACAGACCACTGGGCAGAAATATTGTTTACAATTTAAGTAAAAAGTAGTATAATAATTTTTTTCTAACCAGTAAACTTTTTCATGCTTTAAGTTACAGAACAAAATTAATATCTTCCAAGAAATCCTTGCCGGTTCTCTCAAGCGGCATTAGTGTGCTTATTTCTGTACTCATGGCAAGTTTTCTTGTTACACTTTTTCACTTGTCTGTCCAACTAAATCTCATCTTCCTCAAGATGACATTTACACAGTAAAGACTTTACACGGTTGTCTACTCTAAGGGCTCCTAAAGGTTGAATGGATGGATTCAGTCTGCTTTAAACATATTTTTACTCTTTATTTTAATGTTCCTGTTCCTCATTTACTGTGGCATTAAAACAATGCCTGATCTTTTGCCGAAAATTCTAAAAATGTGCAAACATTTTATGTTATCACTGAATACTGATACTTTACTAGTTCTTGGCATGCATACACTATAAAATCACATCCCAGGTACTCTCCTTTGAATTCTTATTTTTCCTGTAGGCACAGCATGGCAATAAGTGAAAGCATAGAATGAGAGAATTTTGAATATTGCTATATCTAAAATTTTCATATTCTCAGACACATAGGACAGATTCGGGTATACAGTCTGCACTCATTTTTTTTTTAACTGATAGGTGAAAGTAATTAAATTTTTTAAAATTTCTCTACAAAATGATTGGATTGAAGCAGAAAATCTGAATAGAGACACAGGTATCTACCTTCTTTAATACTACTTCATGTTCATTTTTTCCTGTACTAAAGATCAATAGATGTAGCACAATCTTTAAGTGCATATAAGCAGCTTGCTTTCCTTTTTGGCGTTTACTTCTGAAAACTCCCTTAAGATACTTTCAAGTTTCACCAGTGCTCTCCTTATTTTGTTTCATATACTCCCCCTTATATGTAAACTCACAAAGGCCCTCAGCTCACTAAAGGCTCATTCCTCAAAATTTATTCTTTACCATGGCAGTGCATGCCTACTCCCACTGAAGTTTTATCTATGAATTCCTCAGCTTTCAAGTCTTGGAGCAAAAGGACAAAGCATTATTTTGTCATGAGATTTAATAGAAACTAAGACAATTGAGAGATTGATGTAGCAAAAATATTGTTCAGTCTATAAGACATTGATTTTTTCATTACTTTTAGTGAATATCCATTAGTGCCCATGAATTATTGGGGTGTATATGTTCCTTTATGTGATTGGTTAATTTTTAGAGGTTGGTGCACTATGAAGAGAGTGATTTACTCTTAATCTCCCCTTTCTCTTAAATTATTTAGCTCTACAATTTATCAGCAGTTCCCAAAGAATGCTCTCCTGTCAATGAGAATACATTATATCAGAAATCACAAGCCTTTAGCCCAATAACATGGATTAGAAAGAAATGGCTATTCTTTATTTATTAGTTGAACATTTATAATGTATGAGTACTAAAGATGAGTTTAAAATCTGATATGGGCTTGAATTATGGGAGGTTTTGCATCAGTGGGTGTGAAAAGAACAGGACATTAAATGTAGAAGAACCGGGCTTCCCTGGTGGCACAGTGGTTGGGAGTCCGCCTGCCGATGCAGGGGACACGGGTTCGTGCCCCTGTCTGTGAAGATCCCACATGCCGTGGAGCGGCTGGGCCCGTGAGCCATGGCCGCTGAGCCTGCGCGTCTGGAGCCTGTGCTCCGCAATGGAAGAGGCCACAACAGTGAGAGGCCCGCGTACCGCAAAAGAAAAAAAAAATGTAGAAGAACCATCTTGTTCATTTGAACAAGACTTACATTGTAGGATTAGCCAATCTTTTTATGTATAAATATCATCCTGGTAGTTGAAGTACAGTTTGTTATATCACGTTTTGTAAAAGGGTACATTTGCAGTGATATTATCAAACCTTTGCAGCATATCCATTGGTGAAAGCTTGGAAGAAGAATGGACTCTCTTTATATAAATTATCAGAAGCAGCATTTGTTATATATTCTAAAGAAATGGCTGTATAAGATGCAGGCTCCTGTCATTGGTTTGAAGGCTGACAGTAAGGAATGATCTGGACACAAGCTGTTAGGCAGGTACATGGACAGGAGTCTCATTAAGTCAAGTCATGGTGATACTGATGACTCCCTGCAGTGATTTATCATGGAAACAAATATTCACACATGGAGTCGGACAGATGGTGAACGACAGGTTTATAGTTGGATAGTAAGTTGGAAGGTAGCAGATAATGTTCATGTGCTAGATTTACATTTCGCCCACTTTGTGGGCCTTTGATAATCTCACTTCCTATAAAAATTGTATCTGCCTTCGTATTTTTCATCTTTCCTCAGCTGCCATGGATTCATTACAAGTTTTTTCCATGTTAATGCACTGAAAACTATTCCTGATATTATTTCTTTTTTTTTTTGCATAACATTTTACCATGACCCTTACAAAAGGAGCCTGCTGAATTAATTGAAGCAAAGAGTTAGGTAAATTAGAATGTACTACAAATTAGTCTAAAATTCTCTAAAAATCATCATGCATTTATTCTGAAATATGTTTATTAAGTAGTTGACCAATCAATATTCAGTCAGAGCAATTCCAAATCAAGTATATAATATGTAACAATAATAGCCATTCATTCAGAGCAGGAGAATAAATCAACCTTAATTTAGTTGTAGACCCTCAATTTCCTTTAACTACAGACGTTTTAAATATAGACTTTTATATCCTTGCATTTAAAAAATCAATAAGAATTTCTCACAGCAATTTCTAGTAAAAATATAATTGTCTTAAACATTCTAGTCACATTCTGTACGAATGAGATAAAGTTAACTTTTGCTCTAACTGCCAAACATAATTACTAAAACTCAAGAGAAGAAGAAAAATCTATTCCATTTACCCATACTTTAGCTCTTTGCACTGTTTTGCTCACTTTCTGGATTTTCAATTTTATTCTTTTATAATTTCCGCTCTGTTTCAAGAATTCCCTTTAGCCACTTTCTTAGGATAGGTCTGATTGTGAATAATGCTTTTACTTTTCCTTTGACTGAGAATGTCTTGATTTTCTTTTCATTCCTGAAGAATATTTTCACTGGATATAAAATTTTGAGTTGACATTTTTTTTATAGCATTTGTAAAATAGTGTGCCACTTCCTTCTGGCCTCCATCATTTCTGAAATAAGTCTGCTGTCATTCAAACTGTTCTTCCCCTGTAAGGTAGTCTCTCTGGCTACTGTTAACATTTTATTTTCCTTAAAACTTAGTAATTCAGGTGAGTAGTGGTGGAATAAGAAGACCCAAACCTCATTCCCCCATAGACACACTGACTTAACAACAATACATGACCATAAACCCTTTTGAGAACTCCAGAAACCAGTTAAGAAGTCATAGTACCCAAGGCAAGTGCAAAGCCAGAATAAATGCATTGAAATGGATAATAAAAGTTATTGTATTTTGGGGGCTTCCCTGGTGGCACAGTGGTCGAGAGTCCGCCCACCGATGCAGGGGATGTGGGTTCGTGCCCCGGTCCGGGAAGATCCCACATGCTGTGGAGCAGCTGGGCCCGTGAGCCATGGCTGCTGAGCCTGCGCGTCCGGAGACTGTGCTCCACAACGGGAGAGACCACAACAGTGAGAGGCCCGCGTACCAAAAAAAAAAAAAAAAAAAAAGCTATTGTACTTCACTTTTTGTGGCCCTTCCACTAAGTCAGCACAACTCAGTGCAGTGGGGGGAAAATACCCAATTTGTATCTTCTTCCTTAGGAAGTATTAAAATTTTATTAAATTAACTTTGTTAAGTAGAGCACCAGGGTGCTGGATGGTGAGCAGTGGTTCAACAGCAGACCACAGGGAAATTGAGATAGAGAGGTTTATTACTCACAGGTACTGGAGGAGGTGCATGGCATACCTCCTGGGAGGCCATGTGGGAAGGTCAAGGTCAAGGCTGGTGCAGACAGAAAGAGACAGATCCTGGGGCACATGCCTTTATTAGGGTCTGTCGGTGGAGTGCTTTGGGGTTCCTGGGCTAAGGCCCGAGTGGTCAGTTCAAGCCAAGAAGAGTGGGGTTTGATATGCTCTGTGGTAGTCTTATTGAAGAGGCACAAGAGGAAGGCCCTGGGAGGTGGCAGGACTGCTTCTCATGAGGAGTCACATCAGGAACTTACCTGCAGGCTTTTATCTAGGGAGTGTGTTTGTGTGAGGGGCTAGTGTCAGTATAAGTCTTCTCAGACTGCTTGGCCAAATAAAATGGATGCTGAGGCAGCAATACCATGGAACAGCTTAGCCAGATTCTCAACAGAAGGGAAAAAAAGAGTGGAATGTGTGCCCCAAATTCCCACTTTTAGGAAGACTTCCCAAAGGATTGATTTCTGTCTTGCCAACTCAAAGCACTGATGGGGAACAGCATACCTTCCATGCCTGGCAGTCTAGGGCAAAGGAGAGTTCACCAGCTCTGGAGGGACCAGAGAAACTGTGGTACTGCAGGCAGATACCAGAGGGGGCAAGAGACAAAGAGCTCCTGAAAAAGAAACCTGCAGACCCCTCTCATTGAGGAATTACAGGCACACCCCCTGGATGATGCTTTCCCCAAAAATATTTGAGAAGCCCCAGGAATCGTTGGCCAGGATAACTGATGGAGGCCTTCTCCTGTGTGGAGCCCATCCATAAAGACTAAGAGAGGTGGTTGTTTTTTCAAATGCCCAAATCCAAGCAATACAATATAATGCAACACAAAAATAAAATACTGTAACAAGGCATACAAAGAAACTGAGAGATATAGTCTAATCAAAAAAATAAAATCAATCTCCAGAAAGCAACCTGAAGAAATGGGGAACTGTGACTTACCTGACAAAGAATTCAAAATAATCAGAGAAGTTCAGTGAGGTACTGAGAGAACACAGAGAGACAACTCAGTGAAATCAGGAAAATGATGGATGAACAAAGTGAGAGTATCCACAGAGACAGAAGCTATAAAAATAACTAAATAGAAATTCTCGAGCTGAAGAATGAAATAACTGCATTGAAAAATTCAGTAGTTAGGCTCAACAGCAGAGTTCAGTAAGCAGAGGAAAGGATTAGCCAACTGGCAGGCAAGTCATTTGAAATATCAAGGAAAAATAAGAAAAAAATAATGAAAAAAAATGAAGAAAGCTTGAGAGACTTATAGGACCAATACATACATTTGGGAAGTCCCAAAAGTAAAAGAGACAGAAAATGGGACTGTTATAAACTGAATGTTTGTGCCCCCACCCAAATTCATATGTTGAAGTCCTAACCTCCAATGAGTGGTATTAGGAGGTGAGCCTTTGGAGTAGATTGGGTTATAAGAGTGAAGCCCCTACGAATGAGATTACTGCCCTTACAAAGAAGAACCCAGAGAGTTCTCTCACCCTTTCCTACCCTGTGAAGATAAAATGAGAAGATTGCAGTGTGTAACTGGAAGAGGACCTTCACCAGAACCCAAACACGCTGGCATCCTGATGTCAGAATTCTAGCTCCCAGAACTGTGAGAAATAAGTTTTTGCTATTTCTTAGCCTCTCAGTCTGTGGTATGCCATTAGAGCAGCCTGCACTGACCATACAGAGTCAGAGAGCCTATCTGAAGAAATAATGGCCTAAAGATTCACAAATTAAAGGAAGAAAATGGTGATCCAGATTCAGGAAGCTCAAAAGACTCCATTGAGGGTGAACCCAAAGAGTCCCACACATAGACACATTATAATTAACCTGTCAAAAGTGAGGTAATCCTGAAAGCAACAAGAGAACAGTGACAAATCATGTACAAGGGAGCTGCCAAAAGACTGTCAGTGGATTTCTCAGCAGAAGGGAGTGGAATGAGAGCCCTTTCACAGTAATAAAAGAAATAAAAAGTGTCAACCAAGAATAATATTGTCAGCAAAACTATCCTTCAAGAATAAAGGAGAAATAGTGACCTTCCCAGATAAATAAAAAGTTGAGAGAGTTCATCGCCACTAGAAATGCTAAAGGGAGCCCTTCAAGTTGAAATGAAGGACCACTAGACAACAACACAAGAGCATATGGAAATATAAAGCTATCTGGTAAAGGTACATATATAGACTGATACTGGATCCTGTATTACTGTTAGGTGGTGTATAAGTCACTTTTATAATAATTCTGGAATAGAGTTTAAAAGGTAAAATAGCTACAAAACCATAAAAAAGTAGCAAACAATCACTATACCTCTAAGACTATGTTAATATATATGAAATATTAAAAGGTGTAATTTGTGATATCAGTAACACAAAGCATTGTGAGGGAAGCTGTAAAGAAGTAGAGTTTTTGCAGGTGATTGAAATTAAATTGTTATCAGTTTGAAATAGTTTGTGATAAGATGTTTTATGTAATCCCATGATAATCACAAAGAAAATATCTGTAGAAGATACACAAAAGAAAATGAGAATGTCATCAGAGCATGTCACTACAAAAAAAATAATAAAACACAAATTAAGACAGGAAGAGAGAGTAAGAGGGACAAAAATCCTGTAAGACATTAAAAACACTGAATAAAGTAACAATAGTAAGTCCTCCTATGTCAGTAATTCCTTTAAATGTAAATGGATTAAACAACCAAATTAAAAAACGTAGAGTAGTTAAATGGAGAAAGAAAACACAAGATCCAACTATGTGCTGTCTACAAGACACTCACTTTAACTTTAAGGACACATAGGCTAAAAGTAAATGATGGGAATTCAAAAAGAGTCATGTATTACAATGTTCACTGCAGCTCTATTTACAATAGCCAGGACATGGAAGCAACCTAAGTGTCCAACGACAGATGAATGGATAAAGAAGATGTGGCACATATATACGATGGAATATTACTCAGCCATAAAAGGAAGTGAAACTGAGTTATTTGTAGCAAGGTGGATGGACCTAGAGACTGTCATACAGAGTGAAGTAAGTCAGAAAGAGAAAAACAAATACCATGTGCTAACACATATATAGGGTATCTAAAAAAAAAAAAAGTTCTGAAGAACCTAGGGGCAGGACAGGAATAAAGACATAGACATAGAGAATGAATTTGAGGACACAGGGAGGGAGAAGGGTAGGCTGGGACAAAGTGAGAGAGTGGCATGGACATATATCCACTACCAAATGTAAAATAGATAGCTAGTGGGAAGCAGCCACATAGCACAGGGAGATCAGCTCAGTGCTTTGTGACCACCTAGAGCGGTGGGATAGGGAGGGTGGGAGGGAGACGCAAGAGGGAGGAGATATGGAGATGTATGTACTTGTATAGCTGATTCACTTTGTTATACAGCAGAAACTAACACACCATTGTAAAGCAATTATACTCCAATAAAGATGTTAAAATTAAAAAAAAAGTAAATGATGGGAAAAGATGTTCCATGTAAATGGTAATGGAAGAGAGCCAGAGTGGCTATGGATTTGAAAGTCAAAATGGACTATCAAAAACAGTCAGAGAGACAAAGAAGGACATTATATAATGATGAAAGTGTCAACTCACCAAAAAGTTGTAAGAATTATAACCATATCTACACCTAACAGCTGAGCACACAAATATATGAAGCAAACATTGACAGGCTTGAAGGGAGAACCAGACAGTAAGATAATAGTAGTTGGAAATTTCAATACCCCACTCTCAGTATGGGATTCACCAGACAAAAGATCAATATGGGAATAGAATACTGTATATCAGTTGAACCTAACAGACATACAAAGAACACTCCACCCAACAATGTCAGAGTAAACATTCGATTCAAGTGCACATACTGCATTGTCCAGGATAGATCATACAGAAAAGGAAAACTATGGACAATTCACAAATATGTGGAAATTAAGTAACACACTTTTGAACAATCAATGTGTCAAAAAGGAAATCAAAATTGGAAAATATATTGAGATAAATAAAATTCAAAACATACTATAGGAAAATTTATGGAATAGAGCAAAAAGCAGTACTAAGAGGGAAGTTTGCTATAACATGTTCATTTCAAACAGAAAAAAAAATGATTTGAAATCACCAACCTAACTTTACACCTCAAGGAACTGTAAAAAGAGTTTCAAACTAAACCCAAAGTTACCAGAATGAAGGAAATAATAAAGATTAGAACAGAAATAAAATAGATCATAGAAAATATCTATAAATGATCAACAAAATTGACAAACCCTCAAATAGACTAGAAAAATAGAAAAGACTCTAATAACAAAAATATGGAAGGAATAAGGGGGAAATTCCCTAGTGGTCCAGTGCTTAGGACTTGGCATTTTCACTGCTGGGATCCGGGTTTGATCCCTGGTTGGGGAACTGAGATACTGTGACCAAAAAATAAAAAAATAAGGGACTGATGCCACAGAAGTTAAAGAAAAAAAAAAAAGATCGTAAGAGACTACTATGGACAATTATACACCAAAAAATTAGGTAACTTAGAAGGAATAGATAAATTCCCAGAAACACACTGCTTACCCAGACTGTATCTTGAAGTAGTAAAAAATCTGAATAGACCAATAGTGAGCAAGGAGATTGAAGTAGTAATCAAAAATCTCCCAACAGGGCTTCCCTGGTGGCGCAGTGGTTGAGAGTCTGCCTGCCCATGCAGGGGACACGGGTTTGTGCCCTGGTCCGGGAAGATCCCACATGGCGCGGAGCGGTTGGGCCTGTGAGCCATGGCCGCTGAGCCTGCGCGTTCGGAGCTTGTGCTCCGCAACAGGAGAGGCCACAACAGTGAGAGGCCTGCGTACCGCAAAAAAAAAAAAAAAATCTCCCAACAAACAAAACCCCAGGACCAGATGACTTCAGCAGTGAAATCTACCAAACGTTTAAAGAAAAATTAGTACCAATTCTTCTCAAACTGTTTTGTATAGTTGAAGAGGAAGGAACACTCACAAACTCATTTTATGAGGCCAGCACTCCTGTAGTGTAACTGCCTGACGTTAAGTTTTTGATTGCCAAGCCATCCATTTCAAAGACATCCATTTCAAATAAACGTGTTGCCAGTTGACTGTCACAGCTACTAAGAACCAACGAAATATGGAACCAGGTCCCCCTACCCATGATGGTCCTCTTTTAGAAAACCCTGGGCGAACCGTGTAACTGACAGCTTGAGTGACCCCACTTCTCCTTTCCTGCTCCCTAATTCCGGCTCTTATGTTTTAAATTCACCAATGAGTAAACCCACAGAAACCTTCAGGCCCTAATAAAGGCAGAGCCCCAGGTCCATGCCAATTTCCTCCTCTTATAAGGGTACCCACATTATTGGACTAGGTCCTACCCTAAAGACCTCATGTTAATGTAATTACCTCTTTAAAGACCTGGTCTCCAAACACAGTCACTTACTGAGGTACTTGGGGTTAAGACGTCAACATAATAATTTTGGAAGGGACACAATTCAGCCCTTAAATGTCCGCAGATGGCACACACTTGTCTTAGGTCACCTAAAACCAGCAGTATTTATGTACTCTCTACCTTTACAAGTAATTGTAATAATCCTATGTAAGTAGGACACTAGCTGTGGTTAACTAAATTATGTAGCACCCTTGTACAGGCAAAATATTGATCTATAATAGTTTTTATATGGTTTCTCTATATTTAAAAAACTTTACAATACAATAAACAATTGCCTGATGTGTATAAAAATTTTTTTCAAATATATAGCATAGAATAGGAATATAAAAATCAGAAAAGATGAGTATTTTATCTCAATGAAACACTCAAATAACTTTGATATAGCAAGGCAAGAGATCCATTTTTGCTTTCATCAGCTAAAATGACTTTGATGACTTCTAGAATTGTTATTCATTTACTTGTAATAGAAAACCGATGGCCAGAAAACTTACAAGAAGGAAAAAGAATATTGAAAATTTGATGAGTTCAAAATGAGAAGTGTTCAGAATCATTAAACTCATTCACAGAGAATTTTATCTATATCTTTCCTATATAGATAACAGGGCACACCATCAAGTAAAAGACTACAGATTTAATTATCACCCTGATATTATGCTTTCTAGAAAAGTTAAAAAGTCTTGTGACAATTTAATTTCATAAAGCAATTGCTTACTAAGTCATCAAAATTTAAAGACTAATATATATATATGTATGTATTAGAGTGATGGATTTCACTAACAGTTTCATTGAAACCACTTTTGTCTCTTATATGAAGCTTCTTTTAGATAGATGGACTGGTGTATTACAACTGATGCCAAAACTGAGCTCTCTATCAGGGGATCGTGTGTCTTTTGAGTTCAAAATAACCTTGCTAGATACATGGAAAAAAAGAAACAGTACTTTTTTAAAAAGAAAAAATATATTTTATTGCAATTGCTCTAAAGTGGTAAATAAGAGTAGATAAATACAATAAGCAGTAGTAAAATCATTAATTTTATTTTTGACTTTGATAATGAATTTTAAATAACCACTTATTTTCAATTTATGTTAGCACATGTTTAGTGTACAAATCACATAGACCTTTCATGTTCCTGTCAATTTCTATAATTTGTCAATTGCTTCTCTTTACAAAATAGGAGTTTTAGAGGTATGGTATCTGTGTGTCCTGGAAATCACAATTCTACATTCAATTCTGCATGCAGTGAAGGCTGAACTCTATAGTGAATAAAGGTATATCAAACAAGTCTTCTTTATTCAGCCAACAAAAAGAAAATGATTTACGTGTTCAAAATAAATTTCATATTTCCACTTTTTAATTAAAGTACTTTAACATTATTCAAAATGTTTGATGCATACAATTTAGTGAATTGATCTTGACTTAGATCATTGTATGATGTCCACAACCTAGTTTAAATATAAGTTCTCTTCATTTCGTGTGGCACTATAAGAATACCCGTGAAATTCATGGACAAAGGTTAGGTGTGGATTGTGCACTCATTTAAGATTTCATGGTGCTGGGGCTTGGCTCTCTCCTATAGGCGACACTGCCCTGTGCTATCCTGAGGTAGAAATTCTGTAAGTATGCAGTGGCATGCACATACTATGTTGGTCAGTATATTTTGTGTTGTGGTACCAAACAATTCCCACGTCCTTGTGGTTTAAATCCACAAACATCAACTTCTTCCTTGTAAATTGTATCCATCACCTACAGCAGTGGTTGTTATGGTCCCCAGATTTCCAGGGTGAAGAACTGGAATGAACGTTTCAAATACTACCAGGAGAGGGAAAAAGGAGAACAAAGAAGGATATTGTGTTGACAGTTAACTATCCAGTCTGGAAATAAGAAATGTCACTTCTGCTCCAAGCTCACTGGTCAAAACGAGTCACAGCTCTACCAACCACAAAAGGATTAGAAGGTGCATTGTTGCTGTATTTTGGAAGAGGAAAGAAGTGAAAATATATGGTGGACAGAACTTATAACAACCACAATCCCTGCCATCTTTACCTATTAAATTCACCCCAGTTTCACCACACACACACACACACACACATACATACACTTCAAGATGGAAGGAATTCTGCCATTTTTCTCCCGTATTTATGAGGCCCCTCTCCAAAATGGCAATTAAGTTCATTACTTTTTTTTTAATTTTTAGTGAAGTATGGTTGATTTACAATGTTGTGTTAGTTTCAGATGTACAGCAAAGCGAATCAGTTCTACATATACATTTATCCATTCTTTTTCAGATTCTTTTCCCATATAGGTTATTACAGAGTACTGAGTAGAGTTCCCTGTGCTATACAGTAGGTCCTTATTAGTTATCTATATATGGTAGTGTATATATGTCAATCCCAATCTCCTAATTTATCACTTCCCCCCACGTTTACCCTTTGGTAACCGTAAGTTTGATTTCGACATCTGCGAGTCTCTTTCTGTTTTGTAAATAAGTTCATTTGTATCATTTTTTATTAGATTCCACATAGAAGTGATATCATATTTGTCTTTCTCTGTCTGACTTCACTTAGTATGATAATCTCTAGGTCCATCCATGTTGCTGCAAGGGACATTATTTTGTTCTTTTTATGTCTGAGTAGTACTCCATTGTACATATATATACCACATCTTCTTTATTCATTCATCTGTCGATGGACACTTAGGTTGCTTCCATGGCTTGACTATTGTAAACAGCGCTGCAATGCACATATCCTTTTGAACCATGGTTTTCTCTAGATATATGCCCAGGAAGTTAGTTTGGTCTTTGTCTTTTTTTTTCTTAATCAACACTGGAGGCTTTGCTAATTAGCATTGTAAGTTTAGGATATTATATTAGGTATTGGTTAGGGTTCTCCAGAGAAACAGAGGAATGGGATATATATATAGAGAGAGAGAGATAGATAGATGATAGATAGATAGACAATCAGTTCTGTTTATTAAAAAAACGTGGAAAACGTCAGTCATTTTTCTTTTAAGGCCTTTACCTAATCAGGTGAAACCCAACCACATTATGGAGAGTAATTACCTTAATTCAAAGTCTACTGATTTAAATGTTAATTTTATCTAAAAAAAATACCTTCACAGAAAGATCTAGAATAATGTTTGACCAAATGTCTGGGTACCGTGGCCTAACCAATTTAACACATAAAATTAACCATCCCCGATATCATCAAACTGGAGAGGTTGCCTGCTAGGTAAGCATCAGGAACAAGGTGGATATAATTACTTACCATTATGGGCCACCGCCCTGCATGGCAACCAGTAGCTTGTGATACACAGGAATCTGTGGTGATAACTAAGAGACTGCTGTGTCCTGTGGATGAGATTGATGGGGAGGCAAAGGCTATAATCAAAAATCACAAAAGTCTGGTGGACAGGAAGCCGATATCAGCTCCAGAGTTGAAAACCATAATTTGTTTTCTAGTATCCAGAGCGAGCATTTCTCATGCCCAGATATTGTTGATTTAAGAATAACCCAGTTCTCCTGTGGAAAAAAACTAAAATACCTCTGGATTTGTATATTACTATTTCCCCACTCTTTTTCCAATGGACCTAAAGCCAGTGACCTGTATGAATATGTGTTAGGAAGGGGACAACCCAGAGTTTTTCAGGGTTGTTAGATACAGGACCTGAGCTGACAATGATTCTAGGAGAACCAAAGTGCCATTATATTTTAACTGTTGGGCTGAAGGTAAATGGTGGCCAGATGATAAGTGGAATATTGATCCAAGTTCCTCTTGAAGGGGATCCAATGGGTCTGTAAACTACCTAACTTCCCCTCCTCCCCCCGACCCCCAGGACTTAAGTACATAATACGGATAAATACACTTAGCAGCTGGCACAACCTCACACTGGTTCTATGATCTTATGATCTTTGGGGCGTAATCATAATGGAAGAAAGGGAGATGTGAGGAACCCTAAAACTCCACATCCACCTCAACTAGAAAATATAGTCAGAAGCAAAATGACCTCCTGAGTGGGATACTGAAGGTGAATGTTCCCTCAAAGACACAAAGAGTTCAGTGGTGTCGATCTCTGTTATGGCCTCCATGTAATTCATTTAAAGGAGTTTTGAAAAGTAAACAGATGGCAGAGAACCACCATAAAATTAAGTATATGGAAACCTCACTGCAGTTCTGTGCTGGATGCAATTATCATTACTAAAAGAGATCGATACATACTATACCTTTTGGTGAGTTTTTATTGATTTGGAAAATGTGTTCTTTTCTATTCTCCAAAAAGAAAGAGTATAAAAGTAATAGTTCCAATCCACCTGGGAGGATATACAGAAAATCCACTCTCTGAGGTTAACTGTCTTCTCTAGATGAGCGGACCTTCCTTACCTTGTCACCCAGGAGAGCATCACTGTGGACCTCTATTTTCATACTCTCCTGTGAATTGGATTTGGTGAGCAGAGCATCAGAAATAATTTGGCAGCAAGCATGTGCCAAGAGTGAGAGATTAACTGTGTCCATTGTGGCACTGCCATACTGGTCATTATTTTGATGATTCAGTGATCTGGTCCACATCATAACATACACTCTAAAATTAAGGTCAAGTTACTTTGCTTTGCCTCCTGCCTCTAAAAAGAAAGTGTTTTATGAGTATTTTTGAATTTTGGAATATAGTTGATTTACAGTGTTGTGTTAATTTCTGTCATACAGCAAAGTGATTCAGAGACATATATAGATATACATATATATTGTTTTTCATATTCTTTTCCATCATGGTTTATTACAGGATATTGAATACAGTTCCCTGTGCTATACAGTAGGACCTTTTTGTTTATCCTATGTATAATAGTTTGCATCTGCTAATCCCAAACACCCAACCTATCCCTCCCCTACCCCGCCTCCCCCTTGGCAACCACAGTCTGTTCTCTATGTCTATGAGTCTGTTTCTTTTTCATAGATAAGTTAATTGAAAAACAGCCACAATTTTTGATTAGCAAAAGTACTCTGTAAGTAGTATAAAAGAGATAAATTGAAAAAGCTGGGTATAATTGCAATTTATATCATAGAAAATTATTATTCCTAATATGTAAAAACTTTATTAACAAAGAATACAAAGACTAGCAGTCATATGGAAAAATGAAAAGTAACAGGAGTACAGCATTCATAGAAAAAGAAATGCAGTGGATAAAATGAATAATTAAAAATGTGTTATATATACAGAAGAAAAAGGGATGGTAACTCAGTATCTTTGAATATACATTTTTATTTGACATTGAAACTGAATAAATGTTTGTACAGTTACAAAACAAAAATGAAAACAACATTAAAAAAGTGATTCCTAAAAACCAAAGCAAACGGAACCAAGTGCATTTCCCCAGGTGTGTATGGAGTCAATGGCTTAGGTACACAGAGTAAATGTTCCCAGATATTGTAAAGCTGAGTAATTTGCAGATCCCTAGTGGAATATAAGAACAAAATGAACTGTAAGATAAGACTTACACATTTTCTATAACCGTATTTTAGTAATAATAGTGATGTTACTCTGAATATATTAGGTGCATTAATCTATATATAAATGTACACCTCTGAATCATATATATGTGTATATGTATGCATATTCATATATACATATATATGAATTTAAGAAAAAGTAATTATATTACTACCATTAGCAAATAAGAGTTTTACAAGAGAAAAACATTATGAAAAACAAATTATGTTAATTAAAACTGAAATAGATAACATATGGTAATTTTAAGTTTTAATTAGACATATAAGTATGAATTCATGATGTATTTTCATTTAAAATAACAAAATAAACATGTAAAATTATATATGATATTCATTATAAACATATGCATACATATGTGTGCATTTCTTCTACTCCCCACTACAAAGATCCAGAATAAATGATAGCTCAGTAGCACTGATTACCCCAAATGTCTACACTGTGGTTTCTAATGACCATTTCTCATTCAAGGGAACCATTATTTCTTAGATAGGTGGCTGATTTCAGATCTGGAGCAAGGCATATACAAGTGAAACTGAGTGATATTATTATTAAAAAATCAATGAATCTTTGAAAAATTATTGATTTCATCTTAAAAGGGTATGGCTGTCAAGTTGAAGAGGCTCTCATTCACCAAAGACGGGGCAATGCAATAAAGGAAAATAAGAATGCATTTATGCTGACTTTCCTATGTGAACTGTACCTTGGGCAACAAAAGTTGATGAGAGAATGTCTTCTTTATAGGAGAATTTTGTTAATAAATGATACAACTAGAATATAGCATTTGCAGAACACCGAATAAGATAATAGAATATATCATCAATGGTTTCTAAAACCATTAAGTGTTTTTATTTTTGCGGTACGCAGGCCTCTCACTGTTGTGGCCTCTCCCGTTGTGGAGCACAGGCTCCGGACACGCAGGCTCAGCGGCCATGGCTCACGGGCCCAGCCGCTCCACGGCATGTGGGATCTTCTCGGACCGGGGCACGAACCCGTGTCCCCTGCATCGGCAGGCGGACTCTCAACCACTGCGTCACCAGGGAAACTCCCATTAAGTGTTTTTAGGAGGGGAATTTTATAATATTGGGTTGGCCAAAAAGTTTGTTCAGGTTTTTCCGTAAGCTGTTACGGACCAAACTTTTTGGCCAACACAATAAATAAAATGAAACACTTGAACCCACTGATCAAAATTACCAGCAAGAAAAGAGCCACAACTGAACTGAATTATGTGTCTTCTGATGTGATGCAAGTGAAAGTATATAGCACCATGTATGATAAATCCTTGACAAAAGTCAAATCTAAATCTGACAGAGCCTCTCCATCGAAATGTCATTTTATTGGAGGATAGAACATATTATGCAAACAGTGGGATCCAATCAGCAAAATCCAGATGGTAAATCATTCTACAGGGAAAATGTTTTGGTTTCTTCTATAACAAATAGCAAGAAGAAAATAAAAGAGGGGATCTAGATTAAAAGAGAAATATAGGAAGCAAATTCAATAAATGGATTGTGAATCCTGATATGAACAGACCAGCTTTAAAAATGTGATATTGAATTTTAATAACACCTGTGTGATTGGTAATCTTATGAAATTAGTGTTAATATGTTTAAGAGTTTAGTTATTTGTGTAATACATGAGAAATTGACTACATTCAAATTTGTAACATTGTAGACAATCCTGAAAAACAATTGCATTTGCTTTAGTTTTAATTTGAGATTAAGTCCATGAATAAAAGTAGGTAACATTATAAATTCATTCAATATATAAGCCCTAGAACTATTGATATAATTTGCATATGAAAATACTTTTCTTAAAAAGAGCATAGTAATCAAATAATACTGATGGCTTATTGCAGCTACTTTGTCTATGTGAAGTGAACATTATCCCAATAGTCAATGAAAAAAATCTTTAAAAATTTAAATTTCTCATTTTTGTCATTTCTTATAATTGTTATTAACTTAGTCTTTTCCATGACCGTGTATCTAAAATAATTATAAAGAGCTGTTCAAAAATATTATATTGCCATAGATGGTGTTTATCCTTGTGATTACATTGGACACATCAGATGATCTAGAATGATCTCCTCATTTCAACATCTTTAACTGGATTACACCTGCAAAGTCCCTTTTACCACATACGGTAACATTTTCACAGGTTCTGGGGATTAGGACATGGGCATTTTTACATAGGGGACTACCACACTATAACATAGATTTGTGATTTTTTGCAAAATACAAATACCAATTTGAGCTACTGAATATACATTTTTGGTAATCATCAGCTTATCTCAATATATGAGGAGTTTTTAGTCTGAAAGATCATTTCTATTTTAGTCTCTTTCTATTTGAACTTTCTATTACATGTCAACAATTTTAAAAAGTGAGAACAAACAGCAACGACAAGAAGATTACCAGATGGCCCTTTGATAGGGTGTCACCACGAAGCAGGAGTTTATCTAGTTATTTTTCTGCTGTTGTGTGAGACATGAGAAAAATTACTGTTAAAACTTTGTGGTTTTGGCTTAAAAAGATATTATTTTCTATAATTGTCATGTTGACTATTTCATTAATTTAAAGTACATTATAGCATCTGCTATGTGCCAGATGCCATCCTGAGACTGTATGAATATCACTGTTGTCAGCCTTCAGTACTCTTTCCAGCCACATTACAAGTGAGGAAACTGAGGCACAGAGAGTTCAGATGTCTTGCTTAGATGGCACAGCTAGTGAGTGGTGGGGCTTCTGTTCCCACTCAAACAGTCTGGTTCCACCAAGAGCAGAGCCTGCAGATTTAACCACCACATTAGGGCTGCCTACAAGTAGCAAGCACAGATGGATATTAAAGCAATGAAGTTCGCTGTATAGTTGCTGCTAAATCAGGAGTTTCTTCCATTGCTAATCCCCAAATGATAGAGCTCATTTCATCCACGAAGAAAGATGTTTTTCCCAAGTCAAGGTCAAGTTATAAGTAACTTTGGGTTTGGGTGGCAGGGTTCATGCCATCCATAGCCACTGTTTACAAACTCAGCATGTATCTTGAGTGACCTATGCCTAGCTGTTGAGTTCACATCACTAACCCAGACTCCTCCTCCTTTAGTTTTGTTCCCTCCAAATATCCTAAGTCTCCAGTACATAAAAAACATAAAAATAATTACAAATTTCAAAAGAGAATGATTGAAGGTAAACTCTCAGTTGCTGATGAAAATGATTTAAAGAAGATTGAGTTACCTAATAAGAGACCCCATATGCACACATACAGACATTTATGTATCTTGTATGTTACATAACAAAAATATATTTGTGTATATATACACATATAAATGCATATATATGTGTGTATATAAACACATATACATTACATATACCTTATATTATGAACTACCATTTCAGAAGAATAATTAATGTCTTTAAAGTAATACAAAACATTTATACCACTTAACTGCAACCAATGTAAAATTAATTTTTTTGGTCAAAGTCCCTTTATAATAATATGAGTAAATTTGCATTGCTCAACATAGCTTATATATTACCTACATCTTTATATACTCATTCAAAATCAGATGTTGAAATGTAAATTTAAGATTATTTGAAGACAAGAGGCTAAATTATTATTAGTTTCTTAAAAACAAATACAAAAGAGATAACTTCAAAACATATCTCTGATTTCAGAAATTTGCCAAAATAGATTAGCACTCTTGCAACTTAAAAATTTAGAGCTTTAAGAACAGACAAAACTGGTAGTAAGAATTTCAATTCCATTGTTTTCTTGCACAGCCACGAAACATATTTTTATTTATGCCAAAATTTATGTATTTCTATTACTTTAAATGATCCTAGTAAGAATGATTTTTATTTCATGTTATCCTCATACTTAATTTATTTTCCCCAAAATCTTATTTCTAAAAATTGGATAATTAAGACATTTATTGTTAGAGAAAAATATGTATAAAGTGATGAAGTGTGTTCTTTTGCTTAGAAGATTTTGTGGATTTCTGCCTTTAAATTTCTTACCACATTTTGCTTTGTGTATTGGCATATAATTAACAACAAAACAAGATTTGAAAGCTTTCAAGGCAAATAGATCTTACAGAACAGATTTTGGGCAAATAGATCTTAGGGAAAAAAAAACCTCAACAGGCAAGAAAACCTGAGCAACTCAATTTAAAAAGTAGGCAAAGGACTTGAATAGACATTTATCCAAAGAAGATAATATAAGTGACCTATATCTACATGAAAAGAAGTTCAGCATCACTAATCATTAGAGAGATGCAGATCTTAACCACAATGAGAAAATGATTTTTACTTTATTTTAACTTAAAAAAGAATCCAGGATGAAGGAATTGCTAAATTTCATATAAATGTTTTTCTACCACAAAGATGTAATTACTAAAAACTAGTACATGCATGCAAGCATGTGTGCATATGTGTGTGTGTGTGTGTGTGTGTGTGCGTGCATACACAGGCGTGCACAAGCACGTATGCTCACCTGGTACAGCTGAAAATATTAAGTGGTGGTAGGTTACATTTCTTATTCACTACATGTTTCCATTTTAGGTGTATTCAGACTCATTGCTTCACTAGATGATGAAATAAGCAAAGACACAATTATACATGCTCCCACCTCCATCTCTCTCGTCTTTTTTAAGCTAGATTATACATTTTACCATGTCAAACTTTTTTTTTAAATTAATTTGTTTATTTTGGCTGCATTGGGTCTTCATTGCTGCGCGGGGGCTTTTCTCTAGTCGTGGTGAGCAGGGACTACTCTTCATTGCAGTGCGCAGGCTTCTCATTGCGGTGGCTTCTCTTGTTGCAGAGCACGGGCTCTAGGAGCCCGGGCTTCAGTAGTTGTGGTTCATGGGCTCTACGAGTGCAGACTCAGTAGTTGTGGCGCACGGGCTTAGTTGCTCCGCGGCATGTGGGAATCTTCTTGGACCAGGGCTCGAACCCGTGTGCCCTGCATTGGCAGGCGGATTCTTAACCACTGCGCCACCAGCGAAGCCCTACCACGTCAAACTTTAAATGTTGTATTGTTACTATAAATCCCCTCTGTCAGTGAGTCTCAGTTCTATATTTAAAGGAATTTAATGCCCATCAGTAGTTTAATTTTTGCGTTTCCAGGATATATAATTTCCTTCATCTCACAGCCTGCATTTCATTATCAGATCATTTTATTCAGAAAGTCACATGTGCTGTATATCCCCTGACTTCTCATGTGTTTGAGAACGTTGGTTTGTTAGCTTCATGCTGAAGACACCTTGGACAGTCACTGTATTGCTCACACATCTCTGTAGACATTGTTCCATACATTTTGTTGTTTTATGTTGCTGTGAAGACGTTTAGATCCAAACTTCAAAGATTATTTGCCTTTTTATGTTTGGCAAATAGAGAGAGAACATCTCTATTTATGACTAAAAGAGAACATCTTTTAGTCATAAAGTTCAGTAATATCATCAGTATAAGCTTTGAAGTTGATCATTTTTTAAATCACTTTTTCCTAGCAAATATTATACAGTTTTTATCCAGAGGTTTAATTTTTCCTTTATTTCGGGAAAGCATGCCTTCATTTATCTTAGGACAATTTATTTGCCTGGTGTTCCATTTGTTTAGATCTCTGCTTTAAGAAGACCAGCATCTATGTATGTTGAACTCCATTTTTCTGCCTTTCTAACAATCCTCTTCTACCAAATCATTTTTATACATGAATTTTTTTCTATTTTGTTTCCTGGGGATTTTAAAGTTTGGCTACAATGCCTCTTTTTAGTCATGCTTATTAACACTTCATTTTTCTAAGATGATTTTCTTCTCCGCATGTCTTGTTTTTGTCTCATCTACCCTGAGTAAGACCAACTTCATTTTAATCTCTGTTTGCTGTATCATAATCTCTTCTCTCAACACTTGTGCCTCATTTTTACATTTTTTTGTTGTTCATAGAGACGTCAAAGTGTTCGGAATTTTACATTTCTTCTCTGAAATAGTCATGCATTTTATTGATTATCTATATTTATTATGTCTTATTCATCTAACTTTAGTTTATGCTTCTCTCTCTTCTTTCTTTTTTTTGCAATTTTTTGAGCTGATGTCAGGCTAGGTCAGGTATGAACTCCTGTGTGATTATGAAGTAGGGCAGGTGCACATGTGGGGTGTGTGTGTGTGTGTGTGTGTGTGTGTGTGTGTGTGTGTGTGTGTGATGTTCTTTTGGAGGGAAGGCAGCTGTGTTGCCCTACAGGCCTTACAAGGATTTATTCTAACACCATATACAAGCTGTTTCCTCTGGAAGCTTGTGGCCTTTTATTATTCAATCTACACACCAGTGGTGAGTTGAGCTTTATAGTTACAGAGTTGTAGTTCTGTCCCTTTCTTTGTTCTTTGAATAAAGCAGTAATATTTCTCAATATACTTTCTCAGTGAAATTGGAAATAGAGTAGTGAGCAAAGATACTTTCCTTTGGCCATCAGACTTGGAGCCTGAAAAACATTTAATAACTCCTGAAAACTTTGAATAGGCATATAACATTTTTCTTTTATTCTTTTTTATTAAAGTATAGTTGATGTACAATGTTACATATTATAGGTGTCAATATAGTCATTCACAATTTTTAAAGGTTATACTCCATTTATAGTTATTATAAAATACTGGTTATACTCCCTGTGTTGTACAGTATATCCTTGTAGCTTATTTTATTCTATTTTATTTTTTAACATCTTTATTGGAGTATAACTGCTTCACAATGGTGTGTTAGTTTCTGCTTTATAAAAAAGTGAATCACTTATACGTATACATATGTCCCCATATCTCTTCCCTCTTGCATCTCCCTCCCTCCCACCCTCCATATCCCACCCCTCTAGGTGGTTACAAAGCACCGAGCTGATCTCCCTGTGCTATGCGGCTGCTTCCCACTAGCTATCTATTTTACATTTGGTAGTGTATATGTGTCCATGCCACTCTCTCACTTCGTCCCAGCTTACCCTTCCCCCTCCCTGTGACCTCAAGTCCATTCTCTAAGTCTGCATCTTTGTTCCAGTCCTGCCCCTAGGTTCTTCAGATCCATTTTTTTTCTTTTTTTTGATTCCATATATATGTGTTAGCATACAGTATTTGTTTTTCTCTTTCTGACTTACTTCACTCTGTATGACAGTCTCTAGGTCCATCCACCTCACTACAAATAACTCAGTTTCGTTCCTTTTTATGTCTGAGTAATATTCCATTGTATATATGTCCACATCTTCTTTATCCATTCATCTGATGATGGACACTTAGGTTGCTTCCATGCCCTGGCTATTGAAAATAGAGTTGCAATGAACATTGTGGTACATGACTCTTTTTGAATTATGGTTTTCTCAGGGTATATGCCCAGTAGTGGGATTGCTGGGTCGTATGGTAGTTCTATTTTTAGTTTTTTAAGGAACCTCCATGCTGTTCTCCATAGTGGCTGTATCAATTTACATTCCCACCAACAGTCCAAGAGGGTTCCCTTTTCTCCACACCCTCTCCAGCATTTATTGTTTGTAGATTTTTTGATGATGGCCATTCTGACCAGTGTGAGATGACATCTCATTGTAGTTTTGATTTGCATTTCTCTAATGACTAATGATGTTGAGCCTTCTTTCATGTGTTTGTTGGCAATCTGTATATCTTCTCTTGAGAAATGTCTATTTAGGTCTTCTGCCCATTTTTGGATTGGGTTGTTCGTTTTCTTGATATTGAGCTGCATGTGTTGCTTGTATGTTTTGGAGATTGTCAGTTGCTTCATTTGCAAATATTTTCTCCCATTCTGAGTGTTGTCTTTCCGTCTTGTTTATGGTTTCCTTTGCCGCGCAAAAGCTGTTAAGTTTCATTAGGTCCCATTTGTTTATTTTTGTTTTTATTTACATTTCTCCAGGAGCTGGGTCAAAAAGGATCTTGCTGTGATTATGTCATAAAGTGTTCTGCCTATGTTTTCCTCTTAGAGTTTGATGCTGTCTGCCCTTACATTTAGGTCTTTAATCCATTTTGAGTTTATTTTTGTGTATGGTGTTAGGGAGTGTTCTAATTTTATTCTTTTAGATGTAGCTGTTCGGTTTTCCCAGCACCACTTACTGAAGAGGCTGTCTTTTCTCTACTGTATATTCCTGTCTCCTTTATCAAAGATAAGGTAACCATATGTGCATGGGTTTATCTCTGAGATTTCTGTCGTGTTCCATGGATCTATATTTCTGTTTTTGTGCCAGTACCATACTGTCTTGATTACAATAGCTTTGTAGTATAGTCTGAAGTCAGGGAGGCTGATTCCTCTAGTTCCGTTTTTCTTTCTCAAGATTGCTTTGGCCATTCAGGGTCTTTTGTGTTTCCATACAAATTGTGAAATTTTTTACTCTAGTTCTGTGAAAAATGCCATTGGTAGTTTGATAGGGATTTCATTGAATCTGTAAATTGCTTTGGGTAGTAGAGTCATTTTCACAATGTTAATTCTTCCAATCTAAGAACATGGTATATCTCTCCAACTATTTGTATCATCTTTAATTTCTTTCATCAGTGTCTTATAATTTTCTGCATATAGGTCTTTTGTCTCCTTAGGTAGGTTTATTCCTAGATATTTTATTCCTTTTGTTTCAATGGTAAATAGGAGTTTTTTTTAATTTCACTTTCAGATTTTTCAACTTTAGTGTATAGGAATGCAAGAGATTTCTCTGCATTAATTTTGTATTCTGCTACTTTACCAAATTCATTGATTAGCTCTAGTAGTTTTCTGGTAACATCTTTGGAATTCTCTGTGTATAGTATCATGTCATGTGCAGACAGTGACAGCTTTACTACTTCTTTTCCAATTTGTATTCCTTTTATTTCTTTTTCTTCTCTAATTGCTGTGGCTGAAACTTCCAAAACTATGTTGAATAAGAGTGGTGAGAGTGGGCAACCTTGTCTTGTTCCTGATCTTAGTGGAAATGCTTTCAGTTTTTCACCATTGAGGACAATGTTGGCTGTGGGTTTGTCATATATGGCCTTTATTATGTTGAGGTAAGTTCCCTCTATGCCTACTTTCTGGAGGGTGTTTATCATAAGCAGGTGGTGAATTTTGTCAAAAGCTTTCTCTGCATCTATTGAGATGATCATATGGTTTTTATCCTTCAGTTTGTTAATATGGTGTATCACATAGATTGATTTGCGTATGTTGAAGAATCCTTGCATAGCTGGGATAAACCCCACTTGATCATAGTGTTTGATCCTTCTAATGTGCTGCTGGATTCTGTTTGCTAGTATTTTGTTGAGGATTTTTGCATCTATGTTCATCAGTGATATTGGCCTGTAGTTTTCTTTGTGACATCTTTGTCTGGTTTTGATATCAGTGATGGTGGCCTTGTAGAATGAGTTTGGGAGTGCTCCTCCCTCTGCTATATTTTGGAAGACTTTGAGAAGGATAGGTATTAGCTCTTCTCTAAATGTTTGATAGAATTTGCCTGTGAAGCCCTCTGGTCCTGGGCTTTTGTTTGTTGGAAGATTTTTAATCACAGTTTCAATTTCAGTGCTTGTGATTGGTCTGTTCATATTTTCTGTTTCTTCCTCGTTCAGTTTTGGAAGGTTGTACTTTTCTAAGAATTTTTCCATTTCTTCCAGGTTGTCCATTTTATTGGCATACAGTTGCTTGTAGTAATCTCTCATGATCCTTTGTATTTCTGCAGTGTCAGTTGTTACTTCTCCTTTTTCATTTCTAATTCTATTGATTTGAGTCTTCTCCTTTTTCCTGATGAGTCTGGCTAATGGTTTATCAATGTTGTTTATCTTCTCAAAGAACCACCTTTTAGTTTTATTGATATTTGCTCTCGTTTCCTTCATTTCTTTTTCATTTATTTCTGATCTGATCTTTATGATTTCTTTCCTTCTGCTAACTTTGGGGTTTTTTTGTTCTTCTTTCTCTAATTGCTTTAGGTGTAAGGTTAGTTGTTTATTTAAGATGTTTCTTGTTTCTTAAGGTAGGCTTGTATAGCTATAAAATTCCATCTTAGAACTGCTTCTGCTGCATCCCATAGGTTTTGGGTTGTTGTGTTTTCATTGTCATTTGTTTCTAGGTATTTTTTGATTTCCTCTTTGATTCTTCAGTGATCTCTTGGTTATTAAGTAGTGTGTTGTTTTACCTCCGTGTATTTGTATTTCTCACTGATTTTTTCCTGTATTGATATCTAGTCTCATAGCGTTGTGGTCGGAAAAGATACTTGATACAATTTCAGTTTTCTTAAATTTATCAAGGCTTGACTTGTGACCCAAGATATGATCTATCCTGGAGAATGTTCCATGAACACTTGAGAAGAATGTGTATTCTGTTGTTTTTGGATGGAATGTCCTATAAATATCAAGTCCATCTTTTTTAATGTGTCATTTAAAGCTTGTGTTTCCTTATTTATTTTCATTTTGGATGATCTGTCCATTGGTGAAAGTGGGGTGTTAAAGTCCCCTAGTATGATTGTGTTACTGCCGATTTCCCCTTTTATGGCTGTTAGTATTTGCCTTATGTATTGAGGTGCTCCTATGTTGGGTGCATAAATATATACAATTGTTATATCTTCTTCTTAGATTGATCCCTTGATCATTATGTAGTGTCCTTCTTTTTCTCTTGTAATAGTCTTTCTTTCAAAGTCTATTTTGTCTGATATGGGAATTATTACTCCAGCTTTCTTTTGATTTCCATTTGCATGGAATATCTTTTTCCATCCCCTCATTTTCAGTCTGTATGTGTCCCTAGGTCTGAAGTGGGTCTCTTGTAGACAGCATAGATACGGGTCTTGTTTTTGCATCCATTCAGCCAGTCTCTGTCATTTGGTTGGAGCATATAATCCATTTACATTTAAGGTAATTATCGATATGTATGTTCCTATTACCATTTTCTTAATTGTTTTGGGTTTATTATTGTAGGTCTTTTCCTTCTCGTGTTTCCTGCCTAGAGAAGTTCCTTTAGCATTTGTTGTAAAGCTGGTTTCGTGGTGCTGAATTCTCTTACCTTTTGCTTGTCTGTAAAGCATTTGATTTCTCCATCAAATCTGAATGAGATCCGTGCTGGGTAGAGTAATCTTGGTTGTATGTTTTTCTGCTTCATCACTTTAAATATGTCCTGCCATTCCCTTCTGGCTATCAGAGTTTCTACTGAAAGATCAGCTGTTAACCTTATGGGGATTCCCTTATGTGTTATTTGTTGTTTTTCCCTTGCTGCTTTTAATATTTGTTCTTTGTATTTAATTTTTGATAGTTTGATTAATATGTGTCTTGGCATGTTTCTCCTTGGGTTTATCCTGTATGAGACTCTCTGTGCTTCCTGGACTTGATTAACTATTTCCTTTCCCATATTAGGGAAGTTTTCAACTATAATCTCTTCAAATATTTTCTCAGTCCCTTTCTTTTTCTCTTCTTCTTCTGGGACCCCTATAATTTGAATGTTGGTGCATTTAATGTTGTCCCAGAGGTCTCTGAGACTGTCCTCAATTCTTTTCATTCTGTTTTCTTTATTCTTCTCTGTGGTAGTTATTTCCACTCTTTTATCTTCCGGGTCACTTATCCGTTCTTCTGCCTCAGTTATTCTGCTATTGATCCCTTCTAGAGAATTTTTTATTTCATTTATTTTGTTGTTCATCAATGTTTGTTTGCTCTTTCGTTCTTCTAGGTCCTTGTTAAATGTTTCTTGCATTTTCTCTATTCTATTTCCAAGATTTTGGATCATCTTTACTATCATTATTCTGAATTCTTTTTCAGGTAGACTGCCTATTTTCTCTTCATTTGTTAGGTCTGGTGGGTTTTTATCTTGCTCCTTCATCTGCTGTATGTTTTTTTGTCTTCTCATTTTGCTTAACTTACTGTGTTTGGGGTCTGCATTTTGCAGGCTGCAGGTTCGTAGTTTCCGTTGTTTTTGGTGTCTGTCCCCAGTGGCTAAGGTTGGTTCAGTGGGTTGTGTAGGCTTCCTGGTGGAGGGGACTAGTGCTGTGTTCTGTTGGATGAGCCTGGATCTTGTCTTTCTGGTGGGCAGGTCCACATCTGGTGGTGTGTGTTGTGGTGTCTGTGGCCTTATTATGATTTTAGGCAGCCTCTGTGCTAATGGATGGTGCTGTGATCCTATCTTGCTAGTTGTTTGGCATAGGGTGTCCATCACTGTAGCTTGCTGGTCATTGAGTGGAGCGGGGTCTTGGTGTTGAGGTGGAGATCTCCACCATTTGATATAACATGGAGCTGGGAGGTCTCTTCTGGACCGGTGTCCTGAACTTGGCTCTGCCACCTGAGTGGCACAGCCCTGATACCTGGCTGGAGCACCAAGACCCTGTCCTCCACATGGCTCAGAATAAAAGGGAGAAAAAAAAGAAAGAAAGAAAGAAGAAGATAAAATAAAATAAGATAAAGTAAAATAAAATAAAATTATTAGAATAAAAAAATAATTAAGAAAAAAATTTTAAGTAATGAAACAATAACAAAAGAAAATGGACAGACAGAACCCTAAGACAAATGATAAAAGCAAAGCTATACAGACAAGATCACACAGAGAAGCATACACATACACACTCAAGAGAAGAGAAAAAGGGAAAAATATATATATATCGTTGCTCCCAATGTCCACCTCCTCAATTTGGGATGATTCATTGTCTATTCAGGTATCCCACAGACGCAGGGTACATGAAGTTGATTGTGGAGATTTAATCCGCTGCTCCTGAGGCTGCTGGGAGAGATTTCCCTCTCTCTCCTTTGTTTTCACAGCTCCAGGGGCTCAGCTTTGGATTTGGCCCCGCCTCTGCGTGTAGGTTGCCTGAGGGCATCTGTTCCCCACCCAGACAGGATGGGGGTAAAGGAGACGCTTACTTCGGGGGCTCTAGCTCAATCAGGCCAGGGGGAGGGAGGGGTACGGATACGGGGCGAACCTGGGCGGCAGAGGCCAGTATGACATTGCACCAGCCTGAGGCGCGCCATGCATTCTCCTGGGGAAGTTGTCCCTGGATCCCGGGACCCGTGCAGTGGCGGCCTGCACAGGCTCCTGGGAGGGGAGGTGTGGAGAGTGACCTGTGCTCGCACACAGGCTTCTTGGTGGTGGCAGCAGCGGCCTTAGTGTCTCATGCCCGTCTCTGTGGTCCGTGCTGTTAGCCGCGGCTCCCGCCCGTCCCTGGAGCTCCTTTAAGCAACACTCTTAATCCCCTCTCCTCATGCACCAGCAATCAAAGAGGGAAGAAAAAGTCCCTTGTCTCTTCGGCAGGTCCAGACTTTTCCCGGACTCCCTCCTGGTCAGCCGTGGTGCACTAACCCCCTTCAGGCTGTGTTCACACAGCCAACCCCAGTCCTCTCCCTGCGCTCCGACCAAAGCCCGAGCCTCAGCTCCCAGTCCCGCCTGCCCCGGCGGGTGAGCAGACAAGCCTCTCTGGCTGGTGAGTGCCGGTCGGCACCGACCCTCTGTGTGGGAATCTCCCCGCTTTGCCCTCTGCACCCCTGTTGCTGTGCTCTCCTCCGCGGCTCCGAAGCTTCCCCCCTCCGCCACCCGCAGTCTCCACCCGCGAAGGGGCTTCCTAGTGTGTGGAAACCTTTTCTCCTTCACAGCTCCCTGCCACTGGTGCAGGTCTCGTCCCTATCCTTTTGTCTCTGTTTATTCTTTTTTCTTTTGCCCTACCCAGGTACGTGGGGAGTTTTTTGCCTTTTGGGAGGTCTGAGGTCTTCTGCCAGCGTTCAGTAGGTGTTCTGTAGGAGTTGTTCCACGTGTAGATGTATTTCTGGTGTATTTGTGGGGAGGAATGTAATCTCCGCGTCATACTCTTCTGCCATCTTGAAGCTCTTCCTTGTAGCTTACTTTATACCTAATTGTTTATAGCTCTTAATCCCCTAACCCTATATTGTCCCTCCCCCATTCCCTCTCCCCTCTGGTAACCACTAGTTTGTTCTCTATGTCAGTGATTCGGCTTCTTTTTCATTATATTCACTGGTTTGTTGTATTTTTTACATTCCACGTTTAAATGGTATCATACAGTATTTGTCTTTTTCCGTGTGACTTATTTCACTTAGCATAATGCCCTCCAAGTCTATCCATGTTGCTGCAAATGGCAAAATTTCATTTTTTTAATGGCCTGATTAAAAAATGGACAGACCTGAATAGACATTTTTCCGAAGGTGAAATGCACGTGGCCAGTAGGCACATGAGAAGATACTCAACATCGTTAATCACAGGGAAATTCAGATCAAAACCACGAGGAGGTACCAGCTCATACCTGTCAGAATGGCTGTCATCAGAAAGAACACAAATAACAACTGTGGGCGAGGATGTGAAGAGAAGGGAACCCTCCTACACTGTTGGTGGGAATGTAAATTGGTGCAGCCACTGTTGGAAACAGTATGGAGGTTTCTCAAAAAACTAAAAATACAACTAGTATATGATCCAGCAATTTCACACCTGGGCATATATGTGAAAAAAACAAAAACACTAATCTGAAAAGATACATGTACCCCAATGTTCATTTCAGCATCATTTACAATAGCCAAGATATGGAAGCAACCCAAGTGTCCATTAAAAGACGAATGGATAAAAAAGGTGTCGTATATATAGATGATGGAATACTACTCTACCATAAAAAAGAATGAAACAAAATCTTCTTTTAAATAAAAGTTTATATATTTGCTTTTTGTTGCCCAAAATCTGTGTGAAAGAATGAGCTGAAGTATGACTGTGTAACACATGATTAAGTGGAGTGAGTTAGTAGACATTTGGGAAGATTAAAGTATTCTAAGCAGTAAGTTAGTAAAACTCCCATTGTTTTGTAAGTTTTTGTTTCAGAGAAGCATTATTGATGTAGTATATATAGCGAACAAAGCACATAGCATTATAAGCATTCTCATCCAGGTTTAAATTTGGTTTTGGAAACAGTCTCTATATCTTAAAACAATAAAAGAAGCTTGTATATCTAGACATAATCAATGGAAAGTTTTCCAGTAGTAATTATTTTTTACTTTGCATTGCTGAATAGCATCAGAATTACAAAATCAGCTTGTGTCCTCATATATAATTGTAATAAGCCTTAATATATACTCTTATGTATCTAAGTAACATCATTTGCAAAAACAAATTTAGTCTGATTAAAATTTAGGCAGTCCTAAAAAGGTTTTGATTACATTATCACAATAGCTGTAGTTAAATTGTAAAGAACCTAGAAATAAAGCATGGCTTAGTAAGCATATTTTTAGGCACCTAGGAAACAGGAAAATGTAAGATTTATGATTTTAATTAAAATGGATGGAAACAGAGTATTACTTATAAAGCTTTTCAGTGATATTTTTGCTGCCTGAGTTTTCCCGAGAGTCTTAAAACATTTTTATAGCCCTTACTTTGTAGTTAATAAACTCCATTGCTTTCCTACCAGAACCAAAACTTTTTTTGTGAAGCAGTTTGACTTTGCTTTATATCAAATGAATAACATGATATGAAAGGTTTTAGACATTTGGTGTGATGTTGATGGACTGGTATGACTATATCTCAATTTGAAAATATTTTTCATTTTTGTGATTTGTGGTTTACTAATCACTGTGGAATATTTTTATATATTTGTTATAGTGCACAATGGGTTTTACCACTAGATGAGGAGATTTTGTAGAAGGAATAATAGATTTAGGAAGATCACTTTCCAGTGGGACCCAGCAATGTTTTGATGGATATTTTATCTTGCGGTTTGCAAACATAATTGGAATAATCCAAAGTATAATATCTAGGACTAAAATCTGCACTTAATTATGCATTTACATTAATTTCAAAACCAGAGAACTTTCCCTCAAATATTTTAGGATGATAAAATCATTAGAAATATTGGGGTTATCATTTTTACCTTAGCACTTTTATTAGAATGCTTTCTACATGTGATCAGCATATCAGTTTTTTGGATGAGATATTCTGGGTTAATATTAATGACTTGTTGCCTGAAGCCCTGCTTGTCTTTCACCAGTACCAATATCATTACTGACAAGTGAAGCTCCTTCCGAATGATAATCACCAGAAGGATAACAGATAGACTTCATGTTGTTGTAGTGTGGGAACGCTGACTCACACCAGCTTCCCAAATCTGCCTTTAATTACGTAATTTTGTTGGCTTGAAGTCAGCCCCTGTGGGAGTTTTTGCACCATGGAAATCAGCAAATACCCTAAGTAAGGACTTTTTAAAACATATGGAAGAGCTGGTTATTAAACATCTGCCAGCATACCGTTGCCTAACCATGCCAAGGAAAAACGCAAGTTTTCATCAATTCAGGGTGTACATAGCAGGAGGGGGTGGACAGGATGTTGAGTCTGTGGTTGTGTCAGTATACCGCCAACACTTATCGTCAACCTTATGGAAGAATCAGGTGATTATAAAATGTCATGTAAGAGACAAGCCACGGTTCATTCAGTGAGGTTCTGTCTTGTTGATCAATTGCTATATAACCTATAACTTCCAGAGAGCTGCACCGAGCTTGAGGAAGCTGGTGTGAGCTCTGAAGCTACCAGTTCCTAGCTATGATACTTTGGGAAGGTTACCTGCTACATTCAGTACTATTTCCCAATCAGTAAAATGTGAATGAGAGTGATTCCTCACTTAATGCGTTCTTTTAAAGATTGAATAATAAAATTCATATACCAGAAGAATCCCAAACTACCTACACTCTAAATGTTAGTTGCTATCATTAGGCTCTTTTTAGCTAGTTTGAGTTTATACCGTATCTTTCATTTCTTTTTTTTTTATAATTGTTTTTACCAGATTTCCTCATTTCTAATAATCTTCCCAAGTCCTCAGGGTTAACCTTCATATCTGCAATAATTATTTCCACTTTTCTGAGTTTTTGTGTCAAATTGTCAAAGCGGCCACCTCCTGATAGAGATGAAATCCCAGAGGACTCTAATGAGAGCAAAGGGTTGCTATAATTCATATGTGCACACTGCATTTTATTAAAAATGAATAAATAAATAATAGTTCTTCCTTTGGGATTATCTCATTCCCCTCCCTTTGCTTTTATTTTGATATATTTGAGTTTGGTTCTTTTTTGTGTCAAGGAAATAAGGCAGTATAAAGTAGGGGCACATATCATTTTGAAAAAAGTATCAGTATTGTATGTTTTTAAGATTTGTGTACAATATGTCATTCACTTGGAACTGTTAAATATGATTAAATGGGGATGTGAGGTTTCACGCTCATCACAATGCCGCATAGATTAAAGCAAACTGAGAAACAGTGTGAACCTAAACACGGTTGCATCAAATGCACTTTAAAGAAAGTAACTCTTCCTTAATATCATTAAATTCTGCTTCTCTTTCGCTTTGTCCATTTTGATGGTAAGTTCTAAATGTCTAGGTCTTAAATGTCGTACTTCTTCTTTATCTTTTCATGTATTATCAATCTGCTCTTTATGACTACAGTCTGAATATATCCTGCCTTTCTTTATATTTTAATCTATTGCTGTATTTGGCCTATTGGATACTATGTGATTTTCAAAATTTCTTTTCATAAAAAGGAAACATCCTTTTTGATGGAGGTGGTTGAGACTTTGAGGAGGGCTGTAGATGGGAAGCAGGAAGTATTTTAAAGCAATGGCCCCGTGACACCACAGCCTTTCTTGTGCCAAAACAGCGTCAGGAAAACATGGGACTTCAGTTTTCCCATCTCACAGTAAAACCTAGTTAAAGGAAAATCTTTTACATTGCTCAGTGCTGTGCAAAGGTTCAGCATGAATTATTTGTCCTACCAACTCACACAAAAATAAAGAGAATAAAATCCAACTTCCATTAATCTCCAAGTCCATTTCAAACATGTTCTCTCCCGGATCTCCAAAACACACACATCAAGCAGGCACACCCTAAAGCCATCTTCACTAAAGTTCTGGCAAGAACAGATAAGGCACCACGAACATCTAGATCTTCCTTCCAATCCCAACATCTATACCTCAGAGTGTGTCTTTGCTGAGCAGGATGGACTGTAAGAGGTAATGCATATGCTGCGTTTTCTTGTCACTGGAGTTGGTATGGGGAGGACAGCAGAATAATGTACACGATGAATCTGATGTCGTGAATCAGGTTCTAGAGGCCAGTAAATGACCACCCACCAAACCTGAGCTAAGGTTTAGGGAGTAGCGTGAATTCTCCCAGGTTCCTAGACTTCACATTACCAAACCAAGAAGCAACACTTGATAGAAAAAATGATATTCGTGCTTAGTAGGAATGGGGCAGAGTATTTTTATGATTTATGAAAAGCACGGCAAATTAAGTCAGTTTCGTAAGCAGATTATTATATGAGGACTCAAAAAAACTTTCTATCACAAAGCTTATATACTGTGTAACTCAGAAGAAAGCACTGAAATTTCCTTCATTAATAAGTTTCTCAATCAAAATAGATAAATAGGGACTGGTCTAACTCTTAAAGGATTTATTTTGAAATAGTTTAAATATTTTCTAATTTTTCTTTATCTGCCAAGATGCAATATTTGGAGAACCAGTGCCAAATTTGAATTAATTGAAACCGTTGCTATTTTAATTTCATATTCCCGTAAAAATATTTATAGTATTTAATGGATTTTTAAAATTCTAATTGGCCTTCAGCCATTTTGAGTATAAGAACCTCTTTATAAGTTATTGTTAAAATTTTTGAAGGTGGAATTAATGGCAATTAATTATACACTCTGTATCTATTGAAGAAAATACATATCAACCAAAAAACTACAGTGACTTCAGTGTATCTTTCAACGCCGTCTGCATTTTATATAGTCAGTATTTTGGAAAACTAATATTGTATCTATATGGAGAGCTGCGTCTTAGTGTATTCTTGGGCCACTTCTAATTACTTTGCAATGCCTCAGGCACTCATGTCCCAGGCACGGTAACAAACATGATAAAAGGAGTCCTATAAAACAGGAAACTGGAGGCTGCCCTGGTGGCGCAGTGGTTGGGAGTCCGCCTGCCGATGCAGGGGACACGGGTTCGTGCCCCGGTCCGGGAAGATCCCACATGCCGCGGAGCGGCTGGGCCCGTGAGCCATGGCCGCTGAGTCTGCGCGTCCGGAGCCTGTGCCCCTCAACGGGAGCGGCCACAACAGTGAGAGGCCCGCATACCGCAAAACCAAACCAAACCAAACAAAACAGAAAACTGTTGAAATGATGGGAGAATGTGTAAATATAAAAGATTTAAAATATATAACAGACGTATTATTTTTTTTTATCAATAGCAAATTTTCTAATTTAATTTTGTGTATGCTCCAAAGCTGTGGGACAAAATGAAAAATTGACTTAGTTTTTGTTGTTGATATATGGGAGCTATTTCGATTAAAGTACTCGTGATTTATAAAGAGCCTAATTTATTTATAAATGGTATATAAATCATCCCCTTCCCCATTGGCTCAAATTTAATTTTCTGAGTGCTGAATTCTTCTGCTGGATGTGATGTATTCCTCAGGCAGTTGTGGAATATTTTGATTGATATAACACTTTTAAGATAAAAAAAATCTAGAAAGAATTTTTAAATAAAAATTTCCACTATACTTTAGTAACCTGACAACTGGCATTGGTTTTGCACTCTGGCTTATTTTTTTAAAAAAAGTATCAGTTTACACTGCTATGCATGTAAGGGTAACAAATCCTTAAATTGAGAATTTAACTAATTTACACATTTGAGGTAAGTGTGAATTAACTATTAGGATATAGCTTTCCTAATATTATCTACACTTAAAGTAAAAGTGTTATTTTCCATGCATCTTCTAACATGTGTATTTATACCTTGTTTAAAATTTACATTTATAAACTTGACATTAAAATAATCTTGAAAGATGCACTGATTTGAAAAGGGTCTGTGAATTTGTTCTTGTATTGTTACTGTTGTTGCTGTCATGTACCCTCATTTTCTTCAGAGTTCTTTGGAATTCAAGGAGAATATTTTGAAGCTTCCAATTCAACTCAGCTGTTCCTTCCTTACCAGGCCAATTTCTTTCATGCATGGCAGTGCCAAAATCCATGCTAGCTGAATAATAAAATGAAAATATTCACAAAATCATAGACTCTTGGATTATTTTCTATTCACTGTAAGAAGCAGAAATTACAGATATATTTTATAACAAAATAGACTTTAAATCATTTATTTTAAATTTATATGACATTTATTCTGTAACATACATACTTAAATTCTGTCTTATGTACTGTTTGCTTTCTATTCCAATGGCTTCACATTTTCTCATGTTGTTTCTCTAATAAAATAATACATGGTTTTTTAATTGTAGTATTGTCTTACAATATTTTATTAGCTTCAGGTGTACAACAGTGATTCAATAGTTTTATAGATTATACTCCATTTAAAATTATTACAAAGTAATGGCTATATTTTCCTGTGCTGGACAATATATCCTTGTATCTTATTTATTTTATACATAGTAGTTTATATCTCTTAATCCCATATGCATATCTTGCCCCTCCCCCTGGCTTCTCCCCACTGGTAACTACTAGTTTGTTCTCTATATCTGTGAGTCTGTTTCTGTTTTGTTATATGTATTTGTTTGTTTTATTATTTAGATTCCACATTTAAGTGATAATGTACAGTATTTGTCTTTCTCTGACTTATTTCACTAAGCATAATAACCTTTAGGTGCAACTATGTTGTTACAAATGGCAGACTTTCATTTCTTATGGCTGAGTAATCCTGTGAATATACGTGTGTGTGTGTGTGTGTGTGTGTGTGTGGTGTGTGTGTGTGTGTGTAATATCTTCCTTATCCATTCGTCTGTTGATGGACACTTAGGGTTGCTTCCATATCTTGGCTATTGTAAATAGCATTGCTATGAACATTGGGATGCACATATCTTTTTGTATTAGTGTTTTTGTTTTCTTTGGATATATACCCAGGAGTGGAATTGCTAGATCACATGGTAGTTCTAGTTTTAGTTTTTGGAGGAACCTCCATACTGTTCTCCATAGTGGCTGCACCAACTTATATTCCCACCAACAGTGTAGGAGGGTTTCCTTTTCTCCACACCCTCTCCAGCATTTGTGATTTGTGGTCTTTTTGATGATGGCCATTCTGACAGGTGTGAGGTGATATCTCATTGTGGTTTTGATCTGCATTTCTGTGATGATTAGTGATGCTGAGCTTTTGTTCATGTGCCTGTTGACCATCTGAATATCTTGTTTGGAAAAATGTCTATTACATCTTTTAAATGGGTTGTTTGTTTTTTGATATTGAGTTGTATGAGCTGTTTATATGTTTTGGATATCAATAGTGATATCATTTACAAATATTTTCTCCCATTCAGTAGGTGGTCTTCTCCTTTTGTCAGTGGCTTCCTTTGCTGTGCGAAATCTTTTAGGTTTAATTCTGTCCCGTTTAAAATTCTTTTGTTTTTGTTTCCTTTGTCTTAGGAGACAGATGCAAAAAAATATTGCTATGATTTATGTCAGAGAGTGTTCTGCCTATGTTCTCTTCTAGGAGTTTTATGGTTTCAGGTCTTACATTTAGATGTATAATCCACTTTGAGTTTATGTTTATATATTGAATGAGAAAATATTCTAGTCTTATTCTTTTACATGTAGCTGTCCAGTTTTCCCAGCACCACTGACCGCAGATATTGTCTTTTCTCCATTGTATATTCTGGGCTCCTTTGTTGTAGATTAATTGACTGTAGTGTGTGGGTTTATTTCTGGGTTGTCTATGCTGTTCCATTGATCTATGTGTCTGTTTTTGTGCCAGGACCATGCTATTTTGATTATTGTAGCTTCATGATATAGTCTGAAATCTGGGAGGAGTACACATACAGGTTTGTTTCTTTTCTTTCCCTCAAGATGGCTTTGGCAATTTGGAGTCTTTTGTAGGTCCAACTCTTGTTGAAGTGAGACTCTTGTTGAAGTGTGGTCTTGTTTTTTATTTCTTCAGCAACTCTGTCTTTTGATTGGAGCATTTAGTCTATTTACATTTAAAGTAATTATTGATAGGTATGTACTTACTGCCATTTTGTTATTTGTTTTCTGGATGTTTTTGCAGTTCTTTGTCTTTTCTTCTTTAATTTCTCCCCGTATGGTTTGATGATTTTCTTTAGTGGTATGCTTGTATTCCTTTTTCTCTACTTTTTGTGTATATTGTAGGTTTTTGATTTGCTTACCAGGGGGTTCATATATATGTTGATGTATAACTATATCAACTTATTTTAAACAGGTAGCCATTTAAGTTCAAACACATTCTGAAAGAGCTACACTTTTAACTCCCTGACATTTTGTGTTCATGATGTCATATTTTAAGTCTTGATATTTATCCCTTTACTGAGTATTGTAGTTATAGTTGGTCTTACATTTTTTGTGTGTCTTTTAATTTTTGTACTTGCTTATTTAAGTGATTGATCCTCAGCCTTTACTATATTTTATATAAAAGTTTGCCTTTACTAGTGGTATCTCTCCTTTCCCATAGATTCTTACTTCTTTTTTTTTTTATTTTTTATTTTATTATTTTTGGCTGCGTTGGGTCTTCATTGCTGCACGCGGGCTCTGTCTAGTTGCGGCGAGTGGGAGCTACTCTTTGTTGCGGTGTGAGGGCTTCTCATTGCAGTGTCTTCTCTTGTTGCGGAGCGTGGGCTCTAGGCGCGCAGGCTTCAGTAGTTGTGGCTCGCGGGCTCTAGAGTGCAGGCTCAGTAGTTGCAGCACACGGGCTTAGTTGGTCCGTGGCATGTGGGATCCTCCCGGACCAGGGCTTGAACCCGTGTGCCCTGCATTGGCAGGCGGATTCTTAACCACTGCGCCACCGGGGAAGCCCCTTACTTCTTGTTATAGCCTTTTCTTTTCCATTTAGAGAAGACCTTTAACACTTCTTTTAGGGTCAGTTAGTATTAATGAACTCTTTCAGTTTTTCCTTTTCTTAAAAGTTCATTATCTCTCCTTCAGTTCTAAATCATAAGCTTGCTGGGTTGCAGGTTTTTCCCTTTCAGCACCTTAAATATATCATGCTACACCCTTCACGCTGCAAAGTTTTTGCAGAAAAATCACCTGATAGCCTTATGGGGGTTCCCTTGTACATGACTCTTTGTTTTTCTCTTGCTGCCTTTAGAATTCTCTCTTCATTTATAATTTTTGCCGTGTTAATTATGATATGTCTTGATTTGGGTCCAGTTGAGATCATCTTGTTTGGGACCTTCTGTGCTTCCTGTACCTGGATATCTGTTTCCTTCTTCAGATTTGGGAAGTTTCAGCCATAATTTCATTAAATACATTTTCGACCCCCTTCTCTCTCTCTTAGACTTCTGGCTATAATGTGAATGTTGGTATGCTTGAGTTTGTCCCAGAGATCCCTTAATCTGTTCTCATTTTTTAATTTGTTTTTCTTTTTGCTGTTTTGATTGGGTGATTTCTGTTATTCTATCTTCCAGATCACTTATGCATTCTTCTCTATCACCAATTTGTTGTTAATTCCCATTTTTCATTTCAGTTATTGTAGTCTTCAGTTCTGATTGTCTTTTATATTTTCTAGTTCCTTGTTAAAATTCTCACCAAGTTCATCTATTCTTTTCTCTAATTCAGCATTCTTATTACTAACGCTTTGAACTATTTATCTGGTACAATATTGATTTCTGTTTTATTATTTATTTTTTCAGGGGTTTTCTCTTGCTCTTTCAATTAAAAAATTCCTCTGTCTTCTCATTTTACCTGACATTCTGTCTCTATGAAATTAGGTGAAACAGTTACCTACCCAAGTCTTGAAGGGGTGTCCTTGTGGGGGACCGTGCCTATACAGTCTTCACATGCCCAGTGGCTTTGGTGGGAGACCTAGATCTGACGTGAACACAAGTCATGGCTTTGCTCAGAGTGTGCTGGCAGCTGTCTCCTTGGTAGGAAGTGAAGCTGGAGATGGAGAGGCTAGAACCAGAGCCAGGGGTGAGATAGAGCTTCTCTTCAGCTCGGTGGTTGTCACCAATCTATCAGGGGTGGGGCCAGTTTCCTAGTCTCTGGTGCAGAAGCCCTGAGGGTCAAGTCCAAGCTGGATCTGTCCCCTTAACTGTCCCCATATCCCAGAATCCCAGGGACCCTTGCCCCAGAGGGGAGCATTGCTGGAGCAAGAGGGGCTGATGCGGGTGCTTGACATGGATTTGGGCACAGGTTATGTGGGCTGCAGCCAGTCAGTGGCCCAGACCACTTGGGATGCACTGCCTGTGTAAACACCAGTAATGGCTGCCCCACCCTTCTCAGGTGCTGCTCTGAGTCTGAACCACCTTTGTGCCTGAAAGCTGAGTTCTTTCCTCATCTGCTGCCATCCTCTCCCCAGCATGGAGCTGTGTCATGAAACACGCAGGGCCAGAGTGATCATTCGGCCCAGGCTGGGGTGTGTGCTATAGGGCTGTTGTGGGAAGCCACCCAGAGACCCACGTAGTTTCGATCCACCTTCTGCCCTGTTTTGGGAGTAAGGAAGTGTGTGCACACACTCCTCACGAGAGGATTCAAGGCTTCCCACAGCCCTCCTGCTGGTCACACTGGCCCTGCAACCAGCCAAGGGGGCTGGTCTTCCCTATGTTGGACCCCAGGACTGGGAGGCCCAGTTTGTGGCTGGAACGACTCACTCCCCAGGGAGGGTCTCTGCTCCTATAATCCTCCTCCTTTTCTGAGTCTCCTCCCAGTGGACAGGTCCTGACCTGATTGCTTCTCTTCCCTTTCCACCCAATTCCATGTGGATCTTTTTTATAGACTTGGTTGGACAAGTCTTTCTGCCAGTCTCCAGTTAGTTTTCAGTGAGAATTAATTGTTCCACAAGTAGATGTATTTTTGATGTGTTTGTGGAGGAGGTGAGTTCCACATCCTCCTACCCCACCATCTTGATCTCCTCCCCTAAAATGATTAATTCTCCTAAAGACATATGTTGCACTTACCTTCCATGTTCCACAGCCACACACCACACACAATATTTAATAATAGTTTTTGATTGATTAAAATTGAGACACTAAATAATGCACACTGAAAGCACTGCATGTAGATAATTTGTATTTTCATGCAAGAAAGTTTTAGTAAATATACCAGACTTTCATCATTCATCAGTAATCATGGTAAGGCAGAAATCTGTTTCTCACTTATTTTCTTAAATTAATTTCTGACAAGAGCATTTTCCATTAAGAATAATCATGTATTCCATGATTAACATAAGAAAAATAAATCGAGTCCATGCTTTTTTTTTTTACCCTAGTGATCCAAGTCATGGTCTTTTTAACCAGACTTCTGACCTCTGTTCCAGAAGTTTCCTTAGATACAGAATGCAATTTCATTTCTTCTGAATTGAAATTTTTATACATGCTATCTGTACATACATAAGTAAACTGAAGTGGAAAACTAGAGAAAATATTTTAGTGAGCTTGATAATTAGAATTTAATGAATGTATTTTACTTAATGGATATATCACTGTTAAATTATTTTGATAAATGCTTTCATTCCTTTCATTGTATATTTTATATCTTTATACCTACCAGTCTTTTGGAAGAGAGCTATAGTAAAATGCATCTAAATTTTTATTAAAAAACTTCTATTTTGAATAGTATTCTTATGAAATAATTAAAATAATTCATTATGAAAAGGAAATATCAAATGTCTGGGCTAATAAAGTACATTTTCAAATGCATTGATTTATTTAGTATATATTTGTGATATTCACATTAATTGTCAATTATAACATTTACATTAATTTGCTTCTGATGCTTTACTTGATAATTATATTTTACTTGTTTCTCAGCAGATACCTCATCAACTTTGGGTAGTGACAATATAGACTAAAAAAGTTTTTTGGTATTCAAAGAAAAGGGAAAGAGGATCAATCTGTCATATCTCACAGAATTAAGAAGACTAAAGTTTTCACATAGTTTCAACATTAGCAATAGGCACCTTCACCATGGCTTCAATTGGTATCTGTGGACTTGTCAGTTTGGACATTGAATATTCAAAATCTGTTTATCACATTTTCAGTAAACATTACAATCATAATCTTTTTAATGTTTATTATACTTTCTGAGGAAAAACAATAGAAATGTTTTCACCTGTTACACAGTATCATTAAAAGAAAGACATTGATTAATGTGTAACTTGATTCAATGATCTGTAATTAAAAATGAGATAGTTATTTGCTCTCAACAGAGCATGATGCTCTTTTTCTTATTATCATCCTGTTTTTAGTCTAATATTGGAATGACTTTATAAACAAAATTATTATTAATTCAAAGAAACAACAAAATGCATTACTGTCCAAATTAGAAGCAAGAAAATTTTCTTTCTTCATTAGTGAGACCAACATATTTTTATTGTGAAATATTAACTCCCTCTACTGTAATTGCCTTTAATTTTCCAAATATATTTTAACTTTTTTTTTCAAAAAATATAAGCAAGTAATTACAAAGTTACTTTCCCTAGATGGCATATAAACAATATACACAATACTCTTTATCTTTTCTTATTAATTCACACAGATAAATGAAAATAGATACATGCCAGACTTTCTGTTTTCATTCTAACATGAAACATAATTTGACTGTCTCTTTGAATAACTTTTTTCCTTGGAGACTATTCATTAAAGAAGATGAAATTATTTTTTTAATTTTTATTTTATATTGGAGTATAGTTGATTTAAAATGTGTTAGTTTTAGGTGTACAGCAAAGTGATTTAGTTATACATACATCTATTCTTTTTCAGATTCTTTTCCCATATAGGTTATAACAGAGTATTGAGTATAGTTCCCTGTGCTATACAGTAGATCCTCATTGGTTATCTATTTTATATATAGTAGTGTGTATATGTTAATCCCAAACTCCTCATTTATCCCTCTCCCTTTCCCCTCTGGCAACCATAAGTTTGTTTTCTGTGCCTGTTGAGTCTCTTTTCGTTTTGGAAATAAGTCATTTGTATCATTTTTTAGATGCCACATATAAGTAATATCATATGATATTGGCCTTTCTCTGTCTGACTTACATCACTTAGTATGATAATCTCTAGGTCCATCCATGTTGCTGTAAATGGCATTATTTCATTCTTTTTTATATGGCTGTGTAATATTCCATTGTATATATACCATGTCTTCTTTATCCATCCATCTGTCAATGTACATTTAGGTTTGTTGCCTGTCTTGGCTATTGTAAATATTGCTGCACTGAACATTGGAGTGCATGTATCTTTTCAGATTACTGTTTTGTACAGATATATGCCAAGGAGTGGGATTGCTGGATCATATGGTAGCTCTATTTTTAGTGTTTTAAGGAACCTCCATACTGTTCTCCATAGTGATTGTACCAATTTGCATTCCCACCAACACTGTAGGAGGGTTACGTTTTCTCCGTGCTCTCTCCAGCATTTATTATTTGTAGACTTTTTTGTTTTGTTTTGTCTTTTTGCGGTATGCGGGCCTCTCACTGTTGTGGCCTCTCCCGTTGCGGAGCATAGGCTCCGGACGTGCAGGCTCAGCGGCCATGGCTCACAGGCCCAGCTGCTCCGCAGCATGTGGGATCTTCCCGGACTGGGGCACGAACCCATGTCCCCTGCATCGGCAGGCAGACTCTCAACCACTGCGCCACCAGGGAAGCCCTATTTGTAGACTTTTTGATGTTGTCCATTCTGACCAATGTGAGGTGATACCTCCATGTAGTTTTGATTTGCAGTTCTCTGATTATTAGCAATGTTGAGCATTTTTTTCATGTGATTTTTGGCCATCTCTATGTGTTCTTTGGAAAAATTTCTACTTAGATCTTCTGCCCAGTTTTTAATTTGGTTGGTTGTTTTGTTTTTTGTTTTTATATTGAGCTGCATGTGCTGTTTGTATATTTTGGAAAGTAAGCTCTTGTCAGTTGCATCGTATACAAATATCTTTTCCCATTCTGTGGGTTATCTTTTTGTTTGGTTTATGGTTACCTTTGCTGTGCAAAAGATTTTAAGTTTAATTAGATCCCATTTTTTACTATTTGTTTTTATTAGATTAATTGACCATAGGTGTATGGGTTTATTTCTGGGCTTTCTATCCTGTTCCATTGATCTATAATTCTGACTTTGTGCCAGTACTGTACTGTTTTGATTACTGTAGCTTTATAGTATAGTCTGAAATCAGGGAGCATGATTCCTCCAGCTCCATTTTTCTTTCCCAAGATTGCTTTGGCTATTTGGGGTCTTTTCTCTTTCCATACAAATTTTAAGATTTTTTTGTTCTAGATCTGCAAGAAAAAATGCCATTGGTGATTTGATAGGGATTGCATTGAATCTTTTGATTGGTAGTATAGCCTTTTGACAATATTGATTCTTTCAATCCAAGAACATGGTATATCTTTCCATCTGTTTGTGTCATCTTTGATTTCTTTCATCAGCATATTACAGTTTTTGGAGTACAGGTCTTTTGCTTCCTTATATAGGTTTATTTCTAGGTATTTTATTCTTTTTGATGTGATGATAAATGGGATTGTTTCCTTAATTTCTCTTTCTGATCTTTTGTTGTTAGTGTATAGAAATACGACAGGTTTCCATGCATTAATTTTGTATCCTGCAACTTTACCAAATTCATTGATGAGCTCTAGTAGTTTTCTGGTAGCATCTTTAGGATTTTCTGTGTATGGTATCATGTCATCTACAAACAGTGACAACTTTACTTCTTCTTTTACAGTTTGGGTCCCTTTTATTTGTTTTTCTTCTCTTGGTGTCATGCCTAGGACTTCCAAAACTATGTTGAACAAAAGTGGTAAAAGTGGACATCCTTGTCTTTTTCCTGATTAGAGGAAATGCTTTCAGTTGTTCACTTTTGAGTATGATGTTAGCTGTGGGTTTTTCATATAGGTCCTTTATTATATTGAAGTATGTTCCTTCTATGCCCTTTCTGGGGAGTTTTTATGATAAATGGGTGTTGAATTTTGTCAAAGTTTTTTTATGCAGTTTTTGAAATGATCATATGGTTTTTATTCTTCAGTTTGTTTATGTGATATATCACACTTATTGATTTGTGGATATTGAAATATCCTTGCATCCCTGGGTTAAATCCCACTTGATCATGTTGTATGATCCTTTTACTACATTGTTGGATTCAGTTTGCTAGTATTTTTTTGAGGGTTTTTGTGTCTAAGTTCATTAGTGATATTGGCCTGTAATTTTCTTTTTTGTGGTATCATCAGTAAAGGCAAATATAGAGTAAAGTTAGGAAATTATCCATGCACAAATATGACATAAAAACCAACAATCATGAGAAGAGGAGAGCACAAATGCAGGATATTTGAAATGTATTTGAAATCAAGAGACCAACAACTTAAAACAATCTTGTATATATATAGTATATATATATACTATATCAAAACCTGATGGTAACCACAAACCAAAAATGTACAATAGGTATACACACAAAAAAGAAAAAGGAATCCAAACACAACACTAAAGATAATCATCAGATCACAAGAACAGAGAACAAAATGGAAGGAAGAAAAAAGACCTACAAAAACAAATCCAAAACAGCTAACAAAATGGCAGTAAGAACATACATATCAGTAATTATCTTAAATGTAAATGGATTAAATGCTCCAACCAAAAGACATAGACTAGCTGAATGGATACAAAAACAAGACCCATATATATGCTCTGTACAAGAGACCCACTTCAGACCTAGGGACACATACAGACTGAAAGTGAGGGGATGGGAAAAGATATTCCATGCAAATGGAAATCAAAAGGAAGCTGGAGTAGCAATTCTCATATCAGACAAAATAGACTTTAAATTAAAGGCTGTTGCAAGACAAAGAAGGACACTATATAATGATCAAGGGATCAATCCAAGAAGAAGATATAACGATTGTAAATATATATACACTCAACATAGGAGCACCCCAATATATAAGGCAAATGCAAACAGCCATAAAAGGAATAATTGACTGTAACACAATAATAGTGAGGGACTTTAACACCCCACCTACATCAATGGACAGATCATGCAGACAGAAAATCAATAAGGAAATACACACCTTAAGTGACACATTAGACCAGATGGACTTAATTGATATTTACAGACCATTCCATCTGAAAGCAGCAGAATACACATTCTTTTCAAGTGCACATGGAACATTCTCCAGGATATATCACATGCTGGGTTATAAAGCAAGCCTAGGTAAATTTAAGAAAATTGAAATCATATCAAACATCTTTTCCTACAACAATGCTATGAGATTAGAAGTCAACTACAAGGGAAAAAACTATAAAAAGTGAAAATACATGGAGGCTAAACAATATGCTACTAAACAACCAATGGATCACTGAAGAAAGAGGAAATAAAAGTTACCTAGAGACAAATGAAAATGAAAACACATCAATCCAAAACCTATGGGATGCAGCAAAAGCAATTCTAAAAGGGAAGTTTATAGCAAGTAAGTTTATAATCTTACATCAGGAAATAAGAAAAATCACAAATAAACAACCTAACCTTACACCTAAAGCAACTAGAGAAAGAAGAACAAACAAAACCCAAAATTAGCAGAAGGAAAGAAATCATAAAGATCAGAGCAGAAATAAATGAAGTAGAGACTAAGTAAACAGTAGAAAAGATCAATGAAACTAAAAGCTGGTTCTTTGAAAAGATAAACAAAATTGATAAACCTTTAGCCAGACTCATCAAGAAAATGAGGGAGAGGGCTCAATTCAATAAAATTAGAAATGAAAAAGGAGAAGTTACAACTGACATCACAGAAATACAAAGGATCGTAAGAGACTATTACAAGGAACTATATGCCAATAAAATGGACAACCTAAAATAAATGGACAAATTCTTGGAAAGGTGCAATCTCCCAGTACTGAACCAGGAAGAAACAGAAAATATGAACAGGCCAATCACAAACACTGAAATTGAAAGTGTCATTAAAAAACTCCCAACAAACAAAAGTCCAGATGGCTTCACAGACGAATTCTGTCAAATGTTTAGAAAAGAGTTAAGAACTATCTTTCTGAAACTATTTCAAAAAATTGCAGAGGAAGGAACACTCCCAAACTCATTCTATGAGGCCACCATCACTCTGATACCAAAACCAGAGAAGATGCAATGTTTAGTATGTGGGTTTTTATATGTCTACATTATTATCACTATTTTACTTATTAAAACTTCAATGTATTTGGAATTTAAAAAGAAGAAATCAATTTTTAAGGAATTTCAGAATCTAAATATGCCCTTAGGAATTTGGATTGTGAATATTATAGCATATTAATGAATCATAAAGGGACTTTCAATAAGTCATTATTATGATTGTAAACCCATAACCACAATTGTTACTTGGGTTCCACCCAATGTTAATAATGAGGTAATAAGTCACATTTCATTATTTAATTTTTTTCTTACTACAGTCAAAGTTTTTTGTCAGAAGTAATATAGTATTACTCTTACATTTTATGATACCTAGAGGGAATATAGAAGGTGAAAAACCTCTCATGAACTAGGTCAGATATCTATTCCATCATTTATAAACCTATCTAATTAATTCATCCAAATCTGAAATCCTTTTTGCTACTCTCTATATTTTTATGCTATTCTATGTGTAGTTTTCTTTTGGCCATAGGACTTATAATCTTATATACCACATAAAACAGTTATTTATTGTATTTAATGTTTATTGACTTCTCTCTCTATAATGTAATCTTAAGGAAAGGAATTTTTCTTAACTTGTTAATGATTTTGGAAAAATTTGAATCCATATGCAAAAAGAAATGAAAAGTGCTCCATCCCTTGCATCAAATAGAAATATTACATCAAAATGGATTATAACCCTAAATGAAAACCTAAAGCTACAAAACTTCCAGGAGAAAAAATAAGAGAAAACTCCTTGGAACCTCAGGTTGGGCAAAATTTCTTACACTTGATAGGAAAAATGTGATCTACAAAAGAAAAAAGAAGATAAAACTTTATCACAAGTTTTTCATGATAAAAAACATTGTTGAAAGGAATAAAATAAGATAGACTGGGAGAATATATTTGCAAAGTATATAGCTGATAAAGAATTTTTATCAAGAATCAATATAGAAGTTACAAACCTCAATTTTAGTAAAATATCACACTAAAAATAGGCATAAGATTTTTGACACCTCACCAGAGAAGCATATGAAAAGGTGTTCAACATCACTGGTAACTAGGGAAATGCAAATAAAAACCAAGGTAAGGTACCATTACACACCATCACAATGGGATGTAAAGAAAATGACAGACACCAATTTCTGGAGAGGCTGCAGACAGTGGGGATAGTCATCCATTGCTGGTGTGGATTTAAAATGGACCAGCCATTTGAGCAAAGAATTTGTAGCATCTCATAAAAGGAAACACACTCAGAGAAATGCAGTTGAAGGCAGAATGAGATACCAGGACACAAGGAGCAAAATTATAAAAGTGAAAAAGAAAATACCAAATTGGTTAAGACTTGAAGCAACTGAAACTCACAACTGTTCCTGCTGGGAGAACATAAGAGTAAAACCACTTTGAGAAGCTCTCGGAAGTATCTGCTATCAAAGAACACACGTAGATCTTATAGCGCAGAAACGTCAATCCCCGGCTTGTGACCAGTGGCAAACTGTGGAGATACTCATACAGTGCACAAGAATATTTAGAAAAACTCTGTGCATTATAGCCCCAAAGTAGAAAGTACCCAGATGTCTATCAGATATTCAGTGGTATCATAGCTCATTCATAAAATTTGAACTTTTTCCAAAATTCACTGTCCATGATAAGTTCTCTTTTCTGTATATGTATTAAACCTCATGTAAAAGCTAAACAGAAGTCCATGTTATATATGATTGGTTAACTTTATACAGGGCAATAAAACAATATTATCTTTAAAAAAATAAATAAAAGTAAGCATACAATTGCTGTATGATCCAAAAATCTCACTCTGATGTATTGATCCCAATAAATTTTAAATTCGTATTCACAGAAAACCTTTTCACAAATGCTTAGAGCAATTTTATTCATGTTCACCCCAAACTCAAAGTCCCAATGTCCTTCAACGGGTAGATGGATAAACTAACTCGTACGTTTATGCGATGGTCTGCTATTTGTCAATACAAAGGAATAAAGTACTGCTATAGTTAACATAGATAATTGTGAAATACTTTATGCTAATTTAGGTGAGCAAGATTCAGAAGGCAATATAAGAATGATTCCCTTTATTTTTTATTTATTTATTTTTTTTTGCGGTACGCGGGCCTCTCACTGTTGTAGCCCCTCCTGTTGTGGAGCACAGGCTCCGGACGAGCAGGCTCAGCGGCCATGGCTCACGGGCCCAGCCGCTCCGCGGCATGTGGGCTCTTCCCGGACTGGGGCACGAACCTGTGTCCCCTGCATCGGCAGGCGGACTCTCAACCACTGTGCCACCAGGGAAGCCTAAGAATGATTCCCTTTATAAGCCTTTCTGGGAAATCAAAACAACGGGGGCAGAAAACAAATAGCAGCTCTCATAAGACAGGTGGGCAATCACCTTTGAGCAGTAAATTACTGTAATGGGTACCAACAGCTGAGGGGAGCCTGAGGGGAGTTATAAAAATATATTTACCGTCATCATGATTGTGTCTCACTGTGTTATGTGTCATGTTTTCATTGCACACAGGCACATGACATACCTCATCACAGTGCATGTTTTTGAAAGTTAAAGACAATATTTTACTTATTTAGGGACTTGAACCTTGATATTAACTAACAATATCATAATTTTTAAAAATTTTACATATTTATGTGGGACTATCTTGTAATTTTTTCTTTTCATATAATATAGCTAATCCTTACTCCTGGACAGTGATTTCAGTGTGTCTGATTTCACCTTTTTTTTTTTTTTTTTTGTGGTACACGGGCCTCTCACTGTTGGGGCCTCTCCCGTTGCGGAGCACAGGCTCCGGACGCACAGGCTCAGCGGCCATGGCTCACGGGCCCACCCACTCCGCGGCCTCTGGGATCTTCCCGGACCGGGGCACGAACCCGTGTCCCGTGCATTGGCAGGCGGACTCTCAACCACTGCGCCACCAGGGAAGCCCTGATTTCACCATTTTTAATAAAGTTATATTTCACTCTGCTCTTGAAAGGCTATTACAGAAAGGCCCCATCTGTGACTAGGCTCCTGGTTTCCCCTAAGTCAGCACCAAAGAACAATCAAAGACAGGAACAAAGAAAGATCCATTGGTTGATACAAAGAATGAATATTATAGACCATTATAACATAACATCAGTTACACACCTGTCAGCAGTGTCTAGAGAATTATTAAGCCATGATAAATTTTCAAAAAGTAACTCAGAAAAAGAACTAGTTACAATTTTGCAGAACAGGTAAGGTTTTGTTTTGTTTTGTTTTATTTTTTTAATAAAAATCTTTAAATGATCCCTTATGATGGTTGTAGTAGAAAATTTAACTGACACTGTAAAGCTGGGGTTCAAAAGATTTTGCTTGCTTGGGACTTTGTTTACCATAAATTTCATCATTAAGCGTTTACCTTTAGAAAAGACTTCACATGAAAGACAGAAAGCTGATATTTCAGATTCAGGAGAAAGTACATTATTTATGTGAGTAGTTGGATTTTAGGGAAAACTCCACAAGTGTGCAAATTCATAAAAGAACATTTACCTGAAAATGGGAGACATGAAGTAGCTATTTTATTTTTAATAGGCCTGCTTATAATACATAGAAATTTTGTCAGGGGATACTAAAGTCTGATAAAAAATATTTACTGTTCAAATTCAAAATATAAATGGAAATATGAGTTTGTTATCATACTTCTTAAATAGGAATAAGTTTGTAAGCATTTTACCAATATCTATTTGTATTCAAAGGGGTAATATGCTGATATTACCCTGGCTTTAGCTTTATTTTTTTTTCTTTCAAGGTTATTCCACAAGATTATTCTATAATAACCTCGTGGAATATTTTGTTATTCTACATCAATACTTCTCTGGGTGTTCTATAACTTGACTTTAAATAACAGGTACTCGTTTCAAACTTTTCACTAATTTTCACATTAATGTGCTTTTGCTCTATTATAAAATGTCTGATTTAATTAAGAAACTGAATCTCATTAGTGAGAGAATAGGAATTGTAAAACAGCAAGAAGAAGCTCTCATGTATTGCTGGTGGAAATACAAAATGGTACAGCCACTTTGGAAGATAGCTTGGCAGTTTTCTTACAAATCTAAACATAATCTTACTATACAATTCAGTAACTGTGCCTCTAAGTATTTACCCCACTGATTTGAAAACATATCCACACAAAAACCTGCATGTGAATGTTTATAGCAGCTTTATTCATAATTGCAAAAACTGGAAGCAACCCAGGTATCTTTAATAGGTGAAAGGAAAAACAAACTACTACACATCCATTCAACGAAATACTATTTGTCCATAAAAAGAAACTTGCTATTAAGCCACAAAAGGACATGGATCAACCTTAAGTACATATTGGAAGTAAAAGAAACTGGTCTTAAAATGCTACACACTGTATGATTCCAATTGTATGATATTCTGGAAAAGGTAAATCTGTTAAAAAAAAATCAGCTGTCAAAGGTTTGGGGAGAGGGAACTGTGGCTTTAATAGGTAAGGCACATGGGTTTTTTTGTGGGGACGGGGGTGAAATAGTGGATGCAGGACATGCATTTGTCCAAACCCATAGCATTTTATAGCACAAAGAGTAAATCTTAATATATGCAATTTAAAAAATCATTTAGGAGCTCAAGGATGACAGTTTGGGATGCAGAATGTGACAACACAGTCTAACAATGTCATCCATGTTCGGTGGGTGGCGGGACTCAGGTCTCCCAGTGTTGGAGAGGAGGTTACAGATAAGCAAAAAGAGGACCTCTGACATGCCCCTGGTGGTAACGGACTGCAGTGGGAGACGTCGGTATGAACTCGTATGAACTTAGTACAGATACAGATGATTGCTTACAGCTATAATTATAGATATCTGTATTTTCACGAGTTAGCATACTTGCATACATGTCCTTTCTCTGTCAGCTAAGAGGGTCTAAAAGCAATGTCACTCCAGTGGTGATGGCTACACTTAGCACTCAGATCTTGGTGTCTAATATTATTATCTAGTAAAAGAAAACAGGTCTTTTGGAGAGATGGATGAATCTAGGACTGGGCAGGAAATATATAAGATGAGCCTGGAATACCTTTTAGTGCAAGAAAGAAAGAAAATGCTAAAAAATAAAAATGATGGGAGTTTGTCAGGGACACAGAAGCCAATCGAAAGATGACCTGATGTTCAAAGCTGGAAATATTTAAGCAAAATTATAAATAATGTATCACTGGATTATAATCTAAAATAAATATCCGTGAGCTCATAACTGATATAAGTAAATGATTGAATAAATATTTAAGGAAGAGACAAATTTTCCATGCAGAAAAATTCCCAGTAATGTATGCAGGTAGTCTGTTTTCCAGGAGGTGGAACATAGATAAACTCTCCACCCCTTAAGTGTTGGCTGCACGTAGCAAGTTCCTTCCAAAGAGTACAGTATGGAGAAGGGGACAGGGGGAGGAATTTACTAGTGAATAAATCTGGCCAACCCTACCTCAGCCAAGTGATCAAGGTTAACGTTCTTAGTGATAAGGCAAGTTGATCGTACATACTCTTGGTATCATGTGACATTTATGGCACTTTACCTCTGTGGTCTTCTCCCCAAAACAAAATCCAAGTCTAATTGTAAGAAGAAAGTTAGACATTATCCTGCTTAAGGGGAATTCTATAAAATACCTGACCAGTACTCAGCAAAACTGTCAAGGTCATCTAACGCAAGGAAAGTCTCAGAAACTGTCACAGCCAAGAGAAGTCTAAGGAGAAATGAAGTCTAAATGTAATGTGGGATCCTGGAACAGAAAAAAGATTTTAAGTGAAAACTGAGGAAATTTGAATAAATTATGGACTTTAGTTAGTGATCATCAATATTGATTTATATAACAATATCAATATTCATTATAGTTGCTGTGTCATATAAATATAAAATGGGGAAACTGGCTGCACTTTATCTTTGCAATTTTTTGGAAATCTAAAACTTCTCTAAAATTATTTTTGAAAGTAAGAAGAGATAAAGAAAAATGGAAAATATGGACCAATGAAACGTACAGATTTGATTTATATGGAACATTGAGCCATATGACCATATCTAAGATTATGAACAAGAAAACTTGGCAGGAGTATATAATGTCGACTTTATTAATTGAAATATCTTCAAGATGACACACAATTTTAGGTGTCATGAACCTTGTTAAAATTTTCAAAATATAAGATACAGTGGAGGAATTAAGTGTAGTGTACAGTAGCTCTTTTGCACATTTCCCAAACTCAATGGGAACAAAATATTTAGTATAATTTCTGAATAAAATTTTTGAAATAGTTATTACTCTCACAGAAACCTTGCTGTAATATTTTACGTGGGAAAAATGTTGTATATCCTAGAAAGAAATGGTTAATAGAGTTGCTTTAAGAAGTAAGATCCGGGGCTTCCCTGGTGGCGCAGTGGTTGAGAATCCGCCTGCCAATGCAGGGGACACGGATTGGAGCCCTGGTCTGGGAAGACCCCACATGCCGCAGAACAACTGGGCCCGTGAGCCACAACTACTGAGCCTGTGCGTCTGGAGCCTGTGCTCCGCAACAAGAGAGGCCACAACAGTGAGAGGCCCATGCACTGCGATGAAGAGTGGCCCCCACTCGCCGCAACTAGAGAAAGCCCGAGTGCAGCAAAGAAGACCCAACACAGCCAAAAATAAATAAAATAAATTTATTTTAAAAAAAAGGACAATTGGTTTAAAAAAAAAAAAGTAAGATCCATTTAAATTTGTAAGATAAAAACAGAGGTTGGCAATTAAAAGAAGATATAAATTCCTATAGAAATTGTGAATATTTTTCTTAGGAAAAATTTGGTGCAGGGAAGATAAAACCATTCAAAGGAATGAGATTTATTATAAGTATTTATTCATCATTGAATCTAAGGGACCTTCAAACAGGGGGACTCTAGAGAGACTGCAGTCCAGGAAACATTTTCAATTGCTCCTTTTTTTCTCTGATATCTGCTGCTTTCAGCACAAAACTGCATGTAACTTTTGCATACTCACTAATCCTTTTGAAAAAATTCATTGTGAGATTGGCTGTTTGGTCTAAGAGATGTGACAGTCATCTCTACCTGGTGACCTTTCATTCAGTAGCTCGAGTTGCTTTTTTGGTTGACTCAGACAAAAATCTAAACTTAAGCTTGTTAACATAAGTTAATTATTCACATTACAGATATGTTTGGAGTCTAGAGTCAGGTGACATATTTTAATTTAAAATTCGTGATTGCGAATTCAACCTCGTCCATTCTTAGAATAGCTTCCTGTTCCATCTGAAGATCTTCCTTCCTGTGGTAACTCGTAAGGTTCCAGAGACATCACACGGTCCAGAATGTCATGTAGTTATATGCTATTTCCTCCGGACATAATCGTCTCAGGATGTACTCCACTGAGTCTCCAAGCACTGCCTCTGCTGCGTGCTGGCAAACTTCGTTTCCACTTGAGAGCCAGTGTCCATCACTGTAGGCGCCAGAGCCCCTTCCCAGGCTTCAGCAGGAGTCCTCCAAGGAAATCTTGCTGTGCATTGAGGCCTCTCACGTCTCCAGTTTTAATTTAACCCCCCCACCCCCGCCCCAGCTAGAAGCTCTGCTGCTTCTCTTTCAGCACCTGCCCTCCCTGAATCCTGCCTTTGCCCCCAGCATGTATCCCAAGTGGGCGAAAGCCTCAGGGAAACACGTGGGTGCCGGGGCCCCAGTTCTCAGCCTTCCATTCTCTCCTGCCACTTCCACGCCTACCTGAGGCCTCCTCCCGCTGTCTCCCCTGCAGGGTGCGTGGTTCTTCTCACTTGTGTGTCTAGTTATTCTCACCTGGGCACCGGTCTGTTACAGATTACTCAGTCTGCCCAGAAAATGGAGATTCTATCTCTTTAGAAAGAGGAAGAAAATCTTTTTATGGAAGGATATTCTACATAAAAAGCATACAAACCCTAAGTAAACACTCGATGGGTTATAACGATGAACACAGCTGTGTAAACAAGACATAGGCAAGAAAGAGGATTGGGGACTTCCCTGGCAGTCCAGTGGTTAAGACTCCGTGCTTCCAGTGCAGGGGGTGCGGGTTTGGGCCCTGGTCGGGGAACTAAGATGCCACGCACGTAGCGCGGCCAAAACAAAAAACAAAACCCCAAAAAACCCAGGGGATTTCCAGAGACACATAATTCTCTCTTGCACATCTCCCAACTTCTGTCTAATATAATATACCCACAAGTAACCAATTTTTTGAGTTCTACTTAGGTTAAAACTTGACTTTTGAAAACGAAATAATTTACATAAATTTGTGAAGGCAATTATACAGGATGTATTTAGTGTGTGGCTGACTTTTTTATTCAGCATTATGTTAGCAAGGTTCATCAAATGGTGTGCAAAGTGTTGGTTTGTTAGTTTTTATTGCTGTATTGTATTTTGAGGTATGGATATGTACGAGATTATCAATTTCTTGTCTTTGGGTACTTGGGTTGTGTCCACGCTTGTGGCTGTGAATATTCTAGAACATGTCTTCATACATGCTACCACTTCCTTTCAACCTTCTGAGCTGTTCCTGGGACCTTTCTCCCAGAGGGGGCCCCTTCAACCTGTCAGCATGGACATTAATGCAAGGTTTCTGCAGATAAGTTATCTTAGTTTTTCTTTTACTTATGGGGAGACAGGTAGGCAATACATTTTGCCTTTATTTTTGAAGGAAATTTTTTCCGGATATAGAATTCTATGCCTGGTCATATTGACATCCTTATACATTTTAACAAGTGTCTGTTAAAAGAAACCATATTCTCAAGCCAGCAATTACTGCTAAGATAAAAATAAGTGCTTTTTGATATCTCAAGCCTTAGACAATGAGAGCTAGAATTTATGTTTTAGTCTAGACCTGTATAAGTAATCACGTTGTTAAAATAGACTTGTCCTAAAATATCACTTTCAGCAAAACTTTAGAAATTAATTCGATTATTATGTTTGCATTTAGAAATTGACTTGTATTCAGTTATATATTAACATGAATCTTATTTATCATGCTTAGAGATATTTTAGTTATGGTTTACATGAAATAATTTATAATTCCAGGGAATTAGAAACTGTATATTTGTTTGATAATTTGCTTCTTCAGATCAAATTACCGAAACACTCTTTTTTGTTGTTGTAAAGTTGAATTGAGAAGTATTAAAATTTCCATTTAAGTTTCAAAGGTTATTTTATGCAAATTAACTTTATTCCATATAATGTTCTATAAAGAATTTCATCAGATTAGAACTTTACTTTTCACATGAGCATATTAAATCCTACAGAGCTAAACCAACCCCAGTTATACATGATCAATTTATAGCATTCTTCTGTATTGAAACTACTGTATCAAGAGAAAGGAAGATAATAAAACTTTGTGTTAGTCAGAACTCTTGGTTTCCCACTACAAAATCCAAATTCTAATCTTATGTTTAAAAAAAAAAAACGAATCCATTGTTCACCTGAATATATTATGAGAAATCATGGGGGAACTTAACCTTAGGGATGGTTGAAACCCATGTGCCTAGACATTGTAAATATCTCTTCCTTCTTTTTTCATCCCTGCCTCTTTCTGAATGTCACCTTCATTCATGAAGCCTAGCTCTCCTAAAGGCAGGCTTGCCTCTTTACAACTTCTAAGCCAGAAAAGAGTCTTGTCTATAAATCTAACCAGGAAAATGTCCAGGAAAGACTTTAATGTCTCAGCTCATCATCTCTGGACCAATCACTATGATGTGAGTGGAGTATTAGAATTACTCCAAGTTTGGTTAGATGTCCACTTCTGAAGTCAGGGGCTGGTTGGCAAGCTGAAACAGGATCACTTGGTTAGGGCAAGGAAAAAGCAGTTCCTCATATAAAGGAGGGAGGCTGTTATCTGAATTTCCAGAGAAAAAGAAGTGCATACACTTTGTATATAATAAATATCAGTGATAATATTTTGCACTGAGAAGTACACTATGGCAGAAATCCTATTATTACAATTCAAGATAGTTTTATGAGAGATTGAACTCATTTAAAATGACTAATTTCCACAGAACCACGTAGGAGTAGGCATAATATCACACTAACGCTAGAGTTCTAACATTTCATGTTTTTCTGTGTTTTATCCTTTTCTCACCAGTATCTTTTCTTTCCCATTGTCATGATAGATCTCAAAAGAAAACTAGAAAATTCATTATATGTCAGTCAATATCGACTATAATGATCAATAAGAAACTAACATCCCACTACGCATGGTCCTGGCTGGCAAAAGCACTAGATAAGCGTCTGTCGGCACCACTAAAAGGGTATCATTTTATTATGTCTTCCCACTTTTATCTGCCTCTGAGACAAGAGGCATGAAGCATCACATGTGGGTATTTTTCCCATCATCTCATTTTGCCAAGGATAGAAATATGAAGGTGATAAAGAGGAGAGGCTGGTGGTGAGGAGATAAAGTAACGAAGCACTAAAGATAGCGTCCAGCAGCAATAGGTGGAGGACAGATACAAGTGAGCCACAGAGGCCTTGTACCCACCCTCCTAGACCTCTCAGAAAAATACTGCTGTCAAAGTCTGTTCACCTCAAATAATGACACACCACATGGAGTACTATTTTGAAAAGACCTTCAAGGATGTCCAGTGACAGAAGCCTATGAAATGGGTTAAGTGGGGCATCTCTGATGGTATTTTTCTGCAAACTTGCTTTTCATGGTGCAGAATTTCATGAACTTATTATTTTGGAGCTCACATATGCTGATACAACTTTATAAGAGTTAGAGTATTGTATGCACCAGGGACATTTTTGTAATGAAAAGGGGCGATTTCCCATAGCAAAAAGATGTATAGTAAGAAAAATGGCTCAGAGTAACTCGCTTAACTTTGCAGGTTAGAAGTACTGGATACTTATATTTAAATCTGAAAGGTGTTTCTGTAACATAACTTTATTAATTTAAAATATAAAAGATTTCTATTTGAAAATAAAATTTTTAATTAGGAGAATTTATTTTTTTCCACAGGAAGCTGTTCACTTATTCATACTAGCTTAAAGCATTAAAAAAAAAAGAAAGAAAAGAGTTGCAGACCGTATAAATGTACGAACAGAAAGGAATATGAATTCATTTTTACCATCACATATTACAGTTGTGGTTTATAGAACATTATTTTAGAGGTCGAAGAAATCAGACTTTCCCTTGTATATTATAATGTACATGCTTTTTATAACCAGTTTATAAAGTGAAATTGAAAAAGGCATTGCGATTTCTATATATTTATATCTGAACAAGTACATTAATAGTCTATGTACATAAAGCAATAAATAAGAATAAAGTTGTAAAAAAATAACTGATATGGGTCTAAATATCTAGTATATAAAATTATATATACACTCATAAAAATGTGCAAAAGTGTGATTCACATCATAAAATCCACAGAATGGTATTCTGACCACCCCCCAGAACACTGCAACTAGTATTCACCTAAATGTTTTAAATAAGGAAATTCACAAAAAAGTAATAAATTAATGTAACTGTTTAAAGCCTAAATTCAGAATTGTTTAATACTGTATTCTTATTGGGAGCTTAGTATATATTAAGGGCTTTGCATACATCATCTCATTTTATCCTCATTTCAAAGGAGATTTCTATTTTAATCCTCAGTTCTGAGAAAAGGAAATGGAAGTTTAGATAGACTAAACAATTTCCCCAACAAAAAGCAAAAACAAAACTATTCAGTGCCTGGCTCTGAATCCATTTTTTCCTAATTACAAAGTTGATGTTTTTAACCTTTTATTGTAGATGTTTCTACTACCTGTATTCTACTCAGATTTGATTAATATGTAGCATGAGACATACCTGTGGAGTGTTCATATTTTAAAACGAGTTTGACTTTGGAAGACTCAAGATGAAGTTTATCTGTCGTTTTCTAAAAGTTGAAACCTTACTATTTGGCGCCAATATTTGAGAACGGTTTTATTCCCACATCCATTTACTCATTTAATTATTTAACCAGGTTTTGTTAAAGTCCAACTATGTCCCAAGTGCTGTTTTAAGTACAGTTGATAGAGCAGGAAAAAAATTAAACAGACAAAAATCCATGCCCTCATGGAAATAACATTCTGGAGGACAGAGATAGGGAATTAATTAAATAAGCATCTATCTATCTATCTATCTACCTACCTACCTACCTACCTATGTCATTTTAAATGGTGAGCAATCCCATGGAGAAAAATTTTTAAATTTCATTAATAATAAAGAGTCACAGGATATGTTAGGATTGCCATTTGAAATAGAACATTTGGAGAAGTCCTCACTAAGGATGTGAGCTGGATAGGGAACCAGGTGAACATCTGGGGAAAGAGCCTTCCCGGGAAGGAGCTGCAAGTATAAAGATGGACATGTGTGAGGAATGTTCAGTGAAGAACCAGGTATCAGAACTGGAGGGGAAAGTGAGGTCAAGAGAAGTTTCCTTGATGTTTTTTGTTTTAGGAGAAAAATATTATTTTATTTCTTCTAACATTAGAAAAATTGAAGGTGAAGGAAGGGCAAGGGGAATTGCAGAAAGAAGTTCTGTGGATAAGTAGGAAGACACGGAAGCTGTTTCAGGAGTGACCATATCTGCCTTTCCTGGGAACATAGGCAGTCCCTCCCTAAAAAGTCTAAGAGAAGATAAAAGTACATGGGTGTGGGGAGGTAAATAGATGGGGTGGTAAAAGCTTGTGAATTATCTCCCCTGATTGCTTCAATTTTCTCAGGAACTTAGGAAGTGAGGTCATCTGTTACCAGTGCAGAGGAAGAGGGTTTGAGTAGATGAAATCTATGTGAAATCAACACACAAAATAGAGACTGGAGCAAAGAGATGGGGTAATGTGACCTCTTGTTAGCATTGGGTCCACCCGAGTGTAAAAGGTGTGAATGAGCAGACATCCACAGTGAGGTGGTGATGTATCTTTTTCCAGCCACATCCCTCTGCGTTTCCTGTTAGACTCTAAATAGTCTCTCTAGATAATAGGAAAGAGAGATTTACTTAATAGCTCTGCCAGAAGCACTTGATGTCCGCAAAGAAAAACCACTATTTCCAGGCAGATTATGGCTTAATCACAGCTTGAATTTGACTGCAAAGCCTCAGGCCAGCGTGTGGTCCAGCTGCTCTGATCTCTGGAGGAAACATGACCATTAATCCTTCTTCCAGGTCTGTGCAACATGCAAGCTCAGGTGAAATTTTCAGGATTGTGTTTAATTGAATTAAATATATAACAAATGATATTTCTTCATATATGTGTATTTTAATTTCAAGTTTAATAACTTGGAGAGTGTTGTCTGTTTCATCCCTGGCAAGAACAGTTCCTGAGGTTTTCTCAGAGTCCACACTCTCATGATATAGTGAAAACAGTGATTTCTCAGAACAAAAGCCAAAACCAGGAGCCAACAGGAATGACAGGAACAGGCATCTAATCTCCAGTCATAAAATGGGAGAGAACACTATGATTTGTAAGTAACGTGGATTTCTTTCCCACACGTCTATTTCAGACTCAAAATTTTCAATCAGCATCTCTGTATCCATCGCTGGAGATGAAATAAAAAGGTTGCCAAGAAGTCCATCACTTAAAACCTGTGTTTTCTGACTGCACAAGCAATTCAAAGCTCTTAAGGAAATTAAGGAGATAAAACATCTTACTTTTGGGGGCTGAAATTTTGAGTAGGGAACCATAAAATAGAAATATTTTTATCTTTCAAAGTTCCCAAATTGCATCATAAGCATAAAAATATGCTCAACAACTATTTAAACTTTAATAAGAAATTGCAGTATTTTCCCTAAGATTTTATTTTTAATTGACGCGGTAGATGACGGACAGTGGCTGTCAACAGCCCTTGGTGGGAAAGCTGCCCATTAAGTGAAATTCTTGACAATTGACCATCTGGGATTTTTCCTGATGAATTAGCTTTGTGAAACCTGTGTAACGTCATTGTTTATCCCATGATATCTTGAGGGTAAATACGAATGGGTGCACCTCTCTCTCTATGTATATTTTAAGCTAACGTAGCCTTTTCACTTTTAGTCGTAAACTCATAAAACCTCTTTTTTCTCTTCATTCACACAAGCTCTAAGGTCAGGAGCACACCCATCAACTATAATAATATTTCCAGAAGTCACTCACAGAGTCTAACTTACAAGTTTTTAGACACTGAATGTCTTGACCATGTGATGTACCCTTGGGTCATTTCCATTGTCCTTTTGTTCTAAGGGAAGCTTACGGCTGTGTTACCATTCAGCCAAGTAGCGACTGTGTCTTTGTATATTTTCCTATCTGGTTATTCAGAGAGCATAAAAATTGGCATGTGCCTCATTGGAAAGGAGAAAAAATGTCTGCAAAATGCTAACACAACATTATGATACTTACAAATCATCAAACTGTAAGGAAATTAAGCCTGTAATAACAATAGTTTTGAATTTTAAATGCTCTGTAATTTATGAATACCTATTATAGAATTAATCTCACACGATCTCAAGTACATTTCAGGAAGCCTGGATAAAGCTGTGAGACAAAAAGCATACAGAAATTTTAACCCTTACTTAATTTACAAAGCAAGGTTTTATATAGTTAGGTCCAATTGTTAATGTTTCAGAAGAAATTTTTTGTGATGAATATGAATCCCAAAGTAATTTTCATAAGTGCTTTTTAATAAAAATAATATTATAAAAATTTTATGCTAATACTATAGCATTAATTACTTCCAAGCCAATAAAATAATTATGTTTGCCACATTCGAGCCAATAAAATAATTATATATATATATATATATATATATATATTTTTTTTTTTTTTTGCGTTACGCGGGCCTCTCACTGTGTGACCTCTCCCGTTGCGGAGCACACGCTCCGGACACGCAGGCTCAGCGGCCATGGCTCACGGGCCTAGCCTCTCCGCGGCATGTGGGATCTTCCCGGACCGGGGCACGAACCCGTGTCCCCTGCATCGGCAGGCGGACTCTCAACCACTGCGCCACCAGGGCAGCCCCAAATAATTATATTTTGATATTTATAATTAGCATTACAGCAAGCTATATTCAATGTCAGCTCTTAAATGCTTTCAATTTCATTTAATAAATCTGATAAAACTTAAAAATCATTATAATATGTGATGATTTGTAGAATACTTAATAGACCAACACAATGATTTTATCAGAGTGATAGCCATTTCTGTATATAGTATAGATATTTTTGTATATAGTATAGATATTTCTGTATATAGCCCTGAACTATTCATGAAAGAATGGCATTTAGTATAAAGCTGAATGTCAGTTAGTTCTGTGAAAAGCTTGGGTTGACATCTATAGGAAGAAAAATTTAAAAACCAACATTATAAAAAAATGCTTATAATTTGAACTCCTAGACCCAGCTGTACAGACCTTTTCTCCCCTTCTTTCTCTCTCCCTCCCTCCCTCCCTCCCTCCCTCCCTCCCTCCCTTCCTTCCTTCCTTCCTTCCTGGTTTATCCCAGGAGATTGGATATAGCTCCCTGTTCTATACAGTAGGACATTAGTGTTTATCCATTCTAAATGAATAGTTTGCATCTACCATCCCCAAGTTACCAATCCATCCCTCTCCTTCCCTCTGCCCGTCCCCCTGGCAACCACAAGTCTGATCCCTATGTCTGTAAAGTCTGTTTCTCTTTTGTAGATAGATTCATTTGTGCCATATTTTAGACTCCACATGTAAGGGATATCATATGGTATTTGTCTCTGTTTCTGATTTACTTCACTTAGTATGATAATCTCTCTAGTTGTATCCATGCTGCTGCAAATGGCATTATTTTGTTCATTTTTATGGCTGAGTAATATTCCATGGTATATATGTACCACATCTTCTTTATGCATTCATCTGTCAATGGACATTTAGGTTGTTTCCAAGTTTTTGCTATTGTGAATAGTGCTGCTATGAACATAGGGGTGCATGTATCTTTTTGAATTATAGTATTGTCTGGGTATATGCCCAGGAGTGGGATTGCTGGATCGTATGGTGATTCTGTTTTTAGTTTGCTGAGGAACCTCCATACTGTTTTCCATAGTGGCTACACCAGCTTACATTCCCACCAACAGTGTAGGAGGACTCCCTTTTCTCCACACCTCCTCCAGCATTTGTTATTTGTTAACTTTTTAATGATGGCCATTCTGACCAGTGTGAGGTGGTACCTCACTGCAGTTTTGTTTTGCATTTCTCTAATAATTAGTGATTTTGAGCATATTTTCAGGTCCCTACTGGCCATCTGTATGTCCTCTTTGGAGAAATGTCTGTTAAGGTTTTCTGTCCATTTTTTGATTGGGTTGATTGTTTTTGGTGTTGAGTTGTATGAGCTGTTTGTATATTTTGGAGGTTAAGCCCTTGTTGGTTGCATCATTTGCAAATATTTTCCCCCATTCCGCAGGTTGTCTTTTCATTTTTTTTTTATGGTTTCCTTTGCTGTGCAAAAGCTTGTAAGTTTGATTAGGTCCCATTTGTTTATTTTTGTTTTTATTTCTATTGCATTGGAAGACAGGCCTAAGAAAACATTGGTACAATTTGTGACAGAGAATGTTTTGCCCATGCTCTCTTCTAGGAGTTTTGTGGTGTCATATCTTATGTTTAAGTCTTTAAGCCATTTTGAGTTTATTTTTGTGTATGGTGTGAGGGTGTGTTCTAACTTCATTGATTTACATGCAGGTGTTCAACCTTCCCAGCACCACTTGCTGGGAAAGACTTTTTCCCATTTTATATTCTTGCCTCCTTTGTCAAAGACTGTAGTTGTGTGGATTTATTTCTGGGCTCTCTATTCTGTTCCATTGATCCATATGTCTGTTTTTGTAACAGTACCACACTGTTTTGATTACTGTAGCTTTGTAGGATTGTCTGAAGTCTGGAAGAGTTATACCTCCTGCTTTGTTTTTCTTCCTCAGGTTTGCTTTGGCAATTCTGGGTCTTTTATGTTTCCATATAAATTTTTGAATTATTTGTTGTAGTTCTGTGAAAAATATCATGGGTAATTTGATAGGCATCACATTAAATCTGTAGATTGTTTTGGGGAGTATTGCCATTTTAACAATATTAATTCTTCCAAACCAAGAGCTTGAGATATCGTTCCATTTCTTTGTCTCCTCTTTAATTTCCTTTATTAATGTTTTATAGTTCTCAGCATATGTCTTTCACCTTCTTGGTCAGGTTTATTCCTAGTTTTGTTTTGTTTTGGTTTTTTTTGGTGCAATTTTAATAGGTATTGTTTTTTACATTCCCTTTCTGATATTTCATTTTTAGTGTAAAGAAATGCAACCAATTTCTGAATGTTAATTTTGTATTCTCCTACTTTGCTGAATTCATTTATTAGATCTAGTAGTTTTGTATGGAGTCTTTAGGGTTTTCTATATATAGTATCATGTCATCTGCATATAGTTACAATTTTACCTCTTCCTTTCCAATCTGGATACCTTTTATTTCTTTTCTTGTCTGATTGCTGTGGCTAGGACTTCCAATATTATCTTGAATAGAAGTAGTGAGAGTGGGCATACTTGTTTGAGTTTTTAGTGGAAATGCTTTCAGCTTTTCACCATTGAGTATTATATTGGTTGTTTGTCATAAATAGATTTTATTATGTTGAGATATGTTCTCTGAAAACACAGATACTCTTTATCACTTGCTTTGAGAAGAAGTGAATTAATGATTCCTGTTAGGGGACAAAATATTGATTGATAAACCTTTTTAAATTGGGTGTTATGAGGAGGCTGACATATACTGTATTAATGATTACATGATGGTTATTATCATTTTTACAAAAAAAATAAAATCCCTTATTTATGGAATAATCATAACTTTATTTAATTAAAAAACTAAAAATACCCCAGTAGCTTGTAAGCATTTTTTTTTTTACAGGAAAGTTCTTTTTTTTTAACTAATTTATTTATTTATTATTTTATTTTTGGCCACATTGGGTCTTCGTTCCTGCATGCAGGCTTTCTCTAGTTGCCATGAGTGGGGGCTACTCTTCGTTTCAGTGCGCGTGCTTCTCATTGTGGTGGCTTCTTGTTGCGGAGCATGAGCTCTAGGTGTGAAGGCTTCAGTAGTTGTGGCACGTGTGCTCAGCAGTTGTGGCTTGCAGGCTCTAAGAGGGCAGGCTCAGTAGTTGTGGTGCACGGGCTTAGTTGCTCTGTGGCATGTGGGATCTTCCCAGACCAGGGATCAAACTCGTGACTCCTGCATTGGCAGGTGGATACTTAACCACTGTGCCACCAGGAAAGTCCCTCTAGGAAAGTTTTGTTTGTTTGCTTTTATATATAGTTGAAACTTTACTTTCAAAAACTGTAGTAGTCTTTAGAATGATATTAATGCCTTAGACCAATGGTTTTCTAAAGTTTTGCAGTCAGAAATTTTTTAATACTCTTAAAACTCAATGTGGAACCCAAAGAGATTTTATTATGACTTCTACCTTGTTATATTTACCATACTAGAAATTAAAACTGAGAAATTGACTAATTACTTATTATTTAATAGTTATTTAAAATAATAAGCAAATTTTATGTTAAATAATATGTGCTTTAGAAAACTTCCAATATCTTTAATGACTGAAATAATGGAAGCCAACTGGATTGTCATACCTGCTTCTGCATTCAGTTTGTGATATCACACATTATGTACTTTCTTAAAAGTTACACTGCACCCTCTTGTACAGAAGAGAGTTTAAATACAAAGTAATGCAATATGACTTATATGCCTTCTTTAAAAACTGAGACTCTCATTCCTTTGTGTTTCCTCTGTGACCTATCTAAAATACACATGCATTTAGGTAGTAATATACACAATCTGAGGTTTTGCAGCATAGAATGTTTACACCCAAACATAACGCTAAAGAAAATTATCAAACTGCAAGGGAATAGACCAAGAGAAGTAGAAAAGAAAAGAGAGGACTACAAAACCAAATGGAAAACAATTAACGAAAAGGGCAATAAATACATACCTATCAATAATCACTTTAAATATAAATGGACTAAATGCTTCAATCAAAGATACAGGGTAGGGCTTCCCTGGTGACGCAGTGGTTGAGAGTCCGCTTGCCGATGCAGGGGACACGGGTTTGTGTCCCGGTCCCGGAAGATCCCACATGCCGTGGAGCGGCTGGGCCCGTGAGCCATGGCCGCTGAGCCTGCGCATCCGGAGCCTGTGCTCCACAACGGGAGAGGCCACAACAGTGAGAGGCCCACGTACTCCCGCCCCGCAAAAAAAGATATAGGGTGGCTGAATGGATACAAAATACCCATCAGTATGTTGCTTCCACGAGCCTCACTGCTGATGTAAAGACACACACACACTGAAAGTGAAGTCATGGAAAAAGACATCCAATGCTAATGGAAACAGAAAGAAAGTGGATGTAGCAATACTTATATGAGACAAAATGGACATTAAAAAAAACTACAACAAAAGACAAAGAAGGGCAAAAAAAAACTACAATGAAAGACAAAGAAGGGTATTACATAGTAATGAAACGGTCAATCCTACAAGAGGATGTAACGTTTATAAATATATATGCACTCAACATAGAAGCATGTAAATATATACAGGAAGTATTAACAGACATAAGGGGAGAAATTGAGAGTAATACAATAATATTAGGGGACTTTAATACCCCACTTACATCAATGGACAGACCATCTAGATGGAAAATCAGTAGGGAAACATTGGCCTTAAAGGACATATTAGAGCAGATGAATTTAATAAAAATATATGTATATAGACTATTCCACCCAAAATCTGCAGAATATGCATTCTTTCCAAGTGCACATGAAAAGTTCTCCAGGGTGGATCACATGTTAGCCCACACAGCAAGTCTCAGTAATTTAAGAAAATTGAAATCATATCAAGCATTTTTTCTGACAACAACAGTGTGAAATAGAAATCATTTACAAAAGAAAACCGTAAAAAAACACAAGCATGTGAAGACTTAACAACATGCTACTAAATCAATAGGTCAATGAAGACATCAAAGAGGAAATCAAAAATAACTTGAGATAAGTAAAAATGAACATATAATTGCCCCAAATCTGTGTGATTCAACAAGAGCAGTGTAAGGGAGAAGTTTGTAGTGATATGAGCCTACCATAAGAAACAAGAAAAATCTCAAATAAACGATCTAACTCCACACCTCAAGGAACTAGAGAAACAGACAAACTCAAGGTAGTAAAGGAAGGGAGTAATAAAGATCAGAGTGAAAATAAGTGAAATAGAGACTAAAAGAACAACAGAAAAGATCAATGAAATGAAGAGCTGGTTCTTTGAAAAAATAAACAAAATTGATAAATCTTTAGCCAGATCCATCAGAAAAAGAGAGGGTCCAAATAAACAAAATTAGAAAGGAGAGAGGAAAGGTTACAGTCAATACCACAGAAATACAAAGAACCATAAGCTCTATCTTATGATAGATACTTAGCATCTGTATCTAAGTATCTAACTATCTGGTAGATACTTAGCATCACATTTTATACTCAATGACCATAAGCTCTATCTCACTGTTTTGCTATGAAAATTATACACCAACTAATGACCTAGAAGAAATGGATAAATTACTAGAAGTATACAGTCTTCTAAGACTGAATCAGGAAATTTCCAGAATGTCCTTTTTGTTTGCAACTATACATGGATCAATGCAACACTTTGGCCTGCTCAGTACAGTCCTGGACCAAGACAGTAGGGCCTTATTTAATAACTAGTGCCATAGCCATTGTATTATCAGTGTAGTGATTAACTAGTCTTTTGTAATCAGAGTATCTAACTTTCCATACAGAATACTGGACATCATCCAACATAGTATATCACAAGAAGTATTATTAAATAAACAATGTAGTGCTGACTCTCTGATTTTGAAAGGAAATTGAAATCTTCCCCCCATTAACACAATTTGAGTTTTTGGCTTTTCTGAAATTGTGTGCCATTCTAGAAAATTCTTAAGTAAGTTAAATATAATCTTGAATGCTTATAAAATATGTTATAGAATTAAAGTAAAAAACATTAAGTCATGTATCTTATAAAAATCTATTTAATATCTCATTAACTTTCATGAGGTTTTAATTGGTTTGTGGTCCTTAAGGATTTTTAGAAGTATTAACAAATTATTATACAGTAAAAATTACGTTTTTGGTGTAAAGTTCTTTGCATAGATTTGTGTAACCACCACTATGATTATGTTGATCCCACTATCTCATGCATGCTATTCCTTTATATTTATATTCTACCCCCACTCAAAATCCTGGCAAACACTCTGTCCCAGCGTTTATTTTCAGAAGGCCATATAGGTGGGATTGTACATTCTAATCTTCTTTTACCTAGCGTCATGACTTTGAAATGTGCCCAAGCTGTTGTGTTCATCAATGGTCCATCCTTTTGTATTACTGCATAGTACTCAATTATATGACACAGCACAGTCTGTTTCTTCATTAACTGGTCCAAGTACATTTAGGTTGTTTCCAGTTTCTGACGGTTCTTACCAAAGGTGCTATAAACATTCATATACAGGTATTTGTGTGAACATAAGTTTTATTTCTCTAGGGTAAATATATAGGGGTGGGATTTTTTTGTCGTGCTTCTTCAGTAGTTTGATTTTGTGCCAGCTGTTTAACTCTGATATGTCTAGGTGCTGATTTCCAGGGTTTATTCTGTTTGAGTTTCCCTGAGTACCTGCACATTGCTCTATTTCACCAAACTTGGGAAGTTTCAGCTATTATCTTTTCAAATATTTTTCTACACCCTTTTTCCTCTGCTAGGGGTTTAATTACACAATGGTTAGACCTTGGTTATTGTTCCATGGCTCCCTAAAACTCTTTATTTTTAACTTATTTTTTTGTTGTTCAGACAGGATAATTTCTGCTAATTATCTTCAAGTTCACAGACTCTTCTCTGTCACCTACATTCTACTCTTCAACTAGTGAGGGTTATATTTTTGTTATTGTCTTTTACATTTCTAAAATTTCCATTCTTTCTTCTTTATAGCTTCTATTATTTTGCATAACCTTCTGTCTGTTTCAAGAGCTTTAATGATTGCTTGTTAGAGTATTTGTACAATAATTCTTTAAAAATATTTTTTCAGATAATTCTAACTTTGTTACCTTTGGGTTCACATCGATTGATTGTCATTCCCACATAAGACTTTTCTGGTTCTTATTATGCCACATATCTTGGACGTTTTGCACATTATATCTTTTTAGTTAAATCCTGTGAAGAATGTCGATATGTTTGAATTAGCAGACAATTAGTTCGGACCACAAAGGCAAGCCTACCTTCTGTGGGCTGCGGTCCCAATGGGAGTTTAGTGGCAGCCTTTGCCATGTGCTTGGATCTGTCCAAGCTGCCTACCAGCCAGTCTGGAACCTGGGCGGCGGTCTGCCTGTTAGTTAGTTCTCCACCCCTTTGATGTGCTGATAAGCATCAGATATACCCTTGGAGGTGAGCTCATAAGTTGTATAAATTCTTGAAGCTCTTGCCTCTCTGATCTCTCCCTGGCACCTTCTGTTACTCAAGAACTTCCCCTATTCTGTCTTCAGCCAGAAACCTAGGGTTTATTTGCCTGATTCTGTCCTACGTTTCTATGACTATGCCCTCTTCTGGGAACAAGCAACAAAAGGACAGAAAGAGAGAGAAAGAGGAACAAATAAATAAAGCAGTGGCATTTCACGATGCAGAGAGAAAGAGACCCCAGCCTCAGAGCCTGGCTCCTGGGTGCTCCTGACATGAGATTGCTTAGGGACTAAGATACAACTAACAAAAAAGAAAAACAGGAAAAGGAAACAGATGGGTATTTCTGCACTGTGTCCAAGCATCAGGAATTCCCATTCCTGCTCCTGCAGCTAGAACGGAGAGGCTGCTCCTGGAACCCCTTCTCTGTCAGGCACCAGGGTGTCTGCGTTCAGGCTAAGGATAGCAGAAGGGAAGTAAGTGACAACTTCATGGCCACTTTGTACTTTGCATGCTCTACTCCAGTTCACCTGCTACTATTTAAGAGTCCTCGCATAGCTACTCCACATACTCTGTCCACATTCCACAACTGACTTCAGTAGGACAGACAGACGGACCGTACTTACTGTCTCCTACCCCGAGCTGGAACTATTGTTCTCTCAAATAAACAATTTCTTACTATAAGATTTAGAGGCATAGCTATTAACAAAATGAATAAATTCAAAGCATAGGTTGTCAGACGGTAATAAAAGCATGATAAGTTGGCAATGGCTGTCACAGTTTCCCTCCATGTTTATAGAGGTGTTAAAACAAGGTTTTAATGTTGAAGAGTTTTGGACTTTCATGTATTGAATACACACACACAGACACACACACACACCCTTTTACAGGGTCAAGTGAAATTTTGCTCTATTTCACTGTTTTGCTGAAAGCCTTACTTTCCATTTCAAGGTTCATAGGATTCGCTGGCAAAATAACCACTCTACACTCAGTTAAACAAGAATTTAGAGTTTATTGAGTGGATGAAGTTTACAGCGTATTAATTAAGAAAAGAATAGTCTAACTAACTAAGAAAGAATAGTAAAGGCAGAGGTTTGTACATCATCGAACTGGGGAAGCACCTACATCCAGATGCAAGCAGCGCTGGGAAGCCCCTGGAACAGCAACCTGGAGTCCCAGTTGGGAAGGTGCCAGGCGGCACGTCCACCCCACGGGTGGGACTTCAGTTTGCCACTCGAAGGAGCCCAGCTTTTAGCACCAGGCCGCAGGCTAATAACAATCAGCCTACGTGCAACTTTGCAGCTCTGGTTGTTGTCATAAATGCCTTGGTCTTAACTCTTAAGTCCTGGAATGTTCCCGAGGCTGGCCAGACCCTCAGGGTGCAAGAAGTCTCATGACTTACTCCCCATCTTTCCCGTTGCGGAGCAGAGGCTCCGGACGCGCAGGCTCAGCGGCCATGGCTCACGGGCCCAGCAGCTCCGCGGCACGCGGGACCCTCCCAGACCGGGGCACGTACCCGCGCCCCCTGCATCAGCAGGCGGACCCCCAACCACTGCGCCACCAGGGAAGCCCACTCCCTATCTTATCTAATGGTTTGCAGTGTGTGCTGGCGCCACCCCTGCTGGCCTGGGTGTAGCTCAGCAGTTGAGCATGCAGCCAGTTTTAGCGTCATTATCCGGTCAGAGAGAGGCCTGGTGCCGCCTCTGAAGCCTGAACAAGACTGCTTCACTAGCTCCCCCTACCCTCACGTGCTGCAATTGTTGAATATGCCTTTTGTCTTTCTATGAAACAAGTGAAATAATGAAAATAAATATAGTTCTTAAAATCACAAGTGTTAAAAATTCTCTGTATAATGATTTATTTTTCATGCGCTGTGGACAGTGAGAATGTTTAGAAAATATTTCCCATTTTTGAAATGTAAAATGATGTAGGAAAATACTGACAGTTATTACTATTTTGATATGCTTTCAGATGTAACAGGTTAGATGTAGCAGGTCAGAGATGCTGCTGCCCCACCGTGTCTATAGCCACAGCTCCTTTGGGCATTGACTGAGGCTGGAAGGCAAAGACATAGCGATTCTAGCAGTGGCAAGTGCTTCGTAACATCACTTGATAGACAAAAGTACAGCAGGAAAAATCTGGTTCCCAAACGCCTGAGACTTCATCTATTGAGCCTAACCTGCATTCTAGAACTCTTGCTGTAAAGGCATCTACAGCATGAGATTTTGAGTTTCCCATTTTTAGTTTTATAGGAGGGGAAGTAGAAGAGGTTGGAAATTGATGTAAAGTATTAATCAACATGTCCAGCACACATGGGATATTTATCTTTCTACAAATATCTATTTACTTAACTCTGATATTTTTATGAATTTAGTTGAAGATATCTGGATAATTTGCATTTGTTTAATAATGCCTTCATGTACCACTACTCTTGAGAACCTGGCCTTTTATACTCAATGTAGGAACTCTCACTTTGTTATCTAATGTCAAATATTTTATGTCTTCCAGCTAAGTGGAAAAGAGTATCTTAGAGTGTCTTTTTTTTTTTTTTTTGCGGTACACGGGCCTCTCACTGTTGTGGCCTCTCCCGTTGCAGAGCACAGGCTCTGGACGCGCAGGCTCAGCGGCCATGGCTCACGGGCCCAGCCGCTCCGCGGCATGAGGGATCCTCCCGGACCAGGGCACGAACCCGTGTCCCCTGCATCGGCAGGCAGACTCTCAACCACTGCGCCACCAGGGAAGCCCAGGCTTTTCTAGTTTTTAAGCCAAATGATGGTAGTGTTCACTGTGTCTAAACTGCTTGAAGATATTTTCCAGTTTTTAGATATTAACATAAAATTCAAGTATGTTATTAATAGAGATAAAATAATTCATGTTTCATATAAAGTGAAATTCTGCACATCACTTTAGTTACATTTTCTAATTTGACTGTCACAAGTACCCTGTAAAACAGGTAAACAGCACTTATTGTCTTGGTTTGCTATGACTCAGAGAACTTTTAAGACTTGCCTAAATTCGCACAGAGATGATGGGTGAATCTGGGCCTAAAAGTCAGGTCTGCAGATTTGTAACCCACTGCAATTTTTATAAAGCTATCATCAATTCAGTAAGATACTATCTTTCTGGAATGTATCCTTAATAAATATTATTTAATTTTAGGTGCTCAATATATTTGGTGAATTGTGACACTGGTTCTAACTTCCACTATGAATGATCTTTACAGATTCTTCATTATAAACCAAGCATCTAGGTTAGACAATTGCTATTGATTTGACTTATTAACAGATGCACTAAATATTGTCTACTAACTATAACCTCAAAATGCTTATTTGTAATGTATGTACACATGTACGTGCAAATGTGTGTGTTGTGTGTAGTATAAGATATACGTACACATACAGGCATACCTCATTTTACTGTGCTTCACAGATACTGTGTTTTTTACAAATTAAAGATTTATGGCAACTCTGTGACAAGCAAGTCTACTGGTGCCATTTTTCCAACACATTTGCTCACGTCATGTCCCTTTGTCACATTTTGGTAATTCTTGCAATATCTCAAACCTTTTCATTATAATTATTTTAGTTGTGGTATCTGTGATTAGTGATCCTTGATGTTACTAATGTAATTGTTTGGGGGGGTGGGCACCACGAGCTACACCCATAAAAGCAAACTTAATAAATGTGTGTATTCTGACTGCTCCACTCACTGGCTGTTCCACTATCTTTCTCGCTCTCCTTGGGCCTCCCTATTCCCTGAGATTCAACAATAATATAATTAGGCCAATTAATAACCCTACAATGGGGCTTCCCTGGTGGCACAGTGGTTGAGAGTCCGCCTGCCGATGCAGGGGACACGGGTTCGTGCCCCGGTCCGGGAAGATCCCACATGCCGTGGAGCGGCTGGACCCGTGAGCCATGGCTGCTAAGCCTGCGCGTCCAGAGCCTGTGCTCCGCAATGGGAGAGGCCACGGCAGTGAGAGGCCTGCGTACTGCAAAAATAAAAATAAAAATAAAAAAATAACCCTACAATGGTCTCTAAGTGTTCAAATGATTAAAAGAGTCCCACGTCTCTCACTCTAAATAAAAAGCTAGAAATGATTAAGCTTAGTGAGAAAGGAATGTTGAAAGCCAAGATAGGCTGAAAGCTAGGCTTCTTGTACCAAACAGTTAGCCAAGCTGTGAATGCAAAGGAGAAGCCCTTGAAGGAAATTAAAAGTGCTGCTCCAGTGAACAAATGATTGATAAGAAATCAAAACAGTCTTGTTGCTGGTATGGAGAAAGTTTTAGTGGTCTGGATAGAAAATCAAACCAGCCACAACATTCCTTAAACCAAAGCCTAATCCGGGGAAAGGACCTAACTCTCTTGGATTCTATGAAGGCTGACAGAAGGGAGGAAGCTGCAGGAGAAAAGTCTGAAGCTAGCAGAGCATGGTTCGTGAGGTTTGGAAAGAAGCCATCTGTCTCCATAACATAAAAGTGCAAGGTGCAGCAGCAAATGCTGTTGTAGAAACTGCAACAGGTTATCCAGAAGATCTAGCTAAGATAATTAATGAAGATAATTAACTGAGCAACAGATTTTCAGTGTAGACAAACAGCCTTCTGTTGGAAGAAGATGCCGTCTAGGACTTTCATAGCTAGAGAGGAGAAGTCAGTACCTGGCTTCAAAGCTCAAAGGACTGGCTGACTCTCTTGTTAGGGGTTAATGCAGCTGGTGACTTTAAGTTAAGGCCAATGTTCATTTACTATTCTGAAAATCGTAGGGCCCTTGAGAATTATCTAAATCTACTTTGCCTGTCCTCTATAAATGGAACAACAAAGCCTGCATGACAGCACATTTGTTTACAACATGGTTTACTGAATACTTTCAGCCCACTGTTGAGACCTACTGCTCAGAAAAAAAAAAAAAAAAAGATTCCTCTCATAATATTACTGCTCATTGACAATGCATCTGGTCACCCATCATCTGATGGAGATGGACAATGGGATTAATGTTGTTTTCATGCCTGTTAACACAGCACCCATTCTGCAGTCCATGGATCAAGGAGTAATTTTGACTTTCAAGTCCTATTACAGTAAGTCCCCTACATAGAAAGAGTTCTGTTCTGAGAGAGCGTTCGTAAGTCCAATTTGTTCGTAAGTCCAACAAAGTTAGCCTAGGTACCCAAATAACATAATCGGCTATATAGTACTATACTGTAATAGGCTTATAATACTTTTCACACAAATAATACATAAAAACAAACACAAAAAGTAAAGCAAATGTTTTTAATATTACAGTACAGTACCCTGAAAAATACAGCAGTACCAGCTACATCATCGCTGCTTTTACACTTGCTTCTGGACACCCTGGGATTGAAATAAAGACACTGTGCTACTGTACTCTATACAGTCCTGTACAGTGAAGTACACAAAAGCACAACCACTTGTAGAGGATGCACGCACGTGACAATGTACGTCAGACACGTGAACTAACTTATGTGATTGGACATAAGAATGCAAGTTCGCATCTTTGAAAGTTCGCAACTTGAATATCCGTATGCAGGGGACTTACTGTATTTAAGAAATACATTTTTAAGGCCATAGCTGCCATAGATAGTAATTCCTTTGATGGAACTGGGCAAAAGCCATTGAAAACCTTCTAGAAAGGATTCACCATTCTAGATACCATTAAGAACATTCATGATTCATGGGAGGAGGTCAAAATATCAACATGAACAGGAGTTTGGAAGAAGTTGATGCCAACCCTCATGGATGACTTAGACGGGCTCAAGACTTCAGTGGAGGAAGTAGGGGGAGAAGTGGTAGAAACAGAAAGATAGCTAGAATTAGAAGTGGAGTCTGAAGATGGGACCAAATCGTTGCAATCTCATGACAAAACTTTAATGGATAAGGAGTTGCCTCTTATGGTTGAGAAAAGAAAGTGGTTTCTTGAGATTAAATCTATTCCTGGTAGAGATGCTATGAAGATTATCGAAATGACAACAAAGGATTTAGAATATTACTTAAACTTAATTGATAAAACAGTGGCAGTATTTGAGAGGATTGACTCCAATTTTGAAAGAAGTGTGTAGATAAAATGCTATCAAAGAGCATCGCATGTTACAGACAAATTGTTCGTGAAAGCAAGAGTCAATCAATGCAGCAGACTTCATTGTTGTCTTATTTTAAGAAATTTCCACAGTCACCCCAACCTTCAGCAACCACTACCATGATCAGCCAGCAGCCCTCAACATCGAGACAAGACCCTTCACCAGCAAAATGATTATGACTTGCTGGAGGCTTTGATAATGGTTAACATTTTTTTTTAGCAATAAAGTATTTCAAAATTAAGGTATGGACATTGGTTTCTTAGGCATAATGCTATTGCACACTTAATGGGTACAGCACAGTATAAGCATAACTTTTATATGTGCTGGGAAACCAAAAAGTGCATGTGACTCATTTTATTGTGATATTTATTGTGGTGGTCTGGAAGCAAAACCACAATATCTCCAGGGGTGCCTTTGTATCATATTGCATACCTACTACATTCATGTATACTTATATGGTAGTAGGAGATATCTCTGTCTCATACTAGACACACACACACACACACACACACACACACACACATTCCTCAGGAAGAGGGACTACAAAAAGATTCCTCTAAGAAAAAGAAGTTTGAGTTGTTTATGAAGAAAAAGTAGGAGTTGCATAGGAGGGAGGGTGGGTTTGAGGAGAGGTATCCATCTAATAGACTTTCACGAAAAGAAAACAGGTGAGAACAGATTAGGTAAGTGCATAACTCAAAGGGCAGCTGTTATATAGTAAACTATAGGTCTCCTGCTGTTTTCTTTGTGCCTGTATGGTGGCGTGAAGTTAGAAGGCTGTTGAATGACTTAGCAAAGGCAAGACTTAGAGGTACGTGAAAGAACTGAGAAAGCAATGACATCAAGAAACAATTTTGATATACAATGGAGAAAAGACATCCTCTTCAGTAAGTGGTGCTGGGAAAACTGGACAGCTACATGTAAAAGAATGAAATTAGAACACTCTCTAACACCATACACAAAAATAAACTCAAAATGGATTAAAGACCTAAATGTAAGGCCAGACAGTATCAAACTCTTAGAGGAAAACATAGGCAGAACACTCTATGACATAAATCACAGCAAGATCCTTTTTGACCCACCTCCTAGAGAAATGGAAATAAAAACAAAAATAAACAAATGGGACCTAATGAAACTTCAAAGCTTTTGCACAGCAAAGGAAACCATAAACAAGACCAAAGGACAACCCTCAGAATGGGACAAAATATTTGCAAATGAAGCAACAGACAAAGGATTAATCTCCAAAATTTACAAGCAGCTCATGCAGCTGAATATCAAAAAAAACCAAACAACCGAATCCAAAAATGGGCAGAAGACCTAGACATTTCTCCAAAAAAGATATACAGATTGCCAACAAATACATGAAAGGATGCTCAACATCATTAATCATTAGAGAAATGCAAATCAAAACTACAATGAGATATCATCTCACACCAGTCAGAATGGCCATCATCAAAAAATCTACAAACAATAAATGCTGGAGAGGGTGTGGAGAAAAGGGAACCCTCATACACTGTTGGTGGGAATGTAAATTGATACAGCCACTATGGAGAACAGTATGGAGGTTCCTTAAAAAACTAAAAAGAGAACTACCATACGACCCAGCAATCCCACTACTGGGCATGTACCCTGAGAAAACCATAATTCAAAAAGAGTCATGTACCACAATGTTCATTGTAGCTCTATTTACAATAGCCAGGACATGGAAGCAACCTTAGTGTCCATCAACAGATGAATGGATAAAGATGTGGCACATATATATGATGGAGTATTACTCAGCCATAAAAAGAAACGAAATTGAGTTATTTGTAGTGAGGTGGATGGACCTAGAGTCTGTCATACAGAGTGAAGTAAGTCAGAAAGAGAAAAACAAATACTGTATGCTAACACATATATATGGAATGTTAAAAAAAAAAAAAAGTTCATGAAGAACCTAGGGGCAAGACGGGAATAAAGACACAGACCTACTAGAGAATGGACTTGAGGACACGGGGAGGGGGAAGGGTAAGCTGAGACAAGGTGAGAGAGTGGTAGTGTATATATAGACATATATACACTACCAAATGTAGAATAAATAGCTAGTGGGAAGCAGTCGCATAGCACAGGGAGATCAGCTCTGTGCTTTGTGACCAGCTGGAAGGGTGGGATAGTGAGGGTGGGAGGGAGGGAGATGTAAGAGGGAAGAGATATGGGGATAAATGTATATGTATAACTGATTCACTTTGTTATAAAGCAGAAACTAACACACCATTGTAGAGCAATTATACTCCAATAAAAATGTTAAGGAAAAGAAACAATGGGAATGGATCGAAGTGAGGTGAAAACTGCAATATTGTTTCATGAGGTTGGGTGAGAAATCAGATGAACCGCGGCATATGACCAGAAATTAATTTCAATGCTTTGCCCTACTTTTGGCATTTTTGTCACTGTATTACATCTTCCTGTAGCATTCTATTTAGCAATCTATGCATTTGTATATACTGCAGATGAAAATGATACTTTGAAGTGAAGCATTATGACTAGATAACCAATAGCTTTTGGTTAAAAGAAAAAGAGAATAATCTGTCCATTTAACTTCTAATTTTTCTCTAATTCTCACATTATCCTGAGGACGCCGAGATTAAGCTCTACTGATTAGTTTATAACTGTATTCTTTCAGAAACATCAGGTATCCTAAATGGATCCTCAGAGCACTTGTGTTATTATTTGTCATTATTGTTTTTTTTTTCTTCTCATAACTGGTTTTATTTTAAGGACTGAACCACTCTTTATCCTTAGGCTTGGCCTGCAAAGATCTGTGCTGCTGTCTGTGTTTCAACACAGAGGAAACTTAATTGCCAATAAAAATGTATGTTATTCATTTTTATTATGTTTTCCAACTTTATTGAGATATAATTGACATAATATTGTGTAAGATACAGGTTTACAACGTGTTGATTTGTTACACTTATACATTGCAAAGTGATTACCACCTTAGTGTGAGCTAACATCTTCATCGTATAATTACCATTTCTTTTTGTGTGGTGAGAACATTTAAGATCTACTCTCTTAAGTTTTGAGCATTTAATACAGTGTTATTAACTATAATCACCATTAGATCCCCAAAACTCATTCATCTTATAACTGAAAGTTTATAACTTTTGACCAACATCTCCTCATTTTTATTATTCTTAAGTAGCAAATTATCTTTAATGAAATAGACTCTGCATGTATTACTTTAGAATGATCGTATGAGAATACATGTCATAAAGCCTTTACAGCTGCAAAACTCCACAATATTCCTAGAGTTTGAAAGTTTAATTGTGCTTTAAACATGCTTCTCACTTCAAACACACCTATTCTCTCTCTGTCACTTTGTTTCTATTTATTTTGTTTATTTGTCCCAGATACAAACAGAATATTATTTACTATACTGTTGTGAATTAGCTTTCAATTCCCTTTTATTCTCAGTCTTCTGCTAGTGGATGGTAGTCACTATGGATTTCATACACTTGTTGCTGTTTGACATCACAAATCTGAGAATGATAATAATAGTCATCACAATTATATGAACACTGCTAACTTTGACCCAAAATATTCTATACAGATCTATCATTTTTGGTCTGTATGTATGCAAGTATGTTCATAGAAGCAGGTGCCAACAAAATGAACAGTTACAAGAATGATGTCATGGTAAACTGGACAGTGGAGTGTATGTACAAGGTTAGGCAATAAGACCAAATTAACAAGTAGTGTCCAGAAACAGACCTACACACATATAGTTATCTGATTTTATGACAAAGGAGTCAGTGCAAAGGGTGCTTTTATCTATTGGCAAAATGAGAAAAATGAATATTTAATCCTAACCCTTTGTGTATCCTCATGCCACATACAAAGGTAATACTGGATGGATTATAAATATTAAAGTAATATTAATATTTTTGAAAATTAAAGAAAACATAAAAGAACATTTTTATTTTGGAAAAGTAATAATTTCTTAAAAGTTTCCTGAAACTATTAACTGTAAATAAAGACAAAAGTTAAATTAGAATCTATTAAGGAAAAGTTATTTGTATCCTCGAAAGATATTAAGAGAGTAAAAAGGCAAGTCTCAGAGTGGAATAAAATACTGTCAGTCCATATGCACAACAATATTTGTATCCAGAGTATAAAAATAACGTCTGAAAGTTAATCAGAAAAGGGCAGACTAGCAAATAGAAAAATTGATAATTGTATTTTCCAGGGAGAATATCCAAATGCCAATAAATATCTGAAAAGTTACTTTGTTAGTCTTCAAGGAAATACAAATCGATCCCAGTAGGCAACTATTAGAATAGAAGGAAAAAAGGACCAAACGTTGGCAAAGGCAGAGAACAACTAGTCCTCTGATCAGTTTCTAGCATGGCTGAACTTTTATGTAACCACCAGGAAAGCTCTGTGTACTTAGACTGAGCATATGCCTAAGGTGTGACCTGGGAATCCCATCCCAACATATATATTCAAAAGAAATATATACACGTCTTCACCAAAAGACATGGGCAAAACTATTCTGCGAGGATTATTCTCAGTAGCTCCAAACTGAGTTACCAGAATGCCCATCAACTATAAAATAGATACATAAAAATAAACTGTTGTATATTCACGTATTAGAATAATATAAAGAAATGAGAATGAACAGACTATAACTAAATGATTCAATATGGAAAATATTATCTGATAAGATTTTATTTTTATAAATGTTATTAACATTCAAAACTAAAATGTGTTGGAAGTCAGACTAGGGATTACGTTTGGCAGGGGAGGGTTGCAGTGACTTGAAGGAAATGCCCAATGGACGCTGGGGTTTTGCTAATGTTCTGTTTCTTAAACCCAGTGTTGGTTACAAGACTGTGTTCAATTTGTGAAATTCATTAAGGCTTACACTTGTGATTTGTCTTATTTTCTGCACTTAAATATCAATAAAAAATATAAAGAGAAATGTACATTTTAATGACTTCTAGTGGATATTCACTCTCCAGTTAACGGTGGCCTCTTTTTCTCCTTATTGTCTAATTTCCATCTGCTTCACAGGTTGATAGCAGTAGCCAGACGCCTGATGTTACTGAATTTTTAGTCTGTAGTAGCATCTGGAAAGTGTATAAACTCCTTCTGTCACTCAAAATAAATTCCAGTGAATTAAAATTTTCAATTATTTTCAAGAGTAGGAATTGACGTTATGGAGTAGTTTTCTAATCTCCTTTTCCTGTGGTTGTCACAACAGTTATATGGTACTTGCTTTGCTTCCCACAGATAATTACATTTGTAAAAGTATAGAATGACAAAGCAAAGTATTAATGAGCTGTTATGAGGACAACAGGTTTTTGAGCTCTCAAAGACACACATGCTTTACTTTCATGTTTAAATGTTGCGTGTGTGTGTGTGTGTGTGTGTGTGCGTGATGATTTACGATTGCTGTTCTCTTTAATCCAATGAATACTGAGCGCTGGCGTATAATTTTATCTAACATGCTTTACTAATACATTTCTAAGGACAGCCCATTCCCTTTCTGGTAGATATTGATGGTTTAAACTCCTAACTTCCAATTAAATAAAGAAATATATCTTCACGCTGTCTTTTAAAAAGTGATTGCTTCTTTTATGACATGCTGAATGCCTGAGGTTTGATAGGAGTAGGACCCATATTTTATTTCCCCATAAACTAGTAAATATAGCAAATATTCTTCATACCCTTTAGTTGCCTGTAAATCATAAGGCCCTTAATGGCAGTCGGCGTGTAAGTGAGTAAAAAAGGTTGACATCCAATTAACACAGGCTTCTATAGGTTTAATGAGCAGTAATAAATTTAAATCCCTTCTTTGGCATTTTTAAGGAAAGTGTAATAACAAGTGGAATGAACTAGAGGGAATGTTGCTCCATTGATTCATAATAAATCCTTTCTAAATTATTTGTTTTCAGACAGGAGGAATTTGCTTTGCAATGAAAGCCATAGGTTACTTAAACATTTCTGTCTGCTGTAAAGCCAAATGATAAAACACAAATCCTTATACTATATAAGAAAATCACAGGGTCCAAGCCTGGACTTGCTATTTTATTTTATTTTATTTTTAGGCATTCAATTTGCAGCTGTTTCTTGATTCCCCTTTATTATTTTACCATCAGTGTACAGGATGTTTCATGTTGTCAAGGTAACATCAGAGATTTTATGAAATGTAACAGTAAAGTTTTAATTACCAAGTAAAATTTTTGCATACAAATTACTGTCTCAGATTCTATCCTTATTTAAAAATGTGTTTGCAAATGATAACATAAAGAGTTTTTTTTTTTTTTTTGCTGGTGTGGATTGGTATAAATTATTGCAAGTTATTCCAATATAGCAGTAATTAATTCATCTTTTTGTGTGTAATGTAACATTTTGAAATGATAATAGCCAGTTACACTCATTCCATAGATAAGTGATTCTGAAAGCCGTCCAGTGTATATCTGATTGTAGTATGACTAAAGTTTCCATAATTATTTTATTATTTGAAATGATTGTGGTAATTTTCTCAGATCTCTCTTTCTGCTATTTTTCCTCCCATTTAAAATATGCGTGATATATATATATATATATATATACACACACACACACACATATATATATATAGCGGGAAAAAAAATGGGTCCTTGATTTCTGTTCCAAAACAGAAAAAGAAAATTCATGAACTTTTGGTACTTTTCTGAAAGTTACATTTTCCTTCACTTTTGAGAAACTGGAGAATTATGCTACAAAATGCGTTCCTAACAAGGCAAATACATTTTCCAACCTTTTTATAAGGTGGTATTCTAATTTATTTCCAAAGATACCAAGAGCAAACAATAGCAATTACTCATGTAAACCTAGTCCATATTTATTTAAACTCATAAAAATTGGTTTTGGGAAATACTGTGGTGTTTGGCTTTTCACGCAAAGAAGCTTTGTTCAAATGTACAAGTATTTGAGTTATAGGCACTTTGGAACAACCATAATTAATTACGTATGAATGATGCCTTGTTCATCTTCACCTGTATCATTGCCATTAAATGCGGTATATGCCCATTAAATGTTTTAATAAATGAAAAGAAAAAGACTTTATATCCTATCTCACATATAGCCAAAATTAATTACATGTGGATTATAGCTCTGAAAGAGAAAATAAGACAATAAAACTTACAATATAAAATATAGAATAGGATCTTAATGAACTTGGCGTAGAAAAAGATGTTTGAAGGATACCAAAAGAATTATAAGTAAAAGAAAAATAAGTGATAAATTGGATTCCATTGAAATTAAGAATATCTGTTCACCAAAAGATACATGAAGTGAAGAGGTAAAACAGGCAGGAAAGGGGAGAAGTCTCTCTAAATATAGAGAGACATCAGAGGGAGAGATGAGAGAGAGATATCAAGGACTCATATCTTTTGCTCAGGATATAGGAAGACTGTGATAGGCAAAGAGTCCGATTGAAAATGGTCAGAATAAAAAATAAGAAAAAATCAGCCCTGACAGTTCAGCTGCTGTCACTTGATGGTTGTCTCAGCACTGCTAGGTAGGATACAGGATTATCCTGCTAAACATAAACAATTCACATAACACCACTATCAGATCAGGGCACTCTGTGACAGCACTGAAGTGGGACAAGGACAGGTCCCTTCATAACCATGTCCAAGCACAGAAAGACATAATACAACAATGCACAGCACAAAGTGAGTACTGTCCTCTCCCTGCTACCATGAGTGCCTGCTGATAATTTATTACAAATTAGAAGTTTTGCTGGATTCCATTCCTCCACCTCCTGGATTTCATCCAACAGACCAAACCACAAAATTGTCCCTGCTTTGTCATCACACCGAGGCGAGAGCAAACTCTCTTCTTGAACACAGAAGGAACTCAGGTCTGAATCCTATGAGGAACCTCTGCTAACCCTGTTTTGTTGAGAAGCCTCTTAGGAGCCTGGTACTCCTTACTGCAGTGAGTAAAAATACCCAAATATGTTTGAGAACAGATGTCTTCCTAGTGATCTTTAGCTACCAGTAATATACAAGCTGTGCAGAAAGAATAAACATGCCAATAAGTATAGGAACACATGATAATATTTCGCAGAGAAGTTGAAATAAAACTAAAATGAGCATATCTAAAATTTTAAAAACCTGACAATACCAAATGTTGGAGAGGGTGTGTCATAACTGTTTCCCACGTTACTGGTGTAAGTGAAATATGATTTTTTTAATTTAATAAATTTTTGACATTGTGTTTAATTAACATACAATAGACTGCACATATATAGAGTATACAATTTGATGTTTTCACACACACACACACACACACACATGAAACCATCACCAAATCAAGATAATGAACATATCCATCCCCCAAGTTCCCTCATGCTCTTTTGTCATTCCTCTCTTCCCTGCTCCTGGGACCCCAATAACCACTGTTGGGCCTTATAATACTATACATTACTTTGAATTTCCTAAAATTTTATGAAAATGGAGTCATAGAGTACGAATAGCTTGCTTTTGGTTCCTGTTTATTTCTGTTAGCATAATAATTTTGTGATTTACTGATATTGTTAGACTTAGGCATCACTTTTCATTGCTGCATACTATTCCATTGTATGAATACACCATGGTTTGTTTAACCATTCACCTGCTGATTGGCATTTGGGCTGTTTCCAAATATTGACTATTAGAAGTAAAGTTTTTATAAACATTTATGTTAAAGTCTTTGCATGGATATCTGGTTTCATTTATCAGCCTAAGAATGAAATGCCTGGATATATATTTAACTTTAACAAACTTCCAAACTGTTTTCTAAATTTTTTGAACCATGTTCAGTTCCCACCAGCAGTGTGTCCAAGTTCTGTTTGCTCCATGACCTTGCAAATATTTGGTGTGCTCATTCAATTTTAGCCATTCTAATAGGTGTGTAGAGGTGTCATTGGGGATTTTATTTACGTTCCTCTGACAAGTTATTGAACATATTTTTATACACTTATTTGTCAGTCATATATCTTTTTGGTTAATTGTCTATTCAAAACTTGACACAGCCTGGGCTTCCCTGGTGGCGCAGTGGTTGAGAGTCTGCCTGCCGATGCAGGGGACACAGGTTCGTGCACCGGTCCGGGAAGATCCCACATGCTGCGGAGCGGCTAGGCCCGTAAGCCATGGCCGCTGAGCCTGCACGTCCGGAGCCTGTGCTCCACAGCGGGAGAGGCCGCAGCAGTGAGAGGCCCGCGTACCGCAAAAACAAAAAAAAAACTTGACACAGCCTAAAAATCCATCAACAAGAGAATGAAAAATAATTAGCAATACTTTCGTTAAATGAAAAATAACCCGCTAGTAAAGAATGAACTACTGATACAATATGGATATATCTCACAGATTTTATGTTAAAAAACAACAACAGCAAATCCAAACTCAAAGGAAAACATACTTGATATGACTTTATGATGCTTAAGAATAGACAAGCTACAGTGATATCAAAGTCATAATAATTCTTCTGGGGAGGTATTTGAGACAGGACCTGAGGGAATCTTCTGAGGTTATGAAATATTGTATATCTTGATTTGAGTATCATAGGTGTATAAGTGAATATTCTTCAAACTACACACTTAAGATTGTTGTACTATGTTCTATGTAGAATACACCTCAATTAAAAAAAAAAAACGGTTTGTGAGATATTCATCATTGATCACCAAGGCAAAATAGTTTTCACTGGCCACTTATTGATGGGTCACCAGCACTGAATTAATGTAACCATCATGCTTTATCTGATAGCAAACATCCCAAAATATATAGGCATTTATTTATTTTTCTATTTATTTAATTATTTATTTAACTTTTTTACCTTCTATAGATTAAATTCCCAGGACTTATTCATTGTATAACGTAAATCTGTACCTTTTGACCCTCTTCACCCATTCTTTACCCCCTGTTTCTGGCAACCACCAATCTGTTCTCTCTACCTATAGTTCATTTTTGTTGGGTTTTTTTCCTAGTTTTCTGTTTTTAAGATTCTACATATAAGTGAGATCATACAGTATTTGTAGTTCTCATACAATATTTGATTTATTTCACTTGGCATAATGCCCTCAAGGTCCATCTATGTTGTCACATATGGCAGTACTTCCTCCTTTTTATGGCTGAATAATATTCCATGTTTTATATATCACATTTTTTTAATCCATTCATCTGTCGATGGACACTTAGGTTGTTTCCATATCTTGGCTATTGTAAGCAATGCTGCAGTGAAGTTTGCAGTACACATATCTTTACTAGATAGGATTTGGTTTCCCTATAATAAATACCCAAACGTAGAATTGCTGGATTCTATGGTAGATATATTTTTTCATTTTTCAAAGAACCTCCATACTGTTTTTCATGGTGGATGCACAAATTTACATTCCCACCAACAGTGCACAAGGGTTTCCTTTTTTCCACAACCTCACCAACACTTGTTATTTCTTGCCTTTTTTATAGCCATTCTAACATTGTGGTTTTAATTTGCATTTCCCTGATAATTAGTGGTTTTGAGCACCCTTTCATATAGTTGTTGGCCATTTTTACATCATTGGAAAAATGTCTGTTCAGATCCTCTGCCCATTTTTTAATCAGATTTTCTTTTCTACTGAGTCTTATGAATTCTTCATTTATTTAAATATTAACCCCTTATCAGATATCTAATTTGTAAACATTTTTTCCCATTCCATAAGTTGCCTTTTTATTTGTCTGGTTGTTTCCTTTGCTGTGCAGAAGCTTTTCTGTTTGATATAGTCCCACTTGCTTATTTCTGCTTTTGTTGTCTTTCTTTTGGTGTCGAATGCAAAAAATCATCACCAATACTAATGTCAAAGAGCTTACCTACTGTGTTTTCTTCGACGAGTTTTATGGTTTCAGGTATACGTTCAAGTCTTTAATCCATCTGGAGTTGATCTTTGTGCCTAATGTAAGATAGGGGTCCAGCTTCATTCTTTTGCAGGTAGACATCCAGTTTCCCCAGCACCATTTATTGAAGAGACTCTCTTTCTCCTGTTGTATATTCTTGGCTCCTTTGCCACAGGTTAATTGATCATATATCCATGAGTTTATTTCTGGACTCCCTAATTCTGCTCCACATAAGCATGTTCTAAAATAAGTCAGGAGATACCATTTGTGTAATTACCATAAATCACATTTTATATTATCGTCAGTATCTTTTTATACTTTGTATTACACATTTGTAGATAAAAGATATCAAAATAAAAGCGTTTAATCCTGTATGGATATTGAATCATTTTTACTGTTGTTCACAGTTTTTGCTTGTCTGATAGCTGTTATCCCAAAATACTTGTCATAGTCTAGATGACTACACAGGACGGTGCATCACCAATGTGGAGTCACTGTAAGAGAGACAGAGACATACATACGCAGGCTTAAAAAACTGTCAGTTGCTGCTGTGTGGGACATGAAATTAAATTCACTCACCACACAGCATCCATCTGGCTCTTGTGTTTCACATTTACGTCTGCAGTTGATGAATGGGATACACATATACATAAGACAAAGATAAATGTGTTAGGCCATGAGTAAGAATGTAGTCGTTCCAAACAGAATCAAAGATTTATTTTCCATACCCAGATCTTAAGGAATTCTTGTTTATTCATTTCCTTCATCATGTTTCAAAAGTTCAGAGGTGACTTATTTGTTTTTATGGTCTGAAGTCCTTGTATAGCAATTCATACCTATGATTGTTCAGAGTTTTTATCTTAGAAAAGGTGAAAAGTATCTTTTAATTCTTTTCCTCATCTTTCCCTGTTCCTCTCCCTGCCTTTTTGCTCCAACTACTAATTTATTTAAAAGTTTCCAGGCTTGAAAATCCAATTCTACTTGTCTTTCCTTGGATATTTTGTAAACAATTCAAAATGTTTTTTAATCTTACCACAGTTTCTGCCAAAGTGTACCAGAATGTTTTCCTCCTTTAATATGTTGGTATTTCTTATATTCTACACAGTGAAATTGGCTCTTAAAGCTCACGTATCTTCATGCTTTAGTTTTATTTCATTTACAAATTATTTTTATTTTAGTTATTAAAACAATTCATGGTTTAAATAGAAAGGCCCACTTTTCTTTGAAAATAAAATTCCTTGTGAATAAATGTAAAGATGCATAATCTTTTTGGTAATCTTAACATACTTCTAAAATATAACTTATGTGAATGCAATATTTGATCAACATAAAAAGGTCTCGTTTTAAATTTCTTCCACGATATATCACCATGTTGGCTTCTCGATTTTCTGATTTTTAACAAAACACAATTACGATATGCATTTATATTATTATTTGATCTAGGTACTAGAATGGGCTTCTAAAGGTCTTTGTCTCAAGAGAATTTTAATTTAGTTTTGTAACTGTTTATTTAAAGTGAGAGAATCCTTCCTGCTCCATATTAAAAATAAATAAAATTTAATTTGAATTTCACGACATTATCACTACATCTACCCATTCTGGAAAAGTTCCCCATCGGACCAGCTATAATCAAATAAGATTGACTAATGTACTATTTTTTCTTCTTTTCACTTCTATGTTTTGATTGTTTTGAATGAGGCAAGGAACATGTGGCCAGATGATTCAGCCAAAAAAAAAAAATACGTGAAAAGTAAACTGAGATGATTCTAAGAAGCTCCAATGGGCATTATCAGTTCCTTAAACTTGACTTCGGATTTCCATTTAGCGATGTTAACTTCTCCTTACCTTTGAAGCACTCTGTTCAGTTATTTGAATTGTGTTACATTAAAGACGGCTGTCACTGCTCCACCAACAGTTTAATTTTTTACCCTCTTAAATCTGGACTGGCCTATGTCTATTTTGACCTATAGAATATGGTGGGATTAAAGCTGTGCCCCTTTTTGGGGGAAGGGTGCGGGGAGGGATAGATTGGGAGTTTGGGATTGACGTGTACATACTGCTCTATTTAAAATGGAAAACCGACAAGGACCTATTGTATAGCACAGGGAACTCTGCTCAATATTATGTAACAACCTAAATGGAAAAGAATTTGAAAAAGATACACGTATATGTATAACTGAATCACTTTGCTGTGCCCCTGAAACTATCACGACATTGTTAACCAACTGTACTCCAATATAAAATAAAATGTTGAACAAAAATAAAGCTGAGCCACTTTTAGGCCGAGGCTTGAAGGTGACTGGCAGATTTTGCTTATTTTTGTGGAAAGCTGACCCTTTGGAAGCCCATTTTCATGGCAGTGTGGGCAGCACCTACTGCGTTGCAGGCCAACAGCCAGCTTCGGGTGTTGGCCCGGTGAGCGAGCCACTTTGGGCAATCAAGTCTTTGGACATCTCAGCCCCAGCTGACATTTGACTCAGACCATGAGAGATGCCAAGGAAGAAGCTCCCAGCCAACCTCAGTCAACCCACAGATCCATGAGATGTAAAAATAAATGTCATTTTAGGCCACTACATTCTGGGGTGTATTTTTTTACACAGCATAAAAACATCTGCAGGATAGTTTAACAACAGAGTTTAAAGCAGGGCATTAGCTATCTGGTTTTTCTCCCATATCTCTGGCTGTCCCCCAATAACTTTTCTAGGTTTATCCACCCATGTTTAGCTAATAGACGCTGGAAGTTTCCAATAATCAGCTCTTGTAGCCTACTTCTTTTTCCAATTAATATTTTATCCTCTGGCAATCCTTATTTGTGCGTTAATGATTATCTATATGGTGATGACAGACCTAACTTGCTCCTGAAAACCTCAGAGTCAAGTATTAACTGCTTACTTGATATTCTGTTTCTTAAAACACCTGCCACTTTTCAGACTGGGTTTTCTCCCAGTGTTTCCCCAATCAGTGAGCATTTCTACCGTTCATCCACTGGGGGAAGTCAGAAAACTGAAAGGCAGGCTGGGGACGTGCTGTTCCATCACATCCTACTACCCGTCCCACACCCTTATTATTATTATTAAAGTACAGTTGATTTACAATCTTGTGTTAACTTCTTCTGTACAGCAGAGTGATTCAGTTATACATATATATATATATATATATATATATGCATTCTTTTTCATATTTTCCATGATGGTTTATCACAGGATAATGAATACAGTTCCCTGTGCTATACAGTAGGATTTTGTTTATCCATCCTATATATACTAGTTTGCATCTGCTAATCCCAAACTCCCAGTCCATCCCTCCCCCACCCCCTCCCCCTTGGCAACCACCAGCCTGTTCTCTATGTCTGTGAGTCTGTTTCTGTTCTGTAGATAGATTCATTTGTGTCATATTTTAGTTTCTACATGTGAGTGATAGCATATGGTATTTGTCTTTGTCTGACTTACTTCGTTTAGTATGATAATCTCTAGGTCCATCCATGTAGCTGCAAGTGGCATTATTTTATTCCTTTTTATGGCTAATGTTCCATTGCATATATGTGTGTGTGTGTATATATATGTGTGTGTGTGTGATATGTATACATACATGTATATATATGTATATATATTACATCTTCTTTATCCATTCGTCTGTTGATGGACAGTTAGGTTGCTTCCATGTCTTGGCTGTTGTAATTAATGCTGCTATGAACACTGAGGCCCATGTATCTTTTTGAATTAGTTTTGTCTGGATATATGCCCAGGAGTGGGACTACTAGATCATATAGTAACTCTATTTTTAGCTTTCTGAGGAACCTCCATACTCTTTTCCATAGTGGCTGCACCAATTTACATTCCCACCAACAGGATAGGAGGGTTCCCTTTTCTCCACACCCTCTTCAGTATTTGTTATTTGTAGACTTTTTAATCATGGCCCTTGTGACTGGCCAACACCCATATTATTCATGCTACCTTGGTTCCTGAATGTGTCCTAATTCTACTGCCACTATCTGAGTACCAGTAGCCGTGATCTTAACTTAAAGCATCATGATGGTCTGTGATGGTCTCCCAAATGGTTTATCCACATCCACTCTTGCACCACTCAGAACTATTCTCCCAACTGCACTCACGGTCCATCTGTTTAAAGCACAGATCATTTTAAGACCTGTTTATACGTAAAACATTCCATCCATATCAGCAGTTGAGATAATGTCTATTTCTGTTTTCTGTCAAATTCCTAGTCCACAGCTTTCTGTGCAGTAAATAAATGCTGAACAAATTAATCAAGCGTAGCTTTACAATTATGGATAGAGAGAATTTTTAAGAAGTGAATACAAAACGCTATCTTCCTTATCTTTTTTAGGCCTTCAGTTTTTGCTTTGTTTAAAGATGTAAGTAAAATATGAAATAGGCACACACAAGTATGTGTGTTCATGAGTGTGTGTGCATATAAAGCCAAATAAAATCAACGATACATTCTGATTTACAATTTGTTCCTACACATCACAGTGTACCTTGAGCCTCTGTAGACATCATTACTTACACATTGGCCATATTTTTAAGAGCTCTATAGTATTTTCTTGTACTGACAAATAGTCCTTATTTTAATGGCCTCTAAGTTGATGAACATTTCCGTGTTTTTCTCATTTTCCTCTTATATTTCTTCATGTTATGTAGTGCATGTCCTTTCTCAGATTCTGTTCTAATAAAAATTCTTAGGTAACTTTCACATCTTCAAAACGCATTTTAGAATCTGAGGTTCTAAAACCAAATAGATGTCCATTACCTTCATAGAAGTATGAATGGGAAAAGTTCCAAAGCCCATGAAGTTTCCAAGTTTAGTAGACTGAGTTTGAAGGAGGATTCCCTGTGTGATGTTAGGATAGACAGAGGGTTAGAAGGTCCAGAACATACACAGTTGTAAGAAGAAAGAGAAAAGAATGTGTGTTTATAGAAAATGAATCAAACTGCCATGGGTGTTGTCACCATGAGCAAATCATAGAGAATGATATGTACAGAATGCTCTTTTCTTATTTTACAATTTGTATAATGGTCATGTTAATTTTAACTAACTCTTTTACTTTATATAATAATGTTTGTGGAAACAAATTAAAATCTGACAATTGCTTGGTTGTCAGTGAGTCATAATAAGGAACATGAGCTGAATAATTATGTCTAAGTAATCTGTCTAATCCATCATTTTTTCCATACCAGAATAGTCTGGGTAAGAGGAGGACAGAATTTTAAATCATTATCCAAGCCACTGGCTGCCCTGCACATGCTTGGAAGGAATTATTGCTACAACATAACCATACTATTTCTTAAATGTTAAGATTTTAGACCAAAACTCTGTTGAACAGAAGGGCATGTTTTAATATCTTCCACTGTGATTATAGCTTTGATCTATTCCTTGGTATAGTTTGATCAGTTTTTTTTTTTACTTTACATATTTTGGGCAATATTATTAGAAATGTTTAATAGAGTTGTAATTGTTAAATCTTAAAAAAAACTCTACTGAACAAAGAGCCATTTACCTCCTCAAAGCTCTTCTTCTCAAATTGGGGTATCAGAAGCCTCATAATAAACTGTCCAGGTTTCTGAGTCAAAAATGTACTTGATAAAGCAGCAGGATGTGTACTTTTACTGTGTTTCCATGGAAATATGACAAGATAAAATGCAAATTTCAAACCTGTTTCTGAAGAACGAGACTCTGAAAATATGTCACATACATGAGCGTCATACTCCTTTGGCCCAGATCATCTGAGCACCCATTGCTGCTGGAACTGAGGTTGCTTTGAAGAAGTAGTGAGATGGATTAAGCTGTCTAACATTTGTCCCACTGCACATAAAGTGATTCTAACTTGCCTCTAATAAGATAAATCCTATTGAACCATTTCCAAACTTTTGAAAAGTGTCTCCAGATTTTTCTTATACAGGTTTTGACCTCATGTCATGGTGATTAATTGATTTTCATACTGTATAATTTCTATAAGAATGCAAACCATTAAATGAATTCCTGCTATCCTTATCATTTATTTCCTTTGATACTGGAAGATACACACACATACTTGCAAAAAAAATAATAAGGCTTGTTCAAGAAACTATCCCCAGGAGTGTATAAAATATGTATATATATAATTATATATAACTGTATATAGTTTGGTTTCTCTTTCTTTGATTGTCTGTGGCTGTGTTTTGTCATGTTTGATTTTAATCTCTATTTCATCCATTTATTCTTGGTGCATTTTCCTTCTGATTTTGAGCCTTTTCTTAAGCTATTGTTATTGTCTACCACCGACTTTGTTCTTTTACCTTCATATGCCTTATATATTTATTTTATTTCTGCTATTTTTTCCAGCTTTATTGAGGTATAATTGATTTATATCACTGAATAAGTTTAGGGTGTACATCATAATTGTTTGACTTACATATATTGTGAAGTGATTACTATAATAAGTTCAATTAGCATCCATCTCATACAGATACAGTAGAAAGAAAAAAAAAGGTTTCTTCTGGTGATGAGAACTCTTTGGATCTACTCTCTTAACAACTTTTGTCTACCATACAGCAGTGTTGACTATAGTATCATGCTGAATATTACATTCGTAGTACTTATTTATATTAAAACTAGAAATTTGTACCTTTCGACCAAACTTCTTCCAATATATCCTTTCCCTCACCATGTCTGATAACCAGAAGTGTGATCTTTTTCTATTTCTGCTGTTTAAAACAATATTCTGCTGCTGCTATGGTGAAATCTTTGTAAGCACAATTAAGCAGATATAAGGTAAACAGTGGGAGAAAAGGAGAGGTAGGGTAATCAACAGTCAACAAACCCTCTTCTATTTTCTAATTGAAATTTGTATTGAGATAATTGTAGATAATTATAGATTCATATGTAGTTACAAAAGAGATCCCGTACACACTTAGTCTTGTTTTCCCTACAGTAATATTTTTTAAAAGTATAGTGTAATGTCACAAGGAGGACATTGACATTGACATTGATGCAATCCACTGATCCAGTCTTATTCAGACTTCCCCAGTTTTACTTGTTCTGGTGTGTGTGTGTGCGTGCACTAACTTCAGTACAATTTTATTACCTGTGCAGGTTCACGTATTCATCCCCATAGTCAAGATGAAAGAGTTCCAAAAGACAGGATCCCCTTGTCTGGTTTAGATATTAGTCCTGTGTCAGATATGTGCTTTTCAAATGTTTTTCTCTTAGTCTGTACTTTGTCATTGCATCCCCTTATTAGTCTTTTGCACAGAAAAAGGTTTTAGTTTTTATGGTGTTCAGTTTATCAACTTTTCCTCTTATGTGTCACTATTTTGCCATCAAGTCTACGATCTCAAAGATTTTCTCCTAAAGTTTTTCCCTAAAAGTTTTGTAATCTTGCACGATCCATTTTTTTCATTGCAGTGTAGTTGCTTTACAATATTACGCTACTTTCAGGTGTACAGCACAGTGATTCAGTTATTTTTTCCTTATTATATTCCATTATAGGTTATTATAAGACATCGAATATAATTCCCTGTGCTATACAGTAAATCCTTGTTGCTGATCTATTTTATGCATAGTAGTTTGTATCTGATAATTCCATATTCCTAATTTGTCCCTCCGTCCCCCCAGCTTTCCCCTTTGGTAAACACAGTTTTCTAAGTCTGGGAGTCTGTTTCTGTTTTGTAAATAAGTTCACTTGTATTATTTTTCCACATATAACTGATATCATATGATATTTGTCTCTCTCCGTCTGACTTCACTTAGTATGATAATCTCTAGGTCCATCCATGTTGCTGCAAATGGCATTATTTCATTCTTTTTTATGGCTGAGTAATATTCCATTGTTTATATATATACCACATCTCCTCAAGCCAGTCTTCTGTTGATGGGCACTTGGGTCGTTTCCACATACTGGCTATTGTAAATAAAGCTGCTGTGAACATTGGAGTGCATGTATCTTTTCAAATTAGAGTTTTCATCTTTTCTGGATATGTACCCAAGAGCGGGATTGCTGGATCACACAGTAGTTCTATTTTTAGTTTTTTAAGAAACCTCCATACTGTTTTCCATAGTGGCTGCACCAATTTACATTCCCACCAACAGTGTCGGAGGGTTTCCTTTTCTCCACACCCTCTCCAGCATTTATTATTTGCATCTATTTGATGATGGACATTCTAACCCGTGTAAGGTGATACCTCAAAGTAGTTTTGATTTGCATTTCTCTAATAGTTAGCAATGTTGAACATCTTTTCATGTGCCTGTTGGCCATCTGTATGATTCATTTTGAATTAAGATTTGTATACGATATGAAGTTTAGGTTGATGTTTATTTTTCTGTCTACCATCATTGTATGTATTTATTTGTTTACTTGTTTGACTATGGATGCTCAATTTCTTCAGCACATGTTGTTGTAAAGACTACACTTCCTCCATTGTATTGCTTTCACCCTTTCATCAAAAACAATTTAGGCATATTGTGTGAGTCTATTTCTGGATTCTCTATTCTGTCCCATTGATCTCTGTCTATTCCTCTGTCAATACCGTGCTGTCATGGTTACTGCAGCTATCTATATACTAAGGCTTATTAATAATTAATAGTGATACTCCCCATTTTCTTTTCCTTTTTCAATATTGTTTTAGCTATTGTAAATCTTCTGCTTTTCCATAAACACTTTAGAATATGCTTGTTTATGTCAACAGAATCATGCTATACATTTAAAAGATTACATTAAATTTATAGATTAATTTGGGGAAAATAGATATTTTTACTGTGTTAATTCTTCAATTCATGAACATAGCATTTCTCTTCACTTATGCAGGTCTTCTTTCATTTGTTTCACCAACGCTTTATGAATTTCAAGATAAAGATCCTACGTATGTTCTGTCAGGTGTATATCTAAGTATTTTATTTGCTTAGGAATAATTTTACAGGGTATTGTGTTTTTAATTTGACTTCTGTGCGTTCATTTTTAGCACGTAGAAATGCAACTGGTTTATTTGTGTTGATCTTGTATCCTGTAATCTTGCTGCAACCTTGTTTCTTAGTTCTGGGAATTTTTTTTGTTGATTTCTTAGGATATATTATGTCAACAATTATGTCATCTGCAACTAGGCACAGTTTTATTTCTTTCTTTGCAAACTGCATGTCTTTTATTTCTTTTTCATGCCTATGATAGTGAATAGAACTCTTGGTACTCTGCTGAATAAATGTGTGAGGTTGGATATCATTGCTAAGTACAAATCTTAAGGAGTCGTTAGTCAGTTTTCCACCACTAAGATGTCAGCTGTAGAATTCTTGTAGATGCTCTTTATCAAGTTGAGATACTTCTAACTTGATGAGATTTATTATTTTTTTGTCTTAAATGAGTGTTAGATTGTATCCAGTGTTTCTTATGCATAAAGGGATATGATCAAAATTTTTCTTCTTTAGCTTGTTGATATAGTAGATGTCAGTGATTGATTTAGAATACTGACCAGCCTTAAATATCTAGAATAAATTGCACTATCATGGTGTATAATTATTTTCATGAATTTTGAATTTGATCTATAAATATTTTGTTGAGGATTTTTGTGTCTAAGTTCATGGAAGATATTCCCTAGTATTCCTTTTTTCTGTAACCATTGTCTGGGTTTGGTATCAGGTTAAAACTGGCCTCATTAAGTGAATTGTGAATTGATCTTTTTGAAGAGATTGTGTAAAAGTGGCATTAACTCTTCTTTAAGTGTTTCATAGAATTCTCCAATGAAACTACCTGGGCTTGGAGTTTTTTGATTGCACTTCAATTTATGTAATGAATATAAGGCTACGTGCGTTATCTCTTTCATCTTGACTGAGTTTTGGTAGTGTGTAGTTTCCAAAGATTTATGAATTTATGAGCGTAAAGATGTTCATTGTATTTTCTTTTTTTAACCTTTTAATGGCTGCAAGACCTATAATGAATATCTCCTATTTCATTCTTGATAGTGACCATTTGTGTCTTCCCTTTTATATTTTTTGTCAGTCTTGCTAGTCGTTTATCCATTTTATTGATTTTTCCAAAGATCAAGGGTTTGTTTGTTTGTTTGTTTTTGCTTCTTTTGCAATACGTGGGCCTCTCACTGTTGTGGCCTCTCCCGTTGTGGAGCACAGGCTCCAGACGCGCAGGCTCAGCAGCCATGGCTCACGGGCCCAGCCACTCCGCGGCATGTGGGATCTTCCCGGACCGGGGCACGAACCCACGTCCCCTGCATCGGCAGGCAGACTCTCAACCACTGCGCCACCAGGGAAGCCCAGATCAAGGTTTTTATTTCATTGATTTTTCTCTATTGGGTTTCTGTTTTTAATTTCATTTTTTTCTGCTCTGTTCATTATTATTTCTTTCCTCTGCTTTCTTCGGATTTGTCTTCCTCTTCTTTTCCTAGATTCTTGAGATAGGAACTAGATTTAAGGTCTTTCCTTGTTCTACTATATGCACTTAGTGCTTCCATTTTCCTCTCAGTACTGCTTTAGCTGTATCCCATATATTTTGATACAGTGTATTTTAAATTTTCATTTAGATCTATACTTTTTTGAGACTTTCTCTTAGGCCTATGACTTATTTATTTACTTTATCTACTCATATGTTTAGGAAATTTGCTATTGTGTTTCTGTTATTGATTTCTGGTTTGATTACACTGTGTTCAGAGAACACACTCTGTATGATTTTGATTTTTTGACATTTCTTATTCTTATGATTTTGATTCTTTGACATTTGTATTGTGGCCCAGGATATGGTCCTCCTTAGTGAATATTCCATAGGAACTTGAGAAGACACTGTGTGTTCTGCCTTTTTGGGGTGAGGAGCTCCATATGTGTCAATTAGATCTTGTTGGTTGATTGTGTTATTTTGAGTCTTTGCTGTTTTTTGTTTAGCAGCCCTCTCAGTTGCTGAAAGGAAGATATTTAAGTCCAAATTGTGATTGTGAATTTGTCTCTTTTCCTTTCAGCTCTGTCACTTGTTTCTTTACGTATTTTGAGGCTCTGTTGTTTATTGGGTCCACGCTTAGGATTGTTATGTGTTTCTGGTGGATTGATTTTTTCATCATTTGTAAATTTCCCACTTTGTCAGTAGAAATCTTCTTTGCTCTAAAGTCTACTTCATCAGATATTATTTTAGCTACTTCTTTATTTCAGTTAATCTTTCCACAATATTATTTTTTCCAAACTTTTACTTTAATATACGTTTTAATATAAACGTTTGCTTTAATATAAGTTTTAATATAAAGATATATATATATAAATATATATATTTAATATATAATATATAAATTATATAAATATAATTTAATATACCTATGTCATTAGGTATGAAGTGAATTTCTTGCAAACAGCTTATCGTCGGGTCATATTATTTTTAATCTGCTCTGCCAACCTCCCTCTCTGATTGGTATATTTAGATGTTTACACTTAAGGCAGTATTGATAGGATAGTACTTAAGTCTGCCATTTTATTATTTTTTTTTCTATTTGCTTCCTCTGTGTTTTTTTGTTCCTCTGTTAATGGAACTCTCTATCTGCCACCCTGACAGTGGTGCGAAGTTCACCTTGAGTTGTTGGGAGGATTCCCACTTGGTCTGGAGGAGGAATGAGCCTATCTGGGCTGTGTTCCACTGTGAGATTGAGGGTTGGGACATGCCGGGCTCAGGTCATCATCTTCTCTTGAGCTGGGGGACATTTGACAACCAGCTGCTATGATATCCCTCTAGTCCTGGCATTCCCAAACCAGTTCATGTTCCTCTTTCTACCTTTACAAGTTTTCCTTTTGCTGCCTTTTGCATGGTTTTCAGGGTTCATAGCTGTACTTAACAGGGAGGAGCAGGAAGGAAAGAGGAGGAGTAAAGACCATCTTGACTGGATTAGAAGTTCTCCTTGCCCTCTTTTAATTTGCTTTTTGGACAAATATTTCTTGAAAAATCAACTATAAGTTATATGCTTTGCTAGACATTAAAGATACATAGATTAAACCAACTGTCTTCCTTTGCAGAACTTGTTAATTCTTTGTTAATTTCTAATGTAAACCAATCATTACAACCAATGTAAAGAGACCCATTGATAATGTATTCGATTCTCTCTGCTCATAGGAAGGAATATGAAAGTCAACCTGAACAGGTCAAAACCAGTTTTCTCAGATGAATAGAAATGTAAACCGATGTAAATCTTTACAAGTTTAATATGATTTTAAAGGGAATGAATGGCCCAAGAAGAGGAAATCATTAGTGTCAAAATAGTGCAGTTCTTGGGAGAGCTTGACATCTTTGCAGTATTAAAATAAGCTTCATATGGCCAAGTATAAAGACCAAGTGGGATACTCTGTTAATTGAGGGTGAGCAGATGTTAGGGCCAGGCTATAAAGGGCCAGAGGGATGTTTAAAGTGGGAAAGAAGCAGTAATTCATTAGTAGGATGAGGTTGTCGAGCTCTTTATGATTTATGAATGTACGTTCAGTTCTGTTAAGCTCATCTCCATCCCTGCACCTTCTTTATCATTTCATCGGAGTGTTTCAACATGTGTGATTCTATCATTTTGGGAGAAGCAGTCCTCTTTCTGTGGGACCAGTTTTGTTCAATAAGCAATGAATTGCATCCTTAGACACTGCACCCAAAACGTCAGTGTTTTGTGTCAGTTACTGTGACAACTCAAAAGACTTCTAATATTACCTAATATCCCCTAAGGAGACGATATAGCTACAGCTGAGAACGGCTTAGGATAAGCCATGAGTCTGTGGTTGGAGAGAACAGGGGCTCACGAAGATCCCTACACAGCAGGAAGTAGAGGGAAAAAAATGAATAATGACCCATCATTGGAGGCCAAGAAAATGAAGGTGATGGCCAGAGAGATTTCGGAGAGCCAGTGATGAGACATAAGTGTCCCAAATTATCTTCTTCAAGCCCGATTCCTTGAGATAGTTTGAAAGGAATTTGAAGAGAAAAGGGCTATTCCCTCCTTGAAGTTTTAGACTCAGAGAAGAAACTACTGCATAGGCTTCCGTCAAACCAACGTGTTTCATAAATGTGGAAGGAGTCAGGGGAGAGAGCTGATAATTAGTTCTCCTGAGTGGACCTAGTTCCCGTGTAGGAAGGGGGCCTAGAAATCCCATCATGCCCTTGAGGGGAAATTAAAAAGCTAATTGAGAATCTGCTAGGGAGCTTGTCAGAGGGGGGAAAAGGTACTTTCAAATTCAAAATGTTTTATACAGATTAAATATATCAATCAAGTAAAAATCCTAAAAATGATGCTTGCCTAATATTGTATTAATACATTAGCTGTTATCACTATTGAATATGCACTTTGTGTCAGATAGCCTTCTATGTATCTACACTAAAAATATGTTTTAGAAAACCTAAATTGAATCAGTTTAAACTAGCTAAAGAACTGTCTCCTTCCTTCCAATAATATAAAGAATTCACACTGCTTTCATGTATAGCTAACAGGCTAGATATTTGCCTTTGTTTCAGTTGAGGCCCTTGGTTTGACAGACAGTTAATGGTTATATTCAATATATTGGATACTCTAGCTAATAAATACTAATCACAAATTTAGCTATTTTGATAGCAAAAGCATCATTGATAATTCTTCAGTTTATAGTTACTGCACCAGTTAGAATAAGGTTATGATGTGCCTTAGATAAACCCTAAAATAAAAAGGATTATACAATATAGAATTGGTATTCTCTCATGTACCAGTGTGGAGATAGGCATCCTGGCTGGCACGGGTTAATTGGCTCTGTTCCAGAAAATCCTCAATTCCAGGCTTCTTTTAGCTTAACGTTAGGTCCTTTCTCAGGCATTGTTCTCACCCTCATGGACCATTGTTCCAGCACCCAGATTCCAGACAGCAGAACAAGGGCAGGGAAAGGAAGAGGGGCAAGGGCATATGCCAGTATATCGATGAAAGGTACCAGGAGGAAAACACATGAGATCCTGTTGGCCAGGACTTAGTCACATGGACGTACTGATCTGAAACAGAGACCGTGCAGTGAATTGTTTATGCCGAGTGGCCATGGGCCCATTCAAGAATGTTGTCCCCATAGAGAAAAGAGAAAAGGGACATGGAGAGACCGTGAGAAGTCGCTCTAAGACTTAACATAGTTTTTATGCAAAAAAATGCAAAGGGTGGAGAATAAACATTTAACTTACAGTACGTTAGGCACTTCAGAATTTTAAAGCATGAATTTAAAATAGTATCCTCAAAGTTATATATAAAGTGTACATTGCCCAGATATTTGCATACTGTTTGTAATTCGGGTCAAGGGAACTTGGAACTCAGAAACTATTTTAAGGTGAATTGCCCCTTAGATTATGTTTATTCTGGTGATCCTATCTCATTTATCAGTTCCAGTGTGTGGATAAGGTAGGACTTACAGGAGCAATCTTATGTATTGGCTAGAAAACAACCCTTATGTATAAGTTCATTCAACTAAGAGAAAAAACTTGGTAGGCTTCATCTGATTTGTATAAATATATAAAATATAAAGTAAATAAGGTTGCTATTAAATCTAACACTTGAGAATTAGTCAATGTCTGTTCTTGGCAAAAGCACGGACCGGAGATTTTCAATGTAAGAAATGCTTTGTAGTGCACATGTAGAATCTGAATCAAATCACTTCGCTAACTATTGGAGGCGACATATATATTTCAGCTTAATCATCTTTAAATACTGAAAGGAAATGATTTCTTTTGTCTATGGCAAAAATCTTTTGTCTCTAGAGATAATAATGCTCTTGAAACAGTTTATAAGAGAAATTATGAATTACACTATCATTAAAGGATCAACATTCTTGGCTTGATATTGGGGCTTGGAAACTGGCAGATTTCCCTTGTTAACACTTTCTAAACCAAGGATTTTAAGTAAAATATAAAGATATTGATAATGTGAAGATGCTATCAATAAAAGCTGAGGAAATTTTATAGCAGGTTTAGTCCTCTTAGATAATTATTTGCTACAAAGTTCTCGGCAGATTCCCTCTGGAAACCTGAGACCATGAAAACAATTGACTGAGAAAGAGCATTTTGGTGAGATTAGAGCTGTTAAGTCAACTATACATTATGTACAGTGGGGATATTATAGCAGGTAATGGAACACACGAATTGGTCACTCAGAACATAAATGGGATTAACTGCCCAGTGAAGGCGTTTCTCAACCATTTGAGAGGCTAAAATCACCTAGATGCAGATGGATAGATTATAGCTGCAAGAGGTGCATTTAGGAAAGGTGAACATTTTGAGTGACTATATAATTTGATATGAAGAAGCTTTACAATGATGCATGAAAGATAATAAAGAGCTCTCATGCCCAGGACATTTGTTTTTTCTTTTACTTTGTCAGTAAGTAGCATCTAATGGAGAGGTATTTGGAACGCTGAATGTCGGGTGGTACGCTACAGACTTTAGCAGTAGTAATGCAGTTCCTTTAATCACCTGCACATAAGAGCAAAAGGAGAAGCGCTAGAGTCACGTGATTATTACTGTGTATGAAAATTCACTCTCCTTCCTCACCCCACTGCCAGTATTCACGCCGGTGAAGGGGACAGAGCGGCTAGATCGAAGTTCGGATCGTGGCCATGTATCAGCTGTATGGAAACCAGCAAGTAGACTATTTACGATTCAATCAGGAAGTCAAGCTACCAGGGGTGATGGTGAATAAGCAATTCATTAGTGAGATGAGACCTTACCCAGTCACGGGCGCTGAAAGGGACTTGGCAAAGCTGGAGGGGGACTTCCTGCTCCAGGAGCCAGGCTGCTGTGGGTCCAGCTCCACGCCCACAAGTGATGCAACAGAGCACAGAGACAAGTGTGAGTGGCAGTGGCACTGATGGTCCACACTGGATTCCAGGGGCTGGTGGCTGTGGCGTTGGTTTCACCTCCCAAATCTCACACTTGTTTCTCCCTGAGGACCACACAGGCAAGAGGATGCTGAAAAAGGTCGTCTCAACTCAGCCAAGTCCCAGTGGTGCAAAACCGCCATGGCATTGTATGTCTGAGCCTCCGTGTTATGTTGTCCATGATGGAGGGAAGATGCCTCCCTGAGATAACGTGAGTGTGTAAATATGGAAATTGAGGGGGAAGCTGACTCCACGCACCATCAGAGTCATGCATGGGTCTTTCTTCCTCTGCCGGGGCTACCACACCGGTGAGAAGCACTTTGTCACAGAAGGTACAGCTGCAGAGACCCTGAGACGTGCGCCTTCCGCTTCTCTTAGCGGTGCATCCGTCTCCTGTGTCCTGAAGAGGGAGCCACCTTGAGACATGTGGAAATGGGTGTTTGATTTTCCAGGCCGTGCAAAGCATATCCTCAAAGGAATGACACAATAAAAGATGGATAAGTCTAGGGCTTCCCTGGTGGCGCCGTGGTTGAGAGTCCGCCTGCTGATGCAGGGGACGTGGGTTCGTGCCCCTGTCTGGGAAGATCCCACATGCCGCGGAGCGCCTAGGCCCGTGAGCCATGGCCGCTGAGCCTGCGCGTCCGGAGCCTGTGCTCCGCAAGGACGGGAGAGGCCACAACAGTGAGAGGCCCACGTACCGCAAAAAAAAAAAAAGATGGAGAAGTCTAGACCACAGATTTTTGAGTCAGAAAGACTTGTAAAGAAACCCTGCATTTTTTTAACTTTATTTTATTGAAGTATAGCCGATTTACAATGTTGTGTCAACTTTTTCTGTACAGCAGAGTGATGTGTGTATATCTATGTATATACATACATATATGTATATGTATATACATTCATTTCCATATTCTTTTCCATTATGGATTATCACGGAATATTGCATATAGTTCCCTGTGCTCTACAGTAGGGCTTTGTTGTTTATCCATCCTGCATATAATAGTTTGTATCCGCTAATCCCAAACTCCCAATCCATCCCTCCCCCAACCCCCTCCCCCTTGGCAACCACAAGTCTGTTCTGTATGTCTGTGAGTCTGGAGAAACTCTGCTTCTTACTTAAAGTATGTATGACACCTTGATTATCTAGTATATAGAAAATAATGTTAATAGATAATAATGATTGTCATTTAGAGGGCTTTTGGGAGGGCTAATGAATTATTTGAGCACCTAGCACAATGCCACGTACACACTGAGTTTTAATAACCAACCTCTCTTTCCCTTCCCCATTCCCGTGGACCAAACACATAAGATGTTAGCCCACGTGCATAGGATCCATTCCCATCACTGCGTTGCTCTTGTAAAATTCATGCCCACTGAGTTGAGCTCAAAATAAACTACTGTCACATAAACTTTTAGAGGTAAAAGTAAATGTCTGGTTAAATTTAAAGGTTACAGAAAGCATAATGAGAAATAAAATGGACTCCTCCAAAAGATACAAATAAGCTAGTTAAAAAATCAGAAAAGAGAAATGACATTTGTAGGTCACATAATTCACTTCTCTGATTGTCAAGAAATGGTCCCTGTCTTTGAGAGAGTTCATTTATCTCCACATCAAGCTTTCATTTATAATGTTAGAATTAGAATTAGAATCCCTCATTCTTCTTTCAAAATGGGGAACAAGTAAATGATTTTACAACAAGCTATCAGGTATTAGAGGTAAGCACTAAAAGCAGTATAACAGATAAGACCTCATGGAATATTACAAAAGCATTTTTGAACAGAAAACTAATTATTTTTAGGTAGTACTCATAAAGATTTCGACAAGAATAGATGGTATATCTTTTAAATTAAGTACAAGAAGTGAAATGTTATGCTAATAAGCCATTAACTGGAGCTAGGCTGAAACACTTGTGTGTAAAGAAATGAATTTAGGAGCAGATAAAGGTTGCAGAAAGTTTCTTTTAAAAACAAATTTTATATCCCAAGGAAGATAAATGAAAACTTATATAGTTTGGTGTAGTCAAATAATTAATAATCTCTCTCAGCTTTAGAGGATTGAAAAGTATTTGTAAAAATCATTTCTATAGTCAGAGCCGGTAAAGTTGGGTCAAAGGGAAATTAATTTTATGTTATCTTTTTCTTAAGTCATTGTATCTCAGTACCTCTCCCAAGAGCATTTGGCATGCCTTTTCATATCAGGGGCCCGGTTTCTTTCTGGGCCTTTCTTTGTTTTAAACCATAACCTAGGATCCGTTATCTACATGACATTGTGGTTTTAGTATAAAGTTTTGAATGTTTCTTACTGTTATTTATAGTATATGCTTCATTTTGTTTATTGGCTAGTTTTGTCCTCTGTTATGAGTCAGAGGTTTAATTTATTTATTTGTTTTTTGGCATGTAGATATTCTATGATTAAATAGACAGTGTTGTGTAGTTAAGAGCTCAATGTTTGGAAAGACTCTGCCACCTTCAGATTGTGATGCCTGGGGTGAGTTATTTAACTTTCCTCAGCCTCAGTCTACTCACCCATAAAATGGGAGGCATAATACTTACCTTAGAGAATTGTAAAGATTAAGTGACATAATATACATAAGAACATATAGCACTATGCTTGGTGTATATTAAATTATGATCGTTATTATTGTTATTTGCAGACCTCATGAATTTTCAGCAACATAGATATTGTCTATCGCTCTGATTTGTAAAATCAACTCTGTTTTAAAGTGCCTTTTTTCACGGTCCTGTGTTCCTTTTTCTGTGGAATAGTGGGTAATCGTGCTTTGTATCCTCTATAAAACTTTCTCCCTTATTCCACTTAGCCCAGTAATACGTGTGTCTTGAACATGTGTTGTCCTCATAGGCATTCAAAACTATTTTCCAAATGACTGATGGTAACTAGCATTCTATCCCCCCTTATACACATCTTGTATACTCAGTGCAACACAGCACTTACTAGACACCCCTGTAAACCATCAGGCAAGAAAATTCACGAACCATTTCCTTCTCCCCTATCACAGCCCAAGCTGACTGTACTGATATTTCTTCTGAGCATACAGGAAGAATCTTGAAAGAATAAAGACTAGTATTTGACACATTAGAGAAATCTGGAAGTATGGAAATTAGTGACACATTATTTAAATAAGTATCTTCAGATGATACCAGTAAGATGTCAGTAGCTCTGTAGTATTTGAATATTTCCAAAACCGCCCACAAAATCGGAGAAAGCAACTAACCTAGAAATACCCTCAAAAATACTTGAAACAAAACCAAGAGACAGAGAGTAACCATGAAACCCCAAATCGGACAAACTACCGTTAGCAGTGATGCTCTATGCCCTCAGCAAGTGTTCAGGACACAAAAAGGGGGGAGAGGAACCCAAACAGCCTGAGGGTTCCCAAGTTGCCAAAATTGACTAAGCATAAAGGGCAGCGGGGAAGACTGAGAACCGCAGCTGAGATTAGAAGGAACCCTTTCAGACGCAAACCTACAGGTGAGGACATGTAGGTTTCCATAATGTTTGATGGCAATGAAGTAGTCTGGACCCTAGGAATTCTTGAAGTTAACCATCTAAAACGCTCATTAGGACTAAAGTGAAATTCATAAACCACCAAAATGTAAAACCATCATAAAGTACCAGATCTACATGAAGAAACAGATGATTCCAGGTCTGGGGTAGAAAATATAAAATGTGAATTTAGAACTCATTATTGTACCACAAAGCTAGGAGACAATCTATATAAGACTACTGGGGTCATGGCCAAAGCGGTTGAAAGCAAACTCAAAGAACCGCTCATTTGGCCAAACATAAAATAATTTGAGCAAAAAATAGAGTAACAGTTTCAATGAATTACAGCATGTCAAATTTATTAAAATTCATGAGTTCAAAAGAAAATATGACCGTCACTCCCAGCAGATTCATAATTTAAAAACAAATTAACTTCTTACCTTTAGAGAATGTTAATAAAATATAATCATTATTTAGAAAGTTGAAAGTAATGGGAAAGAATCAAGTTTCAGACTGTCTTTCTTATAAATACTTTACCGTTGTGTCTCTACTGAAATCTTGATGAGAGAAACTTTCTCTTCACAGAAGCATTCCAGCTAATAATTGAAGAAGGAATAACTGTTAGAAAGTATTAGAAAAATCACTTATTTACAGTCCCCAGTGAAATAATAGACCTGGGCTTATATAATCATTGACTGAATAACATCATAGGAAAGAAAGAAAAAGAGAGAGAGAAAGAAAAAAAGAGAGGGGGAGAGAGAGAGGGAATGAGGAAGGAAGGAAGGAAAGAAATGACAGGAGAGAAAGAGAAAAGAGACTTCTGATAGATGTACACATCTATTATCGTATAAATTCTCCTACTCAATAAGAAATTGAACAAGAAATAGATAAAAACTTAAGACCTAAAAGTCAGGTTACAGGAAATACAGTGGCCAGAGAAATATGTTACATGACAATACAGGAATACATAAGCAGAATGCTGTGAATCATTCTGTAACAGAAGACAGACCTGGTTTCTTTTGAAAACAAATTACAGGAAAAACAAATAAACAACAAAAAAAGAGGTTACCTTTATATTCAAAGAGACCCCAAAAAACATATCAACAAAATTCAATGTGTGCATCTTCTTTGAATTCTGATTTGAACAAGGCAACTGTTATGAGAAAATTAGAGAGATGAGCAGTGTATAGATATATCGGATGATACTAAGTATTTTTTGTTAGATATTAGGTGTGATGATGACGTGAATATGATTTTTAAGGAGAGCCCTTATGTTGTGTATGTTTGTGCTGAAATACAGAATATCTGAAATTTACTTGATAGATTTATAGGATATATGGAATGTATTTGATGTATGGAATTTGCTTCAACATAATTCATTGATAGTGGAGGGAGTGGGTGGGGATATAGATGAAAGAAAACTACCATGAATTCATCATCACAGAAGCTATATGATGGGTATATGTGAGTTCACACGCTCTTACCTCTATGTGACATGTATTTATGTTTGAAATTTTCCATAATGTCAGGTAAAAATAGATAGATATCTGTCTGTTGCCTATATTTTCTACCAATATCTGCTCTTATACTTTGGGGGCTTTTTGCTGTTGAAAGAAAACTGTATTCCAGATTTTTCTATGCTTTTCCTCTTTAGACCACTAAGGAAAAACAGTGCTTATTTAGAACTTAGTTTTCAGAAAAATATAGAGAATGAAAGTAAAGAAATGGTAATTACTTTTAGAATCTGCATCTCTCTCACTGATACATAGTCACAAATCTCTCTCTCTTTCTCTCTCTCTCTCCCTTCCTCTCTCCTTTTTTCGTAATTTATTTATTCTTCACCACTATCCATTTATAAGAAACAGGGTTTTTACTACCTGGAAATAAGTTTTCTTTTAGTGAATGATGAACAATTTATGTTGGGACCCCTTAGATTTCTACTTGAATGCTGTATTTCAACTTTTCCCACAAAATATAAGAATTTAGATATAAATTGTAAAGTATTTTATACAAATACTTTTATGTCATACAGACAGATAAATGCATTATATTTCAAGTGTAAGTTAGATGACAGTAAATCCATATTTCAGTAGGTGCACCTTCCCTGATATAATGCATATCTCCCTGAAAATTATGTTTACTATGCCTGGTGAAAACAAATTGTAGTTCAGGTTACTAAAATGGCAAGTCATTTTCATAGTTTCCCATGATTTCTTCTAGGTATTTTTGGTTTTGATCTTTGTTTTTGTGTAGTTTTTGCATTAAACTTTTATGGTTTGTTGACCCAAAACAAATAGACTGCCATGTATTTCTCCAACAAAAATTGGTTTATTTGGGATCAGTAGAGAATTTCAATTAGGGGTCTGCAACCATGGGGAGCCACGTGTAAGTCCCCGCACAGCAAGGGAAGGAGAACTTTTATAGGGAGGAAAAGGGATTTGGAAGGGCCAATAGTAAACAGAGTCCATGGCTTTTCATGGCTGAGTCCTTGATGGGAAAGAAGTCTTTCTTCCTGTTGGGCTGGGCTACATCACAGGGTATGAGAGCTCGCCCTACTGGTCGTGCAATTCTATTTAATTGAGGTTTCTGTTTATTAACTTTTTACATATTATTGTATTCAAAACAGTGTGATGTAAAGATCTTAGCCTATTAAATCTATACGAATTTTTATAAACAAGCTTTATTCCCTTTCCTATTCTATAAGCAGAATTATTTTAGGTAACAATCTCACAGAAGAATTTATACACAATTTTTTTTTTTTTTAATCTTCCATGCCTTTTACCTTTCCTCAAGCTGGTATCCTGCTGACTCTTCCTCCTGGTTCTCTGATTGTGGAGACAGCAGTAGTCATAAATCACTATTTTGAGCCATACCAATTCTGTTTTAGCATTCAGTTTGAAGAGTCAGACAAAGAAATTTTCAGTTCATGTTTGTTAACATTTTATTATTTCAGGAAATATTTAAAGTGGTATTCACATATATCATTTTTATGGATGTATTGATCAAAGTCAGAGATCATAGCCCTACTTAACATCCATGTTGTATTTCCTGTTAAGAATGGGAAGATTTAAGTAAGCTAAGTATGCAGCAATGTAGTTTAGGACATGCTTTCTGATCTCAGTTTGTTGGCTTTTAATATTTGACTATTAAATGAAGTAATATTTTAAAATGTAAGCATCATCTAATATAACATAGAAAATATCATAAAACAACTCAAAGCATTGTCCAACTTCTACATCATTAATCGTCTTTTGTACATATTGCTGAATTTAGAATGACTTTTTGCCCCTATGTTCCTCAGTAGAGTTTTGGTGTCAGGGTTATATCTGAACACATAAAAATGAGTGGAGACTATTTATCTTTTAATTCTTATTCTTTAGAAGATTGTATATATTATTGGAATAATGTATTACTTAGAGGTTTGTTAGAACTCACCTATTAAATCTTTAGGGTTTATTTATTTGCAGGGTGATTCATAATAAATAGTTGATTGTGTTTAATGGTTATATGTCATTTAAGATTTCTAATTCTTCTCATGTCAATTTTTATCAACTGAGTTTTTCTAGGAATCTTCCCTTTTCATCATTTATTTACATACAGTTCTTTATAGATTTTTATTTTAAAATCTCAATTCTATATACAATTATGTCTCCCATTTAAAGTCTTTATACTATTTTTCTTCTCACCATCCTTTCTTGTTCAATGTGATGAGAATTATTTTTCAATTTAATAAGTCTTCCATTTGGTTTGTTGGTCTGTTTATATTGTTTCCTATTTCATACAATTATTTTCTGATCTTTATTATTATCTTAATTCTACTTTGGATTTATTCTGTTCTTCTTCTAATTCTATTTATTTTTTTTTTTTTTTGCTATACGCGGGCCTCTCACTGTTGTGGCCTCTCCCGGACCGGGGCATGAACCCGTGTCCCCTGCATCAGCAGGCGGACTCTCAACCACTGTGCCACCAGGGAAGCCCCTAGTTCTTAAATAGATACATACATCATTAACTATCAGCCTTTTTCTTCCTTAAAAGAAAAAAATTTATAGCCACACAGTTTTTTGAAAATATGTTTGTTGCATTCTACAAATTTTAATCTGCACTTTTATTGTTTTTCAAGTGTTAAAATTTTGAATTTATATTATAATTTTGAAATGTAAAATATTTAAACTAGGAAATATTTTAGGTGTCTTCTTTTTATATATTTCTGTTTATTGGGATATATCTGATTCCACTTTTACCATCTTAAATGTTTTGATTCCTCTTTGTCTCAGATTTTTGATATTTCTTTTCCTTCCTTGTTCGCCTATTTTATGAGTTTTCTGTTTGTTAGTTTTCTCGCCATTAAGAATTTGTTCCTTTGTTGTTTTGAAACACTATTTCTGTTTCATCGTTAACTCTTGAAAATTTTAATTTCCCACTAAATTTAGTGAATGCAAAATAATATTTAAACCCTCTCCTGATACATACAAGGACACTAGAACACTTAATTTTGATAATCCCCTTCTTCCCTGATAAGCTAATAATGTCTAGTGTTTTAAAGATAAATTTAATTTCTCACTCTAGAAATTATCAGCATAATATTTTATACAGATGATGTTCAGATTTATCTACATGCTGACCACTCTATTACCTTTTTGTTGGTTTGTTTGTTTCAATCTTAGGACTTCCTTCTGGGATAATTTGTCATCGTGTCTGGACTCCTTTTGGAACGTGGGTTAGATTTTTGTTTTTACCCTTGTTCTTGTCAGGCCAGATCTGCAGGGCACTTTAATTCTTAGCTGACACCTATTTTCTTTACCCTCTTAGGTTATTTTTTAAATTTTTAAAACATTTTTATTGGAGTATAATTGCTTTACAATGGTGCGTTAGTTTCTGCTTTATAACAAAGTGAATCAGTTATACATATACCTATATCCCCATATCTCTTCCCTCTTGCATCTCCCTCCCTCCCACCCTCCCTATCCCACCCCTCTAGGTGGTCACAAAGCACGGAGCTGATCTCTCCATGCTATGCAACTGCTTCCCACTAGCTACCTATTTTACGTTTGGTAGTGTATATATGTCCATGCCACTCTCTCACTTTGTCCCAGCTTACCCTTCCCCCTCCCCGTGTCCTCAAGTCCATTCTCTAGTAGGTCTGCATCTTTATTCCCATCTTGCCCCTAGGTTCTTCATGACCTTTTTTTTTTAGATTCCATATGTATGTGTTAGCGTACGGTATTTGTTGTTCTCTTTCTGACTTACTTCACTCTGTATGACAGACTCTAGGTCCATCCACCTCACTACAAATAACTCAATTTTGTTTCTTTTTATGGCTGAGTAATATTCCATTGTATTTATGTACCACATCTTCTTTATCCATTCATCTGTCAATGGACACTTAGGTTGCTTCCATGTCCTGGCTATTGTAAATAGAGCTGCAATGGACACTGTGGTACATGACTCTTTTTGAATTATGGTTTTCTCAGGGTATATGCCCAGTAGTGGGATTACTGGGTTGTATGGTAGTTCTATTTTGAGTTTTTTAAGGAACCTCCATACTGTTCTCCATAGTGGCTGTATCACTTTACATTCCCACCAACAGTGTATTGAAAGAATGCTCAACATCATTAATCATTAGAGAAGTGCAAATCAAAACTACAATGTGATATCATCTCACACCAGTCAGAATGGCCATCATCAAAAAATCTACAAACAATAAATGCTGGAGAGGGTGTGGAGAAAAGGGAACCCTCTTAGGTTATTTTTATAGTTGCTTCTGAGATGTGTCCTGTCAGCTATTCATTCATAAATTATCTATTCTTATCATCTTCTTTTAAAACCTTCTCTGCGTCCTTGGTGATTTAGCATCTCACTCTGATGTACATAGGTTTAGATTAATTTTTTATTTAGCCTGTTTAGTTATATTGAACTTACTGTAACAGGAGGTCACTCCTTTATCAATGCTGAAATCCCTACTCATTATCTTGTCTTGTATTGTTTCTCCACCATATTCTCTAATTCGTATTCCTGGAACCTAGATTGGAGGTATGTTAGAATTTTTATTTTAGCTATCGTATGTTTTACCTTTTATTCAAATGTCTGACTTTTTGCATCTGTCTTTTCCATGTTGATTATCGTCTTCAGACCTAGTTTCCAGTCTACAGATTCTCTCATGATTCATTTTTTTGTGGAGCACAGGCTCCGGACGCACAGGCTCAGTGGCCATGGCTCACGAGCCTAGCCCCTCCGTGGCATGTGGGGTCTTCCTGGACTGGGGCACGAACCCGTGTCCCCTGCATCGGCAGGCAGACTTTCAACCACTGCGCCACCAGGGAAGCCCTCTCATGATTCTTTAATGTGCTGTTGAAAAAACACTCCATTACAAAATTTAAAAAATTAAAAACTATATTTTTTCTATTAAAAATTATTTGTTATCCTTTTGAAAATCAATTTTATGATACTTGCTCTTTTGGGGAATATCATTTTTCATAGTTCAGACAAGTTATTCCTTATTATGTATCAGATAATTCTGATGTATGACATCCATTGTGATGTAACTATGATTTAGCTGTTTATACTGACTTCCATTCATAGTAGCTTGTTTCCTTGTGTCTTAATTATCCTGATTGTAAGCTAATCATTTTTTTATCTTAATCGATGGAAATTCTGAAGGGCAGAATTGTGGATGGTTTTTTTTCAGAGTGAAATTGCCTTTGGGGTTACAGGTGTTATTACAAACTTGGGTTGAGAGACCCATGGGACCGCTTTTGGTTCTTCCAGGATTGATGCTTCGTTATGGAATTGAAAATTAAACTTTTCAAACCTGCCATGAGTTCATGAAGTAATCTCGGATCTTCGTGAGAACTGGGGCCCTTGCGTTCAAAGTTTCTGTTTTAGGTACATTGTGGGGGCGATAGAGGAGACTTTACTTAGTGTGTGACCAACAATGTACTGCAAAGTATGTTTTCTGCAGGATTTAGGTAATGACCCTTTCACGCATGCGTTCCCCAGGGCTGCTAGAATTGGAAATCTCTATACACTGTAAAAAAACCTATGTTTTCTCAAATATCAAAGAGAAATAATAGTACCTCCTCTTTTACATAAGAAGAAATATTCTTATAGTCCCTTACTAGCAACTGTGGTGTGTGAATTGTAAGGCCTCTTACCAACTCTGATGCAGTGGAGCAGTGTCAAGCCAAAGACGGATGGACGGCGATTTGCTTTTATTTTGAGTAGTTGCGTGTAATTCCGAGAAAGATAAGTGAAGAGGGTGGCAACAATCAGAGCCTGACATGCAGGGCCTGAGCAGTAGAGATCAACTTCAGAGTTTGTTTTGCTTTACGTTTTTCTTTCATCTTAAAAAATTGATTATTGACCATGGTATTTTGACCCAGTAGGTGGAGACTTCAAGAAAGTGGTTAGGGCTGCTGTGTCAGCTAAGATGAATTCCTGTTGTATCAGAGAATCTTTTTCTGAATCTATCTTACTTATTTTGGTTAGTTGATTTTTAACATGTATTTAACCAACCCCTTATAACAATTTCTCCATCAGTGCTTCTGCTGACATAAGTGTTGTTTTCTGGGACGCCGTGTTTATTTTAGTTAAAAGCAATTAAAGTGTCCACTAATATCACATGTACTTTTACCCTATGTATTAACTAAATTAATTTTACCTCTGTTGCACATATAAGATCCCTTTGACCATTAGACTTGTAATACTAATGAAAGACATTACAGAATTGTAGGGTGTATAAATCCTAAGTGCTAACTGGAGAATAGTCATCACGTGGATTATCTATAAGCCTCTGATTCCTTTGAGACCTTTTGAGAATAGAATCTACAGAAGTTACTCACTTGATTGATCTTATAATGTCACCACATATAATCTTTTTTTCATTTCTCTGATGGAACGGTTAATAAGCAGTGAAGAGGTGAAAAAAAATGTCTAGAGCAATTAGAGGCCTCATTTCTGGTTGACTGATATTTCACTTTCTATCACGAGGCAAGGACCCGTTTTAGAATACTGTACTTCAAAATAAATGGTTGAAATAAAAAGTGATCTTAGTCATTTTATCTAGATGAGGCAAAATAGCTGCTCTTCTAATTTCATTGATTAATTTGATTATTGAATTTGCTTATTTTGCTAAAGAGGAAAACATATCATTATTTTAAATAGTAAATAGTAATAGCCCACTGTTTACTAAAATTGAAGTGAATTACTTGTGTTTAGAAAATTAAGCCCTACAAGCGGTTATTTTCTTTTCAGTGTCGATCGGTCAAGGTGAATGCAATACCACCCAGAGGTATACGACTACTTATTTCCGTTTTTGCTGCAAGTAATTTTAAAGTTTGGGAGACCATTCAATCTGAATGAAGGAGTATTTGGAAGAGGCAACTGTGGGATCAAACTCGAGCTGGCTTTTGAAAGATAACTCAATGGTTTCCCGTTCAAGAGAGTCAGTTTTGGATTAATTCAGGTTTTCAGGTGGGTGCTAAAAAAGTTTCTACTTTTTGTCAAGGGTCTCTCCTTTCTTTCTTCCTCCCTGTGACGTTTTCTTCAGAAGCAAGCAGTCCCCATGGTGGGATTTTTTGTGGGTCTGGTCTCAACCGTGTGAGCTAGAAGCTGTTACCTGCATGGCTTATCTGATCTGCCTCTCGAGCATCCTTTGATGGTGTACAGTGACGTGTCTCTGGTTCAGAGTGTTGTGGATCTAATAACTGCGATTCTTTGCATTCTCTGGAGCTGTGGAACTCACCTGGACTTGGGCCTCCAGCATCTCTGCTGTGCCCCAGGCCTTTCCTTCCCACCTGTTGCTAAGCATTGCTGGGAAGCTGAGGGCATCTGGCCTGCTTTCTAGCTGCTGTACTGCGGGATGCAGAATTTGGTGGGAGTTCTTCTGGAAATCCGCCAGTCCTGGCTACCCTGTCATAGGGGTGTGCCTGCCGTGTTGGATATGGCACCGTGTGAGATGTGTGGGGTCCTTGAGTATAACACCTTCCCATAAGCAATGACCGGGACGTTGGCACACCAGCCCGAGTTTTCTTAGGAGTCCTGCCAATTATCATGCATTTTTTTACTAGAGACTCCTTTGCCTCTCCCTTCCACAGGCTGGGCTGTGATACAAGGAGTGGCCGTCCTGAGTTCACTAGATGGGAACGAGGCAGTGACTCTATACACTTCCATCCTCACCTACCCCACCTCTGGCTTGCCAGGAGGGGTTTTCCTGGTATAAGGACTTTGTTGCTGGTGTTGTCACTCTGACACTTCCCCTCATTTTTGAGGTGGTAAACTGCACGGATTATGCTTAAAAAGAGAAAAGGAAAAGTTCAGTGAGCCAGCAGTCAAAACAGAAAACTGACAGATCATGGATTATTTTTGAAATGTTATTTCTCTTTTTCTAGTTGTACTCTTGTGTCTATGGAGTCTACCTATTCCTTTGTTTCATTTTGGCCCTAGAGAAACTCTTATGCCAGGTGAAGACAGCTTGACAAAGCAATTAAGATCTTGGACTCTGGAATCAGGTAGAATTGGATGTCAGCACCAACCCTGTATGTTTTAGCTCTAGGAACTTGGAAAAAGCCATTTGAATGATTTCAGACGGCTACTTCAATGAAAAAATTAATAACTCAATTAATAATTCTGACCTCATAAAGTATATTATGAGATAAAATAAGGTAATGTAATGGCGCTAGTTTCGGCAGTCCCTGGTTTAAGGTAAATGCTGAGTAAATCATGGCAGAATGGCCGTCATTATTATCTGATGCATGGGAATTGTGCTAGTAATAGTAGCAGAAGAAGAAGGAAAAAGAGGAGGAGGGGGATGGGAAGAGGCAAAGAGAAGAAGGACAAATAGAAAAAATTTTTACGATGACAGAAGACGCATATTTCAACTGCTTCTATCAAATCAAATGTTAATTTATAAGATAAAGTTATAGAGATCTTTCTGTTTTACCTACAAAGTTTTGCTTATTCTAGATGCATGTATTTCATTCATTGGCCGTTATTTTCTTTCATTTTTCACTTAATGTCTGATGGGTTTACCTCATAACTTTTTCAACATGAATAGATGAAAAAAATTGAGGACAGTTTTGGATTTCATTTATTATTCTTTTAAAAGTCATCGTCAAATTTACTTTCCTAAGTCTACAACCATATAATCTACTCAAAAAGATAATATTAAACTTTATTAAAATTAAATTTTAATTTTCAGTATTTTCACATTATTTTTTTCTTGTCATAATAACTGAACCTCCAAAACAGATCAAAATAATACTACTGGGCTCTGTTGTCTGTTTCTCTCTTGACTCTTCCATCACTTTCTAGAAATTTCTCTCTACTTTTAATGAATAAAGGGAAAAAACAGTCATTATCAAATCAAATCAACATATGTATACATCTTTTATCTACGGCTAATTAAGATCATCATCTTCAAAGAGGACCTGCAAGTCATACAATATCAGTGTCACGTTTTTGTTTCACTCAGCCATCAGTAAGTTTACGTGCATTGGGGGTGAACAGAGTGTGTTAACCGAAACCACTGCAGTAAAGTTTTAGTAATGATATAGAAAGAATTATCATGGGCCCTGTCTTGCCTAAAAACTTATAAACTGTGTAGAGGCTTGGGCTCTAAATAGTCATTATGCACATTTAACCTGATTATTATTCATCTCAATCAGACCCCTGCTGGTTTTGACCAAAAGTGGTTTTCCTTTGACAGCTGTTCAATGTCCTTGTGAAATAATGTAGTTTGTTTAGTTCATTTTTGGAAAAAAAAATTTCCCACATTGTAATGAAATGCTTATGCTAATGATTTCCCCCATCTGCGACTAAGGATTTATTAATGTGACAACTGAAGTGTAACAATTACAGACGTATCGTATGTAAATCGTTGTTGCGTGTCCGTGCATTGGCAGTAGTTTCATGGCTGAAGATTAGTACGAAGAATCTGTTACCTGCAAAATATGTAGAAGAGGTTAGTGTGTATTACTGTATCTTTCGCCCTCTAAAATGTAATTTATGTAGATGAGGCCAAGGTACTTGGATATAATATTTAGTCAAGTCTCTCTTCTCCCTCACTCTCATCTCCCTCTTGCTCTTTCTTTTCTTTTTCTTTTCGACCTAGGTTTAGAATAGATATTTTTATTAAAATTTAGTTTAGATTTTCTGGTTGTTGCTGCTGGATATTTCATCAGAGCTTCCGTCGATTTCTGTGAATGTGGTCTTCGTGGTTGGCAATATCCACAGTAATATTAGTACAAGACAGAGTTGAAGACTAAGCAAAGGGTAAGCTCTGTGACTGGTGTTTCATCTCCAACTCAGTCTCCACGGTGTAGGCAGACTGATCTTACTAAAATACCAATATAGTTTTGTCACTCATCTGCTTAAAACTCTTTACAGGCTCCTATTGCCTTTAGAATAAAAGCCAAATCACTGATCTCATCTTACAGTATTCTTTACCTGTTCATCCCTCACTATTTCTTTAGCTTCTTGTTTGGCCAACTCTATCCCCACTTCCCGTTTGTATTAGACTTTTCAGTTCCTCAGATTCATCAGCCCCTTCTCACCTTCAAGCCTTGGTATATGTTCTTCTCTTTGCTATGAACACTTTCTCTGTATTTGCAAGTGGCTCATTCTGACTCATCCATCGGGTTTCAGCTGAAACTGTATTAAGTTTCCCTGCTGTTTCTATTCACAGTATGTTTCATTAACTCCATCTTATTATGCATTTTTGTAATTACTTGGATTATTATCTTCTCTGATAAATTTTAAGCTCCATGAGAGCTAAGGCCTTGTCTATCAATTTTACTGTTGTATTTACTTTTTAATTATCATGGTACTTAGAAGACATTAGGTGCTCAGAAGTTTGTTCTCAGTCGGTGAGTTAACGGATGGGTAGATGGATGGATTTAGTAAGACTACTGGGTCCATACTTCACCATCAGCTGAATTTATTTGCAACTGAATTGACCTTACTAATATTAGTAACTGTTTAGCATCCTGAATCTGTTTAATATTAATTCACTCTTTCATTCACATTATTCGCTGAGCTCCAAATATTGTGTAAACTACTGTAATAGGCAGGGCCCTTTAAGAAATTAACAAACGTAAAATCTCATGTACTTCACACTCTACTTAACAAACAATAGAATATTCAAGTGAAATTTTAAATTAGTTTAAAACATGACAACAACTGTATATTTGAGTTGAATGCTTTTTAATCATGTGGATACAATGAGGTATTTTTCTCTGCCTTTTTGTTTTTACCTTTTCATCTTTTAACTGTCATAATTTTCTCTATAAAATTTCCCATGTGGTTTAGGGTCCAGGGAAATTCTGTCAAAAAAAAAAAAAAGAAGAACTTCATTTCTTGTGCTTAGTGGCAAATTCTTGATGTAAGACTAGTAGTTGGTTCATGGGAAGGCATTAGGAGAAAATGTCAGTTGGCCAGTTCTCCTGGTGTCCCGTGAAAGCAGCTGTATGGGTGTTGCCCTTGCTAAATCATGGCTTGATTTCTCTCTTCCGAAAGACAGCTTGCAAACATTGAGCTGAATGCGAAAAGCAAACTTTTCCTTCAAATTGCTTCCAACGTCTCTGTTTCCTTTGCCTCCTTTGGGAGATGCACATTAAACTCTTCAAGTTGCCTTATGGCTGGGACTTGCTGCATTGTTCTCTGCAACTTTAGCTTTATTTGGTCTGTGTTTTAAACATTAACATCTGTGAACCATTTATTACTTTAAATTTATATTATTTTATATTTTAATAAGGAAAACAGAAAGCATTGATGCAAAGAAACAGTTCCTTATACGGCACTTGAACAGAAAAGAAAGGCTAAGGGTCCCTTTTCCATTGTTTACTCCTTGGGAATTTTCTTTGCCGCCTCAAGCAGATCATCCAAACAACCGTCTCTTGGTCACCACATTACAAGCAGAATAACCAAAAAGGAACAAGACAGTATCCACATATATTCCTCAGCAACCTCCAGTGAGCCTTAGTGAGGAAATAGAGTAGATGTGTACAGCTTCCTGAACACATAATTTTAATCAAGTTAACTGTATATAATTCTGATTTCATATAGTAATTTGTGATATTTTCCATGAATCATTTCCACTGGCCTTAGAAAATTATTAGTTAAAATAACTCTAGATTTGTTACCGATATATGAAGCTCGTAGCACTAATTAACCCCTGCACTTAAGAAATTAGCATCAACAAATGAACTTATTTACAAAACAGAAATAGACTCACAGATATAGAAAACAAACTTACGGTTACCAAAGGGGGAAAGGAGGTCGGAGGGATAAGTTAGGAGTTTGGTATTAACCAATACACATTACTATATATAAAATAAACAACAAGGACCTACTATACGGCACAGGGAACTGTATTCAGTATCTCTTCCTATAATGGAAGAGAATCTGGAAAAGAATATATATACATATATATGTGTAGCTGAATCACTATGCTGTATACCTGAAACTAACACAACATTGTAAATCAGCTATTCTTCAATTAAAAAATAAATAAATTAGCATCAAAGGTAGACAGATCAAGTGGATAGTTTATCTTCCAGGCAGAGTGTCAGAATGAGGACTAATCATGCAGCAGGCTGTGTTTAAGGGTTTAGGGGTTCTTTTTCCGTTCCCCTTGTCATCACTGCATTATACTGAGCTATATAACATTCCTTTTTGGAAGAATCTATGTCCTTTACATTATTGAATTCTTGGTTTCTTTTAGGGAAAAAGTCTGAAAGTAGGATATATCTCCTGAATTAATTCAGGGAAAGCATCTTGCAGAGAACAAATACAGCATGATCTGGGCACTTTTTTTCATTATCTACATAAGTTTTGGGAGGAAGATTTAGGTAATTTTGAGAATTTCAGGTCTCATTTCTCTCTTTCTCTCCCTTTCTCTCTCTCTCTCTCTCTCTCACACACACACACACACACACTCAGAGACACACATGCACACACTTACATTGTATGCTGGATTCCAATACTGGTTAAATGATATATCAGATCTATACTGTGGACGGTCTATTTCTGGTTTGTTAAAATTAGAACTTTGTGTTTAGGCAAAAGAGGAAAATAAGACATAGTTATGATTATGCCACAACTAATTCAAAACTAAACTGTGTTAATACCCATATACAGAGACAAGCTATTTTAAAATTGTTGAGTTGTATCAGGACAAGGTAGAACTATATCATTCTTCTTAAGGACTGGGTGTACTGTAAAATATTTCACGTGTTTTGCTGACATTCTAAACTGTGGTGACATTTAGATGGAAAAAAACGCTATTGTGCTGAAAAAATATTTAGGCTTGGTATCATTGCTTGTCAAAAATTATCTCAAAATATCCCGTGTGGAGCATTTAACTTCACAGAGAAATGCATCACTTGGATGAGGTTGTAAAAAGCACAACCTATGTTACTTACTTGATTTGACATTTTGGTTGCTGTTACCTGGTCCTTTTTATTTCAACATTAAAGAAGGCTCACCCTTTACAAAGACTTTCTGTGCTTATTTTGAAGTTGAGTTTAGATAAAAGTATCTGTCTTGGTTTCAGACATACTGAGTTGGAAGAAAGCCAGTTCACCCAAAACAAATTTGCTTAGGGCTGGTTAATTAATGATTAATTTGCCTAATGATTTGTTCACCCAAAAGATCTATAGGTTGTATTTGTGCTTCAAATGGACAGTCTAGCCCATTTGTGTGCAGCTGTGAATGCAGTTGTCTCTCAACATCAACTTTTGGTACTTTCACATATTTTAAGTCATTTTGTGTAAGTTTGTTTATGAGTTGGCCTCTAATTACAACATTAGATTTATTTTCCACCCTTTCAGGCTCATACATTTATATTATTTAAACACAGTATCATTTCAGAAAAAGAGAATATTTTTTCTTGTCTTTTATGCTTCCTCTGAAACTCAGAGAGTTTAGCTTATTAACTTCTTAGCATCTCTGACTCTTCTAGTTCTGGGTCCCAGCTAGTACAGAATCTGGGACCCAGTAGCAATGAATTCATAAACAGAGAAAAGTGAAATAATATATATTTGTTCTCTTAATAATAAATGAGTGATTGTTTCTTCTTTTTTTGCATATGCCCAATTTTTTAATAGCCTCAGTTTCTTAGTATAGTAGCTTGAAATTCAAAGAGAAGTGTCCTTAGGCTAATTATTTGGGGGAAAAAAATTGCCCAAAGGAAATTTTTATCTTCATATTATTTTATATGTTTGTATATCAGAATTTGAAATGTGAATTTCCTAAAGCAAACAATGTTAATTTCTACTTAGTTCATTGAAAATACTATATGATAACTACTCAACTTATTTATTTTCAGTGGTCTCTACCCTGTATTTTTCTTTATGAAAAATTTTAGTATTACAGTTAAAACGAAGATGTCTCAAATACTATTTTTTAATTTGAAATATATTTGTTGTACAGTATTACGTTAGTTTCAGGTGTACTGCATAATGATTTGACATTTGCGTACATTATGAAATGATAACCGTGATAAGTCTAGTAACCATCTGTCCCCATACAAAGTTGTTACAATATTACTGACCACACTCCTATGTTGTATATTACATCCCTGTGACCTATCTATTATATAACTGGAGGTTTGTACTTCTAGATCCCCTTAACCTATTTCACCCCCCCCCCGCTTCCCTCTCTTTTGGCAACCACCTATTGTTCTCTGTATCTATGAATCTGTTTTCATTTTTTTGTTGTTGTTAATTTCTTTGCTTATTTTGTTTTTTAGGTTCCACATATAAGTGAGATCATGTGGTACTTGTCTTTCTCTGTTTAACTTACTTCACTTAGAATAATTTCCTCTACATCCATTCATGTTGTCACAAATGGCATTATTTCCATCTTTTTTTATGGCTGAGTAATATTTCATTGTATATGCAAACCACATCTTCTTCATCCATGCACCTGTTGAATGGACACTTAAGTTGCTTTCATATCTTGCCTATTATACATAGTGCTGCTATGTACATTGGTTTGCATGTATCTTTTCAAATTCGTGTTTTCGATTTCTTGGGGTAAGTACCCAGAGATGAAGTGACTGAGTGGGCTCTTCTGTTGTGATGCTGCAGACAACTGTTGGTGAGCTGGTAGGCAGGGCTGGACCCCACTAGTGGATGGGACCTAGTCCCAGGGCAGTTGGCTCTGCAGCCTGGGGGTCCTGGGCTGTTGCTGGCCCCCTGGCGGGGGGTCAAAGCCCCCGGCACTAACAGTCTAGAGGGAGGTCTTTAAGATGGTTCTTGCCAGCAGCAGTGGCCTCGTGGTAGAATGAGCTCCCAAAAATCGCTGTTGCCATTTTTTATGTTCCAAGAGGAGTGCCAGTTCCGGGAGACTCTTTAAGATCAGCAAGTGGTTCTCACCCAGGCTTGTTTCAAATCACTGCCTCTGGGCTGTGACTCGTAGTGTGTGAGATTTTGTGTGTGCCGTTTAAGAGTGGAGTGTCTGTCTCTAATTCTCCCCTATGCAAGCCCTGCTGGTCCTCAAATCCAGACATTCTGGGTGCTCATCTTCCTGATGCACCACCCCCGGGCTTGGGAGCCCATTGTGGGGCTCGAACCCCTTGGTCCTTGAGGAGAACCTCTGCAGTTGTGATTATCTCACCCTTTGTGGGTTGCCTACCCACAGGTGTAGACTTGACTATACCGCATCTCTGCCTCTACTGCCCATCTCATCCTGGTTCCTTCTTTATGCTTTAGTTGTGGAAAATATTTTCTCTAGTCTTCAGGTTGTTCTCATAGTTTCTCCGTAACAGTTGTAATCCTGGTGTACCCCTGGGAGGAGGTGAGCTCAGACTCCTGCCACCTTGGCCCAAACTCTTGTCAAATACTTTTCAAAGCATGTTGAATATACTTTCTAAAACACTGTAACTTGGAGACAGTTAGAATAAATCATTAAATGTAAGGATAACTTTTGGAAGTGTTCATTCTTCAAGTAATGAAAATAAAATTAAAAATGTCATCAAATAATCATGAGCTATAGACTATTAAGTCTAAATCACTTTGATTAGATAATGAGTTGAAAAGTTGAATTGGTTAGGCCTATCATTAATCATATTTCTATTTTTTATTTTAATAATAATTTAATTTTTGTTAGAATGATATATTTACTTTATCAAGCATTTAATAGTTGAGTAAACTACAGAATAATGTAAAGTATTATCCCATATCCCACCCTCCAGAATGAATCAAAATCCACACTAGATAAATATCTGTGTAGAAAGAAATGCCTGGATAAGATTAGGATTTTACTATAGAGCTCTGTAAATTCTTTGAAAGTGCCAAGTTATCTTGATTTAAATTTTAAAAAAGTATTTGAGGTAAGAATGAAGCAATTGTTGAACCTCAGTAAAGATGTCAAAGCATAACTTAAACATTCATTTTAAGAAAAAGATGAGCAAACTAAACCTAAAGGAAGCAGAATGAAGGAATCATTGAAATAGGTGAAATAGAAAACTGAAATAGAAAAGCAAAAATAACCAACGACACCAACATTTGGTTCTTTGCAAAGATGATAAAATTGATGTCGCTCTTCCCACTTACTTCTTCATTAAGTTCACTCTAAACCTCCATGGTTTCTTCAAGTTATTGTTGACTATTTTGGTTGAAAACATATACAAGAAGAGAGGAGGAGGGGTGAGTTACTGCCTGGGCTTCTGCAGTTTGTCGTAAGATTATAACTGATATTTATTATGTTCCTGCTCTGCAAAGCATTTCAGATTATCCTCGTCCTCCAGTAGTGCCCCTGTTCGTCTAGGTGAATTGCCTGCGGAGGGGGGAAATGGAAGAACAGTCATTTATCCTAGTTACTGTATCTCATCAGGTTGCTGTTGTAATGCATTTCTCTTTATAGTTAAAACTGGGCACAGAAACACCACAGGGCACCCAGCCGTATCCCTTGCATTTCAAGTGTGCTCTTCCCTGCTCACATCCTGTAGCAGTGATCCTACATTCTCACGAGGATCAGCCCCAGACAGCATAGTGACTCCTTTCTTTGCTTTCTAGTCTCTAGAAACAAGGAGCCCAGATGACTAAGTGGTAGCCACAGCTTTATGTTAACAAAACTGGTACTCTGTTCATGGTGGAAGTGTCCCCCATCTGGAAAACAGGACTTTTGGACCCAGACAATTGAAAGCTGTGGTATTGGAAAGCAGTAGGTGGGGTCCCTGAATGGGAAGGTAAGTAGGGCCACTCCTACTCCCGCCATGGTTCCTGGACCCATGGATTCTACTACATTATGGCCAAGCATTAAAGGGATATGCCACATCCTGAGTGACAGCACCTGGTTAAGACGGTGCCTCCCCTGTGCCTTCAACAGGCTTGGCCAGTGCTCGGCCAGTGCTCTGTCAGGCTTGAGGTTTTGCATGGTGTTGTGTATGATAAGACTAGTGTGTACCACGTCAGATGCCCATGAATCTGGATGACCTTTTGGGGCACAAGCATCTTGCCAGGGCATCCAGAATATCTGTCTTTATCTACTCATTAGGTCAAATTATCTCATCGATAACGTAGATCAACGTCGTATTCTCCAGAATGCCAAGAACATCAATTGCTATTCAGAATATATCGTGACATCATGACAAATCTGCCACCTAAATGCCCTGTGACCTTGAGAATGTCTTTGAATCTTTCTGATTCTTAGTTTGGTTATCTGTTAAATAGGAATATTAATACTTACTTTATTCAATTATTTGCTAAAATTACATGACATAATCCTTCTTAAATGATGTTTGCATTTCCAGAACCAAAATAAAAGATCAATAGATATTTTCTCTTTCATTGTCTTTCTTCCCATCTATTCATCAAAATGAGTAAAGATAGTCAAGAAGGAAATTGCCTCCCTTGAAAACCCTGGAGAATTTATGTGACATGTAAATTATATATAATGAGGAGTTATGACAAATCATTTCACTATCATTGGTTGCAATGCACAGACCTTACGAGAGAGTCTAGTAAACACCCGATAAACACTTTTTCATTAACATATTGGTAAACTCTCTTAGGGCTCATGAGTGGGCGAACTCGAACTTCTCCTAAGGAAGAAACTGTGTTTCATGCTTTCTCCTAATTTTCCCTGATATGCAGCTCCAGAGAGATGTTAGCGCATTAGGGAATAGTTGTAAAGTGACCAAAATGAACAGGAGAATACCTGTGGACTAGCTGAATGTATCGCAGGTACTTTTTGGTTGCTGAGTCACTGTAATGAACAAAGGTGGATTAATGGGTACATCCTCATGACAACCGCGTGGTTTTGTTCTCTGCTTTGCTTTGTTGAACAGCTAGATCAGTAACTTAAGTGAAGCTGTAATAGACATCTTCATCAAATTGACCAAAGGCCCACACCATGTGATGACACGATAAATACTCAAACTAGGTAGTGGGCCCTCAGAATTACTTAAAATGAATTGCTCAAGTTCTTTCCATCTCTCTAAGCTACATTATTCAGTTTAACTACCTATCATTCTCAGTAGCTTCATCTTATTCTAGAGCCTTCTCCTCACAGTTAACCATTTATAAGTACACCTTGCTCTCTTGTGCTTTTCTAAGACTTTTTGTTTTTCTTCTCTTCTGCCTGTACTCTCTCTTCTATAGGGATTTTGAGGACATTTGTTAAGGCCATATTTTTATTTTACCTCAATTCAGTGCTATAATCTGCTTACCTACTATTTTCAGCAACATGTTTAGGCAGTTGAAAGTTCTCAGATTAGTCGTTTTAATCCAATGAATCTTATTTAGAGTTGAGCAGTAATTAAATACATTTTGATATGAATTCATAGATAACTCACTCTCTGTATAAATTTCATGTGAATTCCCCAGGGAAAGGGAATGTGTATTTTATGTCTAGGTCAACATCATCTAGGATAGTATTAATAATAACAACTAATACATTGAGCTCTTACTATCTATTAGTCACTTATCTCATTTATCCTCACAACTCTATAAAGTATGTGCTATTATTGTCCACATTGCACAAATTAGGAGATTGAGTGAGCATTCAATAAATGTTGGTTTCAATCATTCTCTAATCTTATGCCACTAAGGAAGGTGGATCTATATGCATCAGTGCAATGAAAAATGTTTTTATGATTGAATTTGGAAGCAACTGGGAATACTTTCTCCCTAATCTATAACTGCTATCATGCAGCGGTATGTCTGTTATTATACTCGCTCTGCCAGATTCATCTTTAAAAAGAAAATACTCATTGGTCTGTATAATTGTTGGTCATCATTGTCTAATGGGACTTGGTGATGGCAGGTGAAATTATGATGTTATAGTGTGCATCAAAAATAAGGAAAAGTAGACTTGATAGAAGGTAAAGAGGCATGATTTTCAGGAACATGTCTGTTTATGATGTAGAGAGATAATTAAATTTTGCTCCTTATAGAAGAGTCTTCCTTTTTAATAAAAGAGAAACATGGAGACTTCTATCAGTTTCCTAGAACTTTCTTTTTAGAAAAGTGTTGACTCAGACTCTCTGGGAATTTCCAGTTGGATGACCGATGTTTGCAGAAACAGGTCTGTCTCTTGCTCAAAGTGCTGTGGGAATTATACATTCCACTGTGATCCAGCTAGAAAGGGAATTGACAGCTTCCACAGAGGCTTAGCCAGATGTCTCAGACATTTAGCTGTTTATTTCAAACACCTGAATTTCTAAGGCATCTCCCTGCACCCTCATCATTAACACAGGAGTTCATTCCTTCTTGATTATTAGTAAGTGGAGCTGATAGACCATCTAGAAAAAGCCAAAGTACGTACATTTACCTGAGCACCTAAGCAAAACAAATGCATCTAAAAAATTTTTTTTAAAGTATGTGTGATTTTGCTACGTCTTTGATCTTCTGTATTCACACTACTCCAATCTTAGAGTAGTTTTTCATGATAAATATGAATGTTAATAGACTGATGGGGTATTGTTCAAATACTTTTATTATTGGGAATTCAAAAATTATACTTCTAAATTGTGAATGGAATACTTGTATTTTATATGTTCAGTATTTACAATGTATTGGGTGGGCCAAAAGGTTTCTCTGTTTTTTTCTGTAAGATGGCTCTAGTAGCACTTTGTTGTCTTTTTATTTATTTATTTATACAGCAGGTTCTTATTAGTTATCTATTTTATACATATTAGTGTATACATGTCAATCCCAATCTCCCAATTCATCCCACCACCACCACCCTCCCCCTGCTTTCCCCTCTTGGTGTCCATACGTTTGTTGTTTGCTCTCTACATCTGTGTGTCTATTTTTGCCTTGCAAACCGGTTCATCTGTACCATTTTTCTAGATTCCACATATATGTGTTAATATACAATATTTTTTTTCTCTTTCTGACTTACTTCACTCTGTATGACAGTCTCTAGGTCCATCCACGCCTCTACAAATGACCCAGTTTCTTTCCTTTTTATGGCTGAATAATATTCCATTGTATATATGTACCACAACTTCTTTATCCATGCGTGTGTCAATGGGCATTTAGGTTGCTTCCATGACCTGGCTATTGTAAATAGTGCTACAATGAACATTGGGGTGCATGTGTCTTTTTGAATTATGGTTTTCTCTGGGTATGTACCCAGTAGTGGGATTGCTGGGTCAAATGGTAATTCTATTTTTAGTTTTTTAAGGAACCTCCATACTGTTCTCCAAGGTGGCTGTATCAATTTACATTCCCCCCAAAAGTGCAAGAGGGTTCCCTTTTCTCCACACCCTCTCCAGCACTTGTTGTTTGTAGATTTTCTGATGATGGCCATTCTGACCTGTGTGAGGTGATACCTCATTGTAGTTTTGATTTGCATTTCTCTAATAATTAGTGATGTTGAGCAGCTTTTCATGTGCTTCTTGGCCATTTGTATGTCTTCTTTGGAGAAATGTCTGTTTAGGTCTTCTGCCCATTTTTGGATTGGGTTGTTTGTTTTTTTAATATTGAGCTGCATAAGCTGTTTATATATTTTGGAGATTAATCCTTTGTTGATTTGTTGGCAAACATTTTCTCCTATTCTGAAGGTTGTCTTTTTATTTTGCACTTAGTTGTATTTAACTTCATTGGAAACAATTTTAGTTGTATGTGACAGCTGTCATATCAGCATGCATTTAAAAAAAGACATCAAAATTCGTGAATTTTTCTGTAGTCATTTTAATATCGAAGATGGAAGAAAAAAGCAACAGTTTGGGCATATTATGCTTTATTATTTCAAGAAAGGTAAAAATGCAACTGAAACGCACCAAAAGATTTGTACAGTTTATGGTGAAGGTGCTATGACTGATCAGACGTGTCCAAAGTGGTTTGTGAAGTTTCATGCTGGAGATTCCTCGCTGGACGATAATCCGTGATTGGGTAGACCAGTTGAAGCTGACAGTGATCAAATCAGAACAGTAATTGGGAACAGTCAACGTTATACCACGCAGGAGATCGCCGATATTCTCAAAATATCCAAATCAAGTGCTGAAAATCATTTGCACCAGCTTGGTTACGTGAATCATTTTGATGTTTGGGTTCCATGTAAGTTACCCAAAAAAAAAACCTTCTTGACCGTATTTCCCCATGCAATTCTCTGCTGAAACGTAATGAGAATGTTCTGTTTTTAAAACAAAATGTGACGGGTGATGAGAAATGGATACTGTACAACAATGTGGAATGAAAGAGATCATGGGGCAAGTGAAATAAACCACCACCAACCACACCAAAGGCTGGTCTTCATCCAAGGAAGGTGATGTTGTGTATATGGTGGGATTGGAAGGGAGTCCTCGATTATGAGCTCCTTCTGGAAAACCAAACGATTAATTCCAACAAGTACTGCTCCCAATTAGACCAACTGAAAGTAGCACAACTGAAAGCGTCCAGAATTAGTCAACAGAAAATGCATAATCTTGCCTTAGGATACCACAAGACCGCATGTCTCTTTGATGACCAGGCAAAAACTGTTACAGCTTGGCTGGGAAGTTCTGATTCATCTGCTGTATTCACCAGACATTGCACCTTCGGGGTTCCATTGATTTAGGTCTTTACAAAATTCTCTAAGGGAAAAAATTTCAATTCCCTGGAAGACTATAGAAGGCACCTGGAACAGTTCTTTGCTCAAAAAGATAAAAAGTTTTGGGAAGGGGTTTCCCTGGTGGCGCAGTGGTTGAGGGTCCGCCTGCCGATGCAGGGGACACGGGTTTGTGCCCCGGTCCAGGAAGATCACACATGCCGCGGAGCGGCTGGGCCCGTGAGCCATGGCCGCTGAGCCTGCGCGTTCGGAGCCTGTGCTCCGCAACAGGAGAGGCCACAACAGTCAGAGGCCCGCGTACCACAAAAAAAAAAAAAAAAAAAAAGTTTTGGGAAGATGGAATTATGCAGTTGCCTGAAAAATGGCAGAAGGTAGTGGAACAAAAGGGTGAATCCGTTGTTCAATAAAGTTCTTGGTGAAAATGAAAAATGTGTCTTTTACTTTTACTTAGAAAACCAAAGGCACTTTTTGGCCCACACAATAATGGTCAGGTAAAATTAATCAGGGTGTTTTGCTTTTTTTTGCTCTTTTTCTTCTTTTTTTTTTTTCTTTTTGCTCTTCTAATTAAATTGAAGTATAGCTGATTTACAATGTTCTGTTAGTTTCAGGTGTACAGCAAAGTGATTAAGTTATACATATATATATATATTCTTTTTTCAGATCGTTTTACATTACAAGAATTATAAGATTTATTACAAGATTTTGAATATAGTTTCCTGTGCTATATAGTAGGTCCTTGTTGGTTATCTAGTTTATATATAATAATTGGTATGTGCTAATCCCAAACTCCCTAATTTATCACTCCCTCTCCCCCCTCCCCTTTGGTAATCATAAGTTTGTTTTCCATATCTGTAAGTCTGTTTCTGTTTTGTAAATAAGTTCCTTTGTATCATGTTTTTAGATTTCACATATAAGTGAAATCATATGATATTTGTCTTTCTCTGTCTGACTTACTTCACTTAGTAGGATAATCTCTAGGTCCTTCTATCTTGTTGGCTCTTTTCTTGAAGTTAGCATATTTTAAATTTTAAAATAATTCTTAATAATTTATTTTTACTGCTGCCAGGGTTCTACTGCATCTCCTCCTTCAGATATACCCTTTTAGAAAACATTCATGAGAAAACTGTAAACTTGCTGTTGCGTTATCCCTGGTCACTCCATTGTGAATCTGCCACGGACAAGAATGTTGGCCTAAATGCCTATCATAGTTGGAAATCAGCACTGAGGCCAAACTGCTATCCAATCAACAAGCTGCATGCAAATCTCACCAATCCTTCCGTCAATGTTTCTTTCCTTTTCTGGTCCAGTGCCCCTCCTAGAGCATGTGCAGTGTTCACTTGCTGTGTCTCCTCAGGTTCCTTCACTGTGCAGCTTTTCACTTCTTCCACATCCCTCCTATTTGTACAGTTTCAAAAGCTTTGGCCCTCAACTTGTGTCCACCCAGTGTTTCCTTATGATCATGCTCCTGTCCTGCATTCTCTTTACGTCAGTGTCTGCTGAACATCCCCACCATCACGAGTCATCACTGTTTCCCATTACGACTGACCCAGCACCATGTGAGGAGGTATTCAGAGACATTGTGCTCTGACCCCTATCCAGCTGGAGCATTCATTGATGACTCCTACCTGAATCAACCACCATGCTGATGTCTGCCGTTGAGGATTTTCTAAGTCTGTCATTCCTTCTAAATGTATTAATTGGTACTTTTCTTCAAGGAAGAGCTTTCCTTTATTTGCCACTTATACTCATTCATCTATTTATTTTCATATGGACTCATGAATTCCTGTTTCATGTAATGTATTTCTTGATGCTTAAAGTGTCCAAATTTTGTCATTAGGAACCACTTCTAGCTGGTTTCTGTATCTTTTTGACATATCCTCATGACTTTTTGAGCATCCTTTGCTTTTGCAACAAGAAGATGTTCCAGATTCAACTTGACCTTTTCTTGCCACAGGTCTGGAATCACCCATTGATGCTGAGATTATGTTGACAGTGAGATCTGGTTCATTGTGGTGTGTGTGTGTATGTATATAATATCTATTACTATTACATATGTATATATATATATAATATCTATCACTATAATTACCTGTGTGTATTTATGTGCTCATGTGTTTGTCTCTGTAATACATGTGTATTTATATATGTATCAGTATTTCCGTGTTTATCCCTTCTCCACAGTGAGAAACCTGTCACCTCAACGTTTACTTGTTTACACAATCAGTTTGTTCAATATAACCAACATCTCAACCATGCCAGAATGACAGATCTCCACCAACTCTAGCTGCATCGCAGCTATCCCTCAGGCTGGCTTCCTGCCAGTGCCTCACAGCCTCCTCTGCACCCCTTAACCCTGCCAAATTTCCACATTTCATTGGTCACCAGATAGGATGCTGATATCTCTGTACCAGAAAAGGAAAGGCCAAGCATATTTTTAAAACGCAGAGAAGCAGAAAAGATCACACAAGTGGTGAGATGTACTCATATTCTGTATGTATTTTTAAGAGAGTCGACAGAATTTGCAGATAAATTAAATGCATGTTGAAAGAGAATAGTCAAGGATGACTCAGAGTTGTTGGCCTAAGTGGATGATTAAATTGCCATTGACTGATACAAGGAATAATGTAGGAGACAAATATTGGTGTAGATTGGAAATCTAAAAGTCATCTCTGGACATGCTGAGATTAGGATGTCTATTAAGTATTCAAATGAAATAACAAAGCAGGCAGCTGGGTTAGTGAACCTGGACTTTATGTAGGAGGCCAGGGAAAAAAGAAGTCAATTGAGATGCAACAGAATACTGATGATACTTAACACCATGGACTAGACAACTTCTCCAAGGGAATAATTGAATGAACACATAGAAAAGGAGTGAACACTGCCAGATACTACTGAGAGGTGAAGTGAGGACTGAGAATTACATTTTGGATAAGACCTGTAATCTGCTTTTGTTGTGGTTGGGATGAGTGCTTGGTTAAGTGATAACGAGAGAATAGAATGTGGGGAATTTAAGACAGAAAGCATGAACAAGTCTTACGAGGTGTTTTACTGGAATGAAGAGCAGAGAAGGAGTGTAAACTGAAAATAATATGATTATCTTCTTTTTTTAAGAATTAATGCTACCATAGCATATTTGTATACTGATGAGACAATATATCCATCAGAGGAAAATTGATGAAACTGGAGAAAGATAATGTGGAATTAAGTTCTTTTCTAAGGAGAGAATGACACATGGAGTTTATATTGGAACATAGGAAGTGCATCTATTATAAAAAGGTACATGTATCTAAATGTGGGTAAGTTGTTAGATTTAGAAATACAATGATGAAATCTGCTTGTTATTTTTCAGTTTTCTAAGCGGCAAGGATCAGCTGAGAGCGAGCAAGGAGAAATGTGTTGAATATTAATAGGGAGATGGGAAATTTTAAATAACTCTCTGAGAGTGGGTGAGTGAATGACCTATAAAAAATAACAGTATTTTAGAATAGAACCAAGGGCACGTTTGAAGTTGTAGTGATGAATTTAAAGTGTGAAAAGCATTATGTATTTGTTCAGGTTCAGAAGCGGAAAAGGCAGGAAGTTGAACAAACTAGGGTTGGAGTTGTAGGCACATAAATTGTCTAGAAAGAAATGTGTGGGAACTGAGAATATGTTCAAGGCTATGATTTTAATTATAAATGATGAGCCAGGTAAAAAGGGATATTAATTATGGTATATGTTATGCCACAAAAGCTGGAAGATTCAGTAAGTTCGAGTGCCCAATTGGGGTGAAAATTGTGGGAATATGAGTTCTTGGAAAATTGTACTGAAAAGACAAGTAGGACATGGTGAGAGTAATTATTTGAAATTTAGATTTAGAAAAAAATTTTATCAGAGTATATTTGATTTACGATGTTGTGTTAGTTTCAGTGATTCAGTTGTACATATAAACATATTCATTCTTTTTCAGATTCTTTTCTCATATAGGTTATTACAGAATATTGAGCAGAGTTCCCTGTGCTATATAGTAGGTCCTTGTTGGTTATCTATTTTATAGATAGTAGTTAGTGTGTGTTTGTTCATCCCAAGCTCCTAATTTATCCCTCCCCACCACGTTTCCCCTTTGGTAACCATAACTTTGTTTTTGAAATCTGTGAGTCTGTCTCTGTTTTGTAAATAAGTTCATTTATATAATTAAAAAAAAATTAGATTCCACATATGAGTGATATCATATGATATTTGTCTTTCTCTGTCTGACTTACTTCACTCAGTATGATCATCTCTAGGTCCATCCATGTTGCTGCAAATGGCATTACTTTCTTCTTTTTTGTGGCTGAGCAATATCCCATACCACCCTGAATGTGCCCGATATCGTCTGAAATTTAGATTTTTGACATGGTACAGATATTGGTGGTATCCAAATGGTTATGCCTGCAGGGTATGATGGAGGAGGCATGGAGGACAAGCTCACTGGACAGGAGAAAGCCAAGTCAGAGATGCTAAACTATGTCAGGTTCTGAGATGGGCAAGAACAATGACTTGGATCCAGCCAACATTGATTTTTATTCATTTAAATATGGATGCTACAAACAATCAGTGCAAGGGATGTACGAAAGTGAGTGAGTAAATAGAGTTCTCTGACGACTCCCTAATTCCTCAAAGTGGTGACTTGAAATGTAGTATACATGCTGCCTGATGATGCCAAGGATATAAACAGAAGGAGGACCAGTCTTGTCAACACTCAGGAGCATTTCTCCACCAAAGAAAGAGATCCCTTTACATACTCTAGGTACACATATACACATTTTGTGATTTTTTTTGGTAGTTATCCTATTTATAGCACAAGTGCACATGCCTAATGTAGAGGGTCTATGTGGATACTGAAATCACCAGGGATTTTGCTAATTAGTAATCGTGGAGCAGGAGATGGATTTAGAAGCTAATGTAAAAAGAGTAAGGATGCACATAGATGACCACGATAAGAAGCTGTAGCCCATAGTAATATTTGATTGCCTTTGTTTTTGAGGTGACATTGGTGGCAGGGAGGTTCTGGAGGAAAGCTGCCCATACCCCACCCGAGTAGGAGAAAGGGAAAAGGCAGGCTAAACTGGACAGTTCTGCAGGAAGGCAATGCCTTCAAGGATAAAAGGACCCATTCAGCTCTACCTGGGAGAAGAGTTTTAGAGAAGTGATCATTTTTCTGATGAAAGACAGTTAATTCCCATGAAGGAATTTGGGATGATTGAGGAAGGACAGGAGATTGGATCAAATTAGTGGATTTACTGAGTTTATCAGGATAAAGGTAAAGTTGTTGAAAAATAAGCTTTATGGTGACCTGGGTAACTAAATCTGTAAATTATGATGAGATTAGACCTGATGGTCTCTTCGATGGAGGTGGAAAACAGATCTAATTATACTCTTTTACCTAAGAAGAGTCTCATAGGCAGTGGGTCTGGTGAGATGATGAACACTGGGTGGGACGGGGGTCTCCTTGTAAACGAGGAGGGGTTTAGGGGCTTTCTTTTCATTCCAGCCAAAGGTAGTGCTGGGGCTAGAGGAAGGCTTGTCTTGTCAGGAGTCCCATTTCGGGATGATGACTATACTTCATTTAATTCTTAGAGTATCTTCAGACTTTATTTTTCTATATTTTATCATTCTCAGTAGCTGGATGTTAAAAGCTATGCTGATCTTCAATTAGAAGGAACACGGGCTATGGGTGGTCTCAGCAATTCTCTTCCAAGTGGCTCCAGGAAGACTTTTCTAGGTTTTAAGGTTTGGTTGATATTTCTAACCCAGGGACATTGCCTTGTAACATAGAAGAGAGGACACTCATTCAAAAAGAGACCCAGTAGGAACCATAAAAGGCCCAGAGTTGCCAAAGCAATCCTGAAGAAAAAGAACAAAGCAGGAGGCATAACTTTCCCAGACTTCAGACAATACCACAAAGCTATAGTAATCAAAACAGCATGGCATTGGCACAAAAAACAGACATATGGATCAATGGAACAGAATGGAGAGCCCAGAAACAAACCTACACACCTATGGTCAATATTCTTCAACAAAGGAGGCAAGAATATACAATGGAGAAAAGACAGTCTCTTCTGCAAGTGGTGCTGGGAAAGCTGGACAGTAGCATGTAAATCAGTGAAGTTAGGACACACCCTCGCACCATACACAAAAATAAACTCAAAATGGCTTAAAGAGTTAAACAAAAATAGACCCTGTAACCATAACATATTAAGAAACTGGAAGAGGAGGGAAAAACTTTGTTTTAAATTATCTATAACCACTTTCTCAAATTCACTACAAAATGCAAAACTTTATTTAGCTTTTATAAACTGGGACATCAAGGAATTTTATTCTACATATTAAGTGATACTTTGCAAAGTAACAAAGCAACTCTGGACTGTAACAGATAGTATTTGGCAAAGAAAAATATACCAGAATCATTTAATTTCTTTTGTTGTCAAAGCCATGTTAATGATGAAAGATTTAAGTGTTTAGTTCATGTATAATTTTCTGTTTGGGGAATGCATCTTTCCATCTTTACTGCTGAATAATACACCTTAAAATATATACAAATGCATTAAATCCTGACAATAAAAGTATACACCCCATTAGTTACATAGTTGTATTGGTCTTACACAAGCTGCATTTATAATCCAAGAGCATTGCAGTTTGTTCTGAGGAGTGGGGAGGAAGTCAGTTGGAAATGATCATGTCCCTATAAAAATGAACATGACACAGAACCACATATTTTATCTTGTTACATAAATGCACTTCAGGGCCAGTCTTCTGGTCTCCTTAGCCATATCTTTGTTCCCACATGTTTTCTGATTTTCATAACCTACTTTTGAAATTTACCATGTTTATTATTTTCTGCCAACTTTTCTAACGTTTTAAAATTCTGTTTCATTCCGTCTTTTAAAAAAAATCTATATAACAGCAGGGTAGGCATGTAGTGGGAGTAGTACTTTCAAAACTGGCTGGGAAAGTTCTTCCTTCAGTCCTATCAGTTTAAAAAGAAAAATTGATCAGGCCTATTTCTTGGCTACTATTTGCAAGGGCTACTTTGGTGTATGCATTTTGAGGCCGAATGGAGAGTTTACGTTTCTCACAATATTAATTCCTCTTTTTTGAACATTAGCAAGGAACAGGGTTGGGCACTACAAATACATAATTCTGATTCTGACACTGTATTTATAACATAGTGTGTGTGGTGGTGGGGGGGGGTGTGGATAGGATGAAATGGTTATCAAATAAGTATCCAATAAGGCACACAAAGGTACATGCCGCAGAGGGGGAACAGAATTTCATTGGGTTTATCTCATAAATTTTAAAGATTATATAACATGTTTTCCACGTTGGTTTTATCCTCATTTTACTGTAAATCAATCTAGTAGCTTTTCTGAACTCTTTTCTCATGAAGAGTGGCATTCTGTTAGTTGTTAAAAAAATATTCTGCCAAATTAGGGGAAGGAGAATTTCAGTTAAATGTGTTAAGGAAATGATAGCTTAAGTGAAGCTAAATAGGTTGCTTTTAGCTAAGTGACAGAATTGACTTTCCCTCAATCAGTCCTATTTCTAGGAATTATCCCAAACAACGTATTGGTAAAGAGGGTTAAACAACTATGGCATGACAGCACCCCTCACGTGAAACTTGGTCCAATAAAGTGCAACTTGGGTGAAGAGGTGTATGGTTCTAGGTATATGGGAAATTTCTGATTCATTAGAAGCTGAATTTAAAGTATTAGTTGAAAATTTCCCTTGAGGTGCTGAGACAAATTTGCTTCTATTATAAATAAGTCTTACAACATTAAACCTTTAGTTACTTTCTCAGACAAAGTTGTGTATATTAAAAAAACTAGCTATTGGAAAGCATTTTAACAGTATTGAGAATGTCCCTTTGGGAGACACTTGCAGGTAAAATATATATTAAAGATAAACAGAAGGTAGACACTGTTCTTTCTCTTAGCTAGTGTAGGAGGTAATACAGACAGCATATTACATAATGTAATATGTAAGGAAAGTGCTGCTGCTTTTTTTCATGTACGCATTTAAGAAATGGAGCAGGGGGCTTCCATCTTTAGACTAAGAGGTAGAGAGCTAGGAAGAGATTTGTTCCCATTCTAACAAAGAGAAAAGTCTGCACAATATACAAAATCATGATTTTTTTAAATTTGTCAAGTGTTCAAAGTATTTTTTAAATTCTCTAATTGAAGTATAATTGATTTACAATATTGTGTGTTTCAGGTGAAACACAGTGATTCAGTTATAGAGTTATATATATAGCTATAAATATATATGTGTGTGTGTGTGTGTGTATATATATATATATATATATATATATATTCTTTTTCAGATTCCTTTCCCTTATAGGTTATTACATAATATTGAGTATAGTCCCCTGTGCTATACAGTAGGTCCTTTTTGGTTATCTATTTTATACATAATAGTATTTGTATGTTAATTCCAAACTCCTAATTTATCCCTTCCCTCATCCCCCTTTCCCCTTTGGTAACCATAAGTTTGTTTTCTGTGTCTGTGAGTCTCTTTCTGTTTTGGAAATAAATTCATTTGTGTCTTTTCTAAGATTCCACATATAAGCAATATCATATGATATTTGTCTTTCTCTGTCTGACTTCACTTAGTATCATAATGTCTAGGTCCATTCATGTTGCTGCAAATGGCATTATTTCATTATTTTTTATGGCTGAGTAGCATTCCATTGTATATATGTACCACATCTTCTTTATCCATTCATCTGCCGATGGATGGGCATTTAGGTTGTTTCCATGTCTTGACTATTGTAAATAGTGCTTCTATGAATATTGGGTACATGTATCTTTTCGAATTATGGTTTTCTTTGGATACATGCCCAGGAGTGGGATTGTTGGATCATATGGTAACTCTATTTTTAGTTTTTTAAGGAACCTCCATACTGGTCTCCATAGTGGCTGCACCAATTTGCATTCCCACCAACAGTGTAGGAGGGTTCCTTTTTCTCTACACCCTCTCCAGCATTTATTATTTGTAGACTTTTTGATGATGGCCATTCTGACTGGTGTGAGGTGATACCTCGCTATGGGTTTGATTTACATTTCTCTAATAATTAGTGATGTTGAGCATCTTTTCATGTGTCTTTTGGCCATCTGTATGTCTTCTTTGGATAAATGTCTATTTCAGTATTTTTGGCCATTTTTGATTGGGTGTTTGATGTTTTTGATATTGAGCTGTATGTGCTGTTTGTAGATTTTGGAAATTAATCCCTTTTCGGTCACATCATTTGCAAATATTTTCTCCCATTGTGTATGTTGTCTTTCTGTTTTGTTTATGGTTCCATTTGCTGGCATAAAAACAGAAATATAGATCAATGGAACAGGATAGAAAGCCCAGAAAGAAACCACTCACCTATAGTAAATTAATCTAGACAAAGGAGGCAAGAATATACAGTGGAGAACAGACAGTCTCTTCAGTAAGTGGTGCTGGGAAAACTGGACAGCTACATGTAAAAGAATGAAATTAGAACATTCTCTAACACCATACACAAAGACAAACTCAAAATGCATTAAAGACCTAAATAGAAGACCGGTGAGATATTTTTAGAAATTAAGGAGAAATGAAGACTATGTTTTAAACAAATAGAAAATGAGAAATTTCATTACCAGCAGAATAGCTCTATGGTGAAATTTCAAGCAAATTTTTCAGATAGAAATAACATGTTATAAGATAAAAACTCGATCAATGCTAAGATATGAAAATCACTGTTCATATTTAAAATGTAAATATAAGTTATTTTGACATTTTGATTTTCTCTAATAAAATACTGAGTACAGATAAAAAATAGTAGCAAACTGTGGTGGCCTTATATAATATAAAAGTAAAAATGTATTTAAATAGCAACTCAAAACATAGAAAAAGGGGCTTCCCTGGTGGCGCATTGGCGAGGGTCCGCCTGCCGGTGCAGGGGACACAGGTTCGTGCCCCGGTCCGGGAAGATCCCACATGCCGCGGAGCGGCTGGGCCCGTGAGCCATGGCCGCTGAGGCTGCGCATCCAGAGCCTGTGCTCCGCGACGGGGGAGGCCACAGCAGTGAGAGACCCGCTTACCGCAAACATAGAAAAAAGGAATTAGGAGCATTTGATTGTAAAATTCTTATACCACATGTGAAGGCAGACCATTATTAAGTAATGGGTTAAAGATGTATTTTATTAACTCTACACAATCATTAAAAGTAGTTGAAAAAACAGTAAGTAGTGAATCATAGAAATTTATTAAAATTTACTGGAATCCTAAAAATAGTAAATTATTTCATATGCAGGAAGAAAATGCGGCAAAGGAACAATGGAGCAAGTTCTTAAAAAACTAGCAAAATGGGAAATTTTGTTTCAACAAATTAATAAATGGATATAAATAGTCTAAATATTTACATTTAGATAATCAAATTTGATGAAAAAGCAAGACTCAACCATATATCATCTATAAGAAACCCAATTTAAATGCAAAGACATATGCAGGTTAAAAGTAAAAACTGGGAAATGATATACCATGCCAACGTGAATTAAAAGAAACTAGAGTAATCACATAAGTAAAAGAAAAATAGACATCTAAGCAAGTAATATTAATGCAAAGAGGGCCATTATGTAATGATAAAAGGACTAAAGTCAGTAAGAAGAAATCACAACCTTAAGTGTTTGTACCTAACAACAGAGTTTCAGCTAACATGAATTTTAAAGATGATAAAATATAGAGAAGTGGATCAATCTACAATTATCTCTCATAATTGATTGAAAAACATAAGTAGATAGAAAATCAGTAAGACTATAGAGCACAGGATCAGTACTGTGAATGAACTAAGCCTAAAGGATATTTATAGAACTCTTGAGCCAATAACAGCAGAATACACATTCTTTCCACAAGCACGTAGAACATTTTCAAAGATAGATGGAGTTCTGGGACATAAAACAATCCATTAGAAATTGACAGGAACAGAAATAATACAATGTCTGTTTTCTGATAATGAAAGAATTATATTAGAAATCAATAACAGAAGTTATACAAAAGATCCCTAAACATTTAGAAATTAACACACTTCTAAAAGCCATATGGCACTGTAGGCAAATTATAAAGAAAATATTTTGAATTGACTTAAAATAAAATGCTATGAATCAAACTTTGTGGGATGCAAATAGTATAGTATTTAGTAGGAAACATAATGTTAAATATTTAGATTCTAAAAGAAGATTTTTCTGAAGTCAGTTATCTAAATGTCACAGTAAGTAAATAGAAGGAAAAAAGGTAAGCAGAAAGAATGAGATTATACAGATAAGATAAAAAAATAATCAATCAAATTGCAAAGAGAAAAACAACCAAAGAAAACATTTCTGATTCTTTGAAAAGATTAATTGGACAGACTAGGAAAACATTGTTAAAAGACAAATAATCAATATCAAGATTGAAAGATGAGAACACAACCAATCCTAAAAATATTAAAAGAATAACTTTATGAATTATTATGCAGAGCTTTATGCCCATACCTTTGACAACTTAGATCAAATGGACAAATTCCTTAAAGGGCACAACCTAACAAAGCTCACTCAAGAATAGTTAGATATCTGCAGTAGTTCTGTATCAATTAAAGAAACTGCATTTTCTCCTTTGGTTACTTTTTTCTCCAGCTCACTTTCTCTTCCTTGAACGTGGTAAGCACACTCCCAACTGTGCCCTTTTGCTTCTCTGCTTGAAATACTCTTTTCCAAATATCTGCTTTGTTAACTTCTTCATCTCCTCCAAGTCTTTGCTCAGAATTATTTTCTTGGCTCAAAAAAGCCTATTTAATACTGTATCCTTCTCTGTCTCTGTCCTAGAACTCCCAGCTCCTTTTATTCTTCTCTGCTTCTTTTTTTTTTTTCATAGAACTTATCATTTTCTAACATACTACAAAAATATGCATTGAGTGTATTCATTCCTTATCATCTCCCTCCCTCTGGTGAAAAGTGGGATGCTGGAGGGTAGATGTCAGTGTGCTCTTTATCGATAGATCCTGAGCACCTCCAGCAGTGCCTGGCCCCAGAGCCTAAATATTGGTCGAATGTATGGATGGATCTCACTTTATACTTTCCACTCTGGTAGCTGTAATTTTATAGTACACGTATTGAGTTCTTTTGTGTTTCCTGCTACACTGGGCTTCTGTTGAGAAGACGATGTCTTGCTTACAGACACCTGTGGATTCACGGTGCCTGGTACTGGTAGAATTTCAATGTTTTTGGAGCAAACGAGTGACTGAGTGACACTGAGTGATGCTCTGATCTCCCTAATGCCTATCAGCACCACTTACATCCTGTTCTAAGTGAAACCTAAATTATCTTTGTTAGAATTTGTAAAATGAAGTCAAAACAGATTATTTCAACCAGCCATCCTTTGTGTGCCTGCCTTTGTTCCCCTGTAAAAACACCTGTAATGAATTAGTATGAGTTTGCAGAAATTACTTCCATTGATCCCAATGCTTCATGATATTTCATTGTTATACAGATTTTGTCAGTTTGTCAAGCATATAAAATATAGCTTAGGGACATCCCTGGGGGTCCAGTGGTTAAGGCGTCGCCTTCCAATGCAGGGGGTGCGGGTTCGATCTCTGGTCGCGGAGCTAAGATCCCACATGCCTTGCGGCCAAAAAACCGAAACATAAAATAGAAGCACTATTGTAACAAATTCAATAAAGACTAAAAATGGTCCACATCAAAAAAAATCTTTAAAATATAGCTCAGATACATATGAAGAAAATGTGCTTTAGAATAATACTATACCTATATGATTTAATGAATTTGATTGTTGTCTGGAAATTATAGTTTTCAGTTCTCCATGTCTAATTTTTAAATATACGGGGGCTGCTTGAACACCTGCTCTTTCAAAGAAAATCAGTTAGGCTCTTTGCATAGTCCTTTCTGCAGTTGGTTTTTCACCAAACAACTAAAGGATTTCAAGGTGCCCTTGCTGGGACATGGAAAGGAATGGCCTCTCTGCATGTGTTCAGGGTAAAACAGTCACACGTTGCATAGATCTAAGCCCGGAGGCACCTATGTGGTGTTCTGATGTCAGTTAATATTTTATTATCTCTTCTTTCTAAAAGGTAAATCATGGAAACTAGGCAGTTTATTTTATTTGCATATTTTGCTTGTGTTTTTTTAAAAATTTTTTGAAAGTTTGCTTTCAACACAGCCATAGTACAGTATATCACCAATATTTAATTTTATCTTGAAAATTAAGACAATAAGCCAAAATTATGATAAAAATGTTATTCTACGACTAATATAATTCATGCAGTTGTGGAAATACATGCTTGTTCTGCAAAAGTTCTAATACACTCATTTATGCAATGATGCTATTACATTCAATTCAGTGTTATCACTTAGAGTCGTGAGACTAAGACCAAAATATTTAAAATTATAAACTACTTTAGACCATCCGTAGAGTTCATCGTGTTTGATGACATATGAGCTTGGTCTTGTGCAAAGCACATTAAATAAAAATTAACAAATCAGTGGCACTACAACTTAAGTTTTTATTTTTTGCCAATTCTTATTACTTTGATTATAGTATAAAATAATTATTTTATGTGACTCAGATATTAAATAAGTATACAGATATCATCTTTTTGGCTGTAATAAATTGTTGCTTAAATTCATTTAGTATTTTAAGGTTTCATAATCTTCATTCCTTCCATCGCAGTTGTGGGAAATGGATTTTACTAAAACCTGTGAGCCTGTAAGATATAGCTGTTCTTTTTTCTACTCTACTTTTTGGTTATCTTTAAATCTACTTCAAGTCATCTAAATGATGAGTTGTGAGAGTGAAATCTGAATTTATGGTGCAGTGTTATTTTTGAATTGAAAGAAACAAATTTTCCATTATCATTTTATAAATGACCTGATAACTAAGTGATATGTTAGCCAACAGACGAAAAGAATACAATTGAAATTGGCTGTATTTCCTGCAATTATTTCAAATTTTCCAAAAATAAAATAGTACAAACAGAACACTCTGTTTTTAACACACACACACACAAATGATGTGCTGGTGTTGTGTTCCATGTATGAAATCTAGATAAATTTGTGTAAAGCTCATGATCCATTGTATTGTGAAACACTAAGATAATATCCAGCTATATCAACCATTTCTGATCACTTGCGTATTTGAAAGGAAAGCATTCATAAATGGAAAACCAATGGAGACTTCAGTTGACATCTGGGTTGGTTATTTTTCTGAATGTTTTGTATTATGCCTCCCTCTTTTAAATTTTAAGCTTTTTGAAGACCGGAACTGTGATTTGTTCTCAATATTATGTTCAGTGTCTTTTACTGTTTTCAGGCAATGGTGGGTACTTAAATGTTTAAAACCAGCTGAAGACCAGTGGGTGAAAAAGATAAATGGGGGCAATTTCTAGAAATTAGAACTACGGAGAGATGGTATGCACTGCTTAATAAATAATACCTCCTTGGTTGTATTTCTAAGAAAATTCTGTATAAATTCATGTTAGGAACATTACAGAGGAAAATACTGAATCAATAGAGCTTGATTCATATGGTTCCCAGCACAAATTGTGTGAGAAATGTGTAAGATTTATGTAAGAAAATGTGTAAGGAATAGAAACATTTTTTCTACCCTGGATAAAGGAGAAGTGTCAGCAGGTGAAGTATGATCAGCCTTAATAAAAGGAGAGAGACATTTGAGCAAAAAAATTAAACACCAGAATTAGGAGGGAAAGATTATAAAGCATGATGGATACCTGGGGTGGAAAGTCTTTTGGGAAAACCTCTGCTAGAGTACCCCAATCATCCAACAGCTCCCAAACTCTGACTGTACCAAAGAGATCATCTTTTTTTTTTTTTTTTTTTGCGTTACGCGGGCCTCTCACCATTGTGGCCTCTCCCGTTGCGGAGCACAGGCTCCGGACGCGCAGGCTCAGCGGCCATGGCTCACGGTCCCAGCCGCTCCGGGGCATGTGGGATCCTCCCGCACCGGGGCTCGAACCTGCGTCCCCTGCATCGGCAGGCGGACTCTCAACCACTGCGCCACCAGGGAAGCCCGAGATCATCTTTTAAATGTGAGAAAATAATACATAATGGAGCCTGTATTTTTAAAATCATCGACCTCTTTTATCAATTTACCCTTCCTGAAAAAAATTAGCTTTGGCAAAAGGGTGAGGGCTCCCAGCTAAAGATTCGTAGAAAATGTCCTAATTGATGATTTTTTTTATTCCTCAATATTGGCCTCTAGTCTCAAAATCACCAAAGATAATAAACTGTGTGAACTTATCTTAAGAATTATTTTTAGTAGAGAGGTTTTGATCTTAGAGATGAAACAGGAATATCCCTTCTCTAAGTTCCTTCTGTTTCCTTAGGATTATCCTGCACCGTCCAGTCCTGCCGTTTCGCTTTCCCTGTCTTCATCTCTCAGGACTTCATTATGTGGGCTGCGTTGATGACCCTTTCCCCGGCCGCGCCCTCTAAGGCCACTTGAGACATTTCTTGGTACAGCCCTTTAGATGTTGTCTTTTCGAAATCGCCAAGGTCACACCTTTGACAACATCATTTCAAACATCTGTGCTGTGTTCTTTCGGATGGTGTTACCAGCATTTTCCCTTTTATCGCGTTCGACCTCTTTCTCTCCAGCTCCTATCCCTGTGCTTTTTCTTCTGTTTCCCATCCTTGACTTCTTCCGCTTCCTGGCATTTCAGAATGAGCACTTGCCTTTCCCAAAAATGGGTGGTGTTGACACAGGAGGCAAATGTGGAGTTTCTTTTCATCACATAGAAATGCATTCTTCTGTCTGACTTTCCCTAATCCATTTCAGTATAAAATTGTAGAGATAATATGCCACTAGATTTTCTTTAGATATCCACAAAGGTAAAGAAGTGCATTTGCTATTATTCAATACTTCTTAGAAAAATTATATTTTTCAAGTCTAATTTAGGGATTTGGAAGTAAAACATTCTTAGTTAACAAATATTAATATGTCTGCTTTTATTACACATGCCCACACATATATACATATACATATACATGTATATACATGTATGTATATATGTGAATGTCAATATATATGAACACAGACATATAGAAGGTTTGGTAGTTAATTATGTAACATATGCTTTTAAGAACTATTTTATAAAGGACACTCAATTAGCGAGATGGTTGTGTGGCATTCTAATCAATCATCCTAAAGCAGAATTACAAAAAGGTTTATGAATTCCCCACTATTTAAGATATAGAAATGTGTACATTAATGATAATATAATTTGCCAACTTTTATAAGTTAAAATGTGACAAAAAATGAGTTAAAATTCATGGGACAGCACTAATCTTCACTTGTTACTTAACAAATTTCATTTAAAATTATGATACTTTATGGAAATAAAATAATATATAATTTGAGACTTTTACAACTTATGCAAAATGTCCACTAATATTATTCAGTGTAATCTCAAGGTAATTAAAGGCAGTGGGTAACATTGATTATATTTATAATTTAATATATCTTACTAAAATTCACATACGTTAAAATGACAACATTCACAATTTTGAAAACAAAATACAAGTGTGAGTATTAATTTAGGTGAACTCTTTAGATTACAAATAGACAAACATAAACCTAGGTACTATACCTCTAAACAGTCTGCCTAGTGCTTGAATTTCAGTATATAAAATGCAATAACTTGTATTTTGTATAATTTAAATAATAGTGTATTTATAAATGTCTTATGTCTGAATACTGCTTGTATGGTCTTTCATCTATTAAAACTATGAAAGTGTATGGTTGTTGCTGTGTATGAAAATTGAGTAATAGTAAAAGCAAATTATTAATAAATTGGATTCTAAAATGTGCACAGTTGAGACTAGAACATTGTACGTGTTGTATGTATACTCGGTGCGTATAATAGAGAGAACTGCTACTCTAAGTACAAGTGTTCTTCAGTATAGATAGAAAATCTTCATCTGAATTTTAACCATTTTATTGATTTTTATTGATTTTGAAAACTGGAAAATTTAAAGGCAAGAATAGTGTGCCGGATCTTGTATTATGGACTAAGGTATGTTTTTAAATGATGTTCCATACACTACCTTAAAGATGGATCCTGTGCAGGTAATGTAACTCCACAGCCAAGGAAAGAAAGGACCCATAACTCTGTGTCATGAACCCTGTATCCCTCATGATAACCTGATACTGTCAATCTGAGGCTGAGTGACTATCAGGCAGTGTCAGTGCAACTCCATCTTTCATTTCTAAAGCCATCCTTCTGTTGATTCGAGCTGCATCACAGATTACAACAGAAACTGAAGCCTTCATAAGTAGTCCCTCTTTAGACAGGAGTATGTGAACTGTCCTTCTGGGAATATTTAACATCAAAATCCAATATACTCTTTCTCCCCTGTGGTTTGACTATGACCAAATCTATACTGCTGAGTGTACTGACCACTGACTTTCAAACCTGCTTTGCTGCAGCTCATTCCAAAAAAAAAAAAAAAAAAAAAAGCCAAGGGGAAAAAAAGCAATAAATTTAAAGTTTCCTCTAGTAGTGAAATTCAGTTCAAGATCCAAGGTTTTATCTCAAAAAGGGCGAGGCAGCCCTTTTTGAAATCATTTCGCATTTCTGTAGGGTGAGGCAGCCCTTTCTGAAATCATTTCGCATTTCTGTAGGGTGAGGCAGCCAAGTGGCGAGATAAACATTCACTGACATTCTGAAATTAAATGTATATTCATATTCCTGCCAAAACACTTGCAAAATTAGAAAAAGAAAGAAAATATATTTTGAGAAATTGTTAATTGCCACAATGAGATACATAAAACAAAGTGATCATACCTTCAGGTCATTTGGGAGCATTTGCTTATAGAACACTGTGTCCCTGGCACCATCCCAGATCTGATGGGACTGACTTTAAAATCTCAGACACCAAGGTCGTTCATGATTGAGCCTAGGAAAAAAAAAAGTATCCTGTTACCTGTGGAAGCAGGTACTTTTTTCATAGGCAGGGGGAATACGTGTGCCGGGAGCATTCCACAATGAAAACTAATTACATATTTCTAAGATCTTTTATATCATGAAGACTTTAAGAATGATAGACTCGAGCTTTACATGCTATTTAATTATTTAAATATATAATGGAAAGCTTGAAGATTCAAAGAAAAAAAGATTTTTTTCCCCCATTTTTGACAAAGGCAACAATGTCATCTCACAAGTATAGACTTATTCCTTTGTGGCATTAAGATTGGAAAGTCTTGATAAGAATTTTGGTAAGACTTCTAGCTCTGTCACTTATATGTGTGTGACATTGGAAAATTACCAAACTTGCTTGGGCTTCAATTTTTTTTAATTAATTTTTATTGGAGTAGAGTATAGTTGATTTACAATGTTAGTTTCTGCTGTACAGCAAAGTGAGTCAGTTATACATATACATCTATCCACTCTTTTTTAGATTCTTTTCCCATTTAGGTCACCGTAGAGTATTGAGTAGAGTTCCCTGTGCTATATAGCAGGTTCTTATTAGTTATCTATTTTATATACGGTAGTGTGTATATGTCAATCCCAATCTCCCAATTCATCCCCCCCTTGGTAGCCATAAGTTTATTTTCTACATCTGTGACTCTATTTCTGTTTTGTAAATAAGTTCATCTGTATCATTTTTTTAGATCCCACATATAAGTGATATCATATGATGTTTGTCTTTCTCTGTCTTACTTCACTCAGTATGACAATCTCTGGGTCCGTCCACGTTGCTGCAGATGGCATTATTTCATTCTTTTTTATGGCTGAGTAATATTCCATTGTAGATATATACCATATCTTCTCTATCCATTCATCTGTCGATGGACATTTAGGTTGCTTCCGCGTCCTGGCTATTGTAAATAGTGCTGCAGTGAACATCGCGGTGCATGTATCTTTTCTAATCATGGTTTTCTCCAGATATATTGGGCTTCGTTTTTTAAAAATGTGTAGTGGATTATATAGCCTGTATGTTTTCCTTCCTCAGTAAGAGTGTACCAAACTCTCTCCAAAGAGAAGTCTCGCAGTTTAGATTGAATTATGGCAGACATAGTTTTTCTTGCTCTACATGCCTTCAAACAATTCTAGCTTTCTTTTTTTCCTCTGCTATAAAGTTGAGAAAGCAAGTACACACTTTCCAGACTCCCTTACATTTACATGTAAATATGTGTATAAATCTTCACCTCCATCCATATTTATATCTATATCTATATATCTATCCACTTACCTACTTGTCTAGCTACTTACGACTATGAGTTTACACAAATGCCTCCAATTCCAATCAAACTCGAGAGTTCATTCTAGCCTTCCCCCTTCTGTGGCCATGGGAGACTTCCATTTCATTACCCTCACTATATGTACGTAAATGCTCGCACCTCCTTATGTAACCGAACTCCTAACCACACAAGCTGCCCCCGAAGTCCCAGCAACCTCCTCAGCTCCATACCCACTGGCTCCAAATACCTTCTGCCTCTTCACCCCAAACTCCTCTTCAGCCTTGATCCCATCACACCTGCCAGCCTCCTAAGCCTCAACTTCCCTCTCAGTCTGTTCACTTGGGCCCCGCAGGACCCATCCACCTCCTGTGCCCTGACCACCCACTCTGGTCCAGCCCAGGCTTCCTCCCCATGCTGACTACATCCTCCACCCTAGTCCCATAAGCCTGACCAGAGTCAGATGGAGGAAAGGATGGAGTCTTCAAGGGGTCACACTGCCACTTAACTAACACAATATATAATCAGTAGTTGCATTTGAAGCTAAGTGTGGTCGTGTAAATGAGTATTGCTTAATATAATGGAAATATTGTTTGGAGTTTCCAGAAATTCTACCTATAATGTGAGCATAAATACTTTCTTCAGGGTATCTTCCAACTGCCCTTTTAGATCCATTTCCACCTTTCTCCAGCCTGTTCTGTGAGCCAGAAATTTGACTTGAACAGGCTACCTCAGTGGGCTGGCTTTCATTCTTCCTCTTAGTTTCCATTTGACAATAAGAAGCCCTGATGAAGAAGGAGGAGAGCGTCATTCCCTTTCTTTTCCACAGTTCCTCTCTGTGCAGCTGCCTCTGGTCCACTGTGTCTCCTGACTGCGTGCACCTCCATCCATCCTAGCTATCCATCTCCCAACTTTCTCCAAGCATCTCTCTCCTGCCTTTCAAGAGCTGTTCATCCCCTTCATGCTTTCAGGTGTAAGAACAGGAAGAACTCTGCTTTACAAGTCCTGGGAGGTGAAATCTTAGTTTGTGTTTTACCTAAACCCTTCCCACACATTTGTTAAGTTCCTTTAATAAATCCACCTGTGATTATCCTAATGTGAGAGTATCACTGTCCCTGCTGGGACTCTTATTGATAGTTTAATTGGTATCAATGTGCCCACCCAAAACAAACCATCAAAATAGGGTTACCCAGTTGGGTTGTTCATGTATTAGAGAAGCACAAGGATAGCCTGTTTGCTGAGGGGATATGGCTAATCCATAAACGCAGGCAGCATCAAGTTCTCTGAAGTTATTACAGGTCTTAGCATAGGTTGTACTGCTCTGGAACAGTTGCCATGGCAGCAACAGTGGTGATAAACATTATGTAATCACTTTGCTTCTTACTGTAGCCCTAGAGGCAATTATTAGGGAAAAAGAAGAATTAATATCTATAAATACACAATTAAGAGTAAATGTTAACACAAAGGACCAATGACGACTTTGTAATCAGAGGTCATTTGGGGCTGGAGACCAAGCCTAGGGCATGATGATAAACTGGCAAAATCCCATGAAAGCCACTTATGGTAAGGGTGCCACTTATGCTACGGTAAGTGTATTGGCAGGAAGGGAGTGAGCTTCAGAGATACGGGGTCGGGGCATTTGAGAAGATAGAAATGTGTAGAATTGGATCCTCCAGATCTCCCTCAAATTCTTTCACTGGCAGAGACAGCCCTGTCACTCCCTCTCTAGTCTGAATCACCCATCATTTGCACAAAAGCCTTTCAGTCATGACACTTGGGGCACCTGCTTCATAAGCTGGTACCATTTCTCCTCAGGTCCCATCCCCAACACGTACCATCTTCTTTTTTCAGGCCCCTAATGAAATGTAGATGCTAAAAGAGTCTAGACAGAGTTGTGCAAGGTCTTCTTTAAAGAGAGATACCCTCTATACTCAAGGAGTTTTAAGATAATATCAATATCATTATATACTGAGTGGACATCCACTCAGAGTTAAAGATTTACCATGTGGTACTCAATCTTTTGGACATGGCATTATGATCTAGTAGTGTGGCTAATTAAACTCTTGACTCAATGCGTATAATCAACATGGTTAAATGGAAAGACTTTCCTGTTTTTTGCTTTTTTTTTTTTTGAAGGAAAAAATAAAGAGAATCAGGGAGATAGAAATACTGGAATGGGCCTATTGGCTGAAACTCATTCACCCATCCACCAACTACACTTAGAAGATTTGGTAGATACTCTATTAGATTTTTTTTTTTTTAAGACAAAGCCGTGTTGACCTTATACGGACCTTCACTTCATGAAGATCTGTTTCAGATCTTTTATAAATTTATTTATTTATTTTTGGCTGTGTTGGGTCTTCGCTTCTGTGCGAGGGCTTTCTCTAGTTGTGGCGAGCGGGGGCCACTCTTCATCGCGGTTCACGGGCCTCTCACTGTCTCGGCCTCTCTTCGTTGCGGAGCACAGGCTCCAGACGCGCAGGCTCAGTAGTTGTGGCTCACGGGCCCAGCCGCTCCGCGGCATGTGGGATCTTCCCGGACCAGGGCACGAACCCGCGTCCCCTGCATCGGCAGGTGGACTCTCAACCACTGCGCCACCAGGGAAGCCCCTCTATTAGAGTTTTTAAATGCAACGGTAAGCGACAGTCTTTGAAGAGATTTCTGATAGTTATCCTCTGTGGGCTTAAGAGGATTGAAAGAGATTCTGTCATACAAATGGGTTTTCTGACTTCAGTCAGAATAAAGGATATCAGAATGATAGGAAGGGCCAGTGGAAAGACCTGGAACAGCTCTGACCTCAGCAAGACCTGGTTTCTGGAGGAGTTGGAGAAAGTGGTGTCACGTAAAAAGTGTGAACAGATTGATTCCTTTTACATCCCCATTTCGTGGGTCTGTTTGTCAAGGGTCAAAGATAAATGAGCCTTGGATAGTGACCATAACTTTGTGAACTCTGAATTATTGGGAATTGTAGTGGTATTTCTAGAATAGTTAAGATTAGTAAAGAACTGCCAGTCTCCCTAGTATTTATCCCCACTTACAAGAAACAACCAGATGCAGCCAATATACAAACATGCCTCCCAAACCAATCACATGCTCTGAGGCCCCTTTTAAATGAGTCCATTTCCATCTTCACCGCCAGCAACCTCCACTCAAAGCTCATCTGATGACTCCCTTTTGCTCACTGTAAGGCTTTCTGACTCTTCTGCCCGCCTTTGAGTCCGTTACGGTGGCTGAGTCTTGCGGTAGCAAACTCTCAACTGGCTCAATTTGCTCTCATTCAGAAGGTCTTTGTCCGCATGTTTCCCAGAGGCTCCAAGACAAGGTTTTCCCTTCTCTTTGCTGCTGACTTCAGCCTTCAACCCGGTGTGGGACCCATGGAGGCCCCTTGTGCCTGGACTCCTGGCTTGATGAGTCCATCCCGAAGTGGCAAATCAGCAGCAAGTCCAACTCTGCCCTTTGCATTCAGCTCCTCAGTTATTTATTCTCAGTTTTATTTCTGGATTTTGTTTTGTGATTTTTGTCGGGCACCCTTGTAGGAATCAGGCCATCTCTTTTCATCCCCTTGGGTTCTCTTGTGTGCTTCCATTTTGCATTTGCTGGGTAAACGTGTTGTTTGTTGTAAGGAGAAGCACACAGCCTGGTAGATGCTACACTTTCCACACTCGTTAACTCCTCCCAATTTTGCTCAACTTCTTCCTCAGAGTAAACATGCAACACAGGTGGTAACTATTCCAATAATCCACAGTTTCACTATCTCCCAGCCCTTACATACAAACTTCGGACCCTTCACTAAACACTTCCCTTCTTATTCTCTAATACCACCTTAGTAAATTTAATAGCGTATGGTGGGCAGAATAATGCCCCCCAAGCATGTCCATGGCCTAATAAAAGGGTAATTAAGGGTGCACAGAGAATTAAGGCCTCTTACCAGCTGACCTTAAAATACAGAGGTTAGCCTGCATTATCCAGGTGGACCCAATTTATTTACAAGCATCCTTAAAAGTAAGAGAGGGAGTCGGAAGAGATTCAAAGCAAGACACAACCAAGGACGAACAAAGAGATGCAGCGTTGCTTACTTTGAAGATGGCGGAAGGGGACCAGTTGCCAAGGAATGTGGGCAGCCTCCACAAGCTGGAAAAGGTAAGGAAACATTCTCCATTGGAGCCCTCAGAACAGAATGCCACCCTGCTGATTTCTAGCCTTGATTTTTTAGCTTGGTGAGACCACTGTCAGACTTCTAAGCTATAGAACTGTAGGAAGTTTGAGTCGTTTTATGCTACTAAGTTTGTTACAGGAGAAATAGCAAACTAATACATAGGGACTCACTTTACGAATGAAAATTGTAAAATTAAGTGCACACCAGATGGACTGTTTTTCTGAGGTTCCAAAGAACTTCTCCCTTCATATTCAAGTTTTGTTTGCCATATATATAAATATGGTTTCCTTCTCCATTATATTTGATTAGTACCCTACATAAAGATTGGCCCTATATCGGACATTCTATAGTTAAAAATTTTACTAATGTAGAAAAAAAATGTTGGAACAAAACCTATTAAGGTTGAGATAGAGCCTACCAAATCTTTACCCAGACTTTCTCAATATCTCTTGAAGCCAGAAGAAAAGAAAAACTTCAACCATATCGTTGAAGGTCTTAGAGCCAAAGGATATGTCATACCCTCCACTAACCCTCATAACGCTTTCAGCCCCTTAGTATTAAAAAAAAATTGACTCAATAGCTATCAAAAAATTGTTATCTCTTTAATTCTCAGTAGTATCTATCAATTTCAATATTTTTCCGAAAGGGCTATTTTACTAAGACAACAAAGAGAAGCTTTGCAGCTAAGTCAAGGATGAAGCTATCATAGGCAATGCTTTTGATAATGGTTCTTACAAAGTAGAGTTACCTGAGGTTAAATCATCACAGCTGTTAGAACTTAATGCTTTTACTAGAGCTTGTCAACTAGTGACCAGAAAAAGTATATACGAAGAGCAGGTATGCTTTCGGAGGATTGTTTGACCTTGGGATGCTCTGATAACAAAGGGGGCTTCTCATCTCTGCTGGAATCCCTCTCAGAAATGTGCAACAAGTTAAGGAACTTTTAGATACACTTCTCATTCCTAGAGGGGTAGATATTGTAAAGGTTGAGTCTCGTGAAGAAAGAGATACTCTAGAAGCTAAGGAAGTGCTTGAGCAGATAATTATGCCAAATTTCAACCTTAAACAAGGCTATGATCCAACCTAAAATCCCAAAGGATAAATCTACGAAGGGATTTGAAAAGGACATTAAAATATCTCAATATTTAGCCCCTGATTCAGGAAAAGGAAGAATGGAAAAAATCTGGTTGTCATCTTCACTCAGATAATCTCTAATATCACCAAGTCAGATGCTTGGTGTTTATCCCTCCCAAATTCATAGATTGAAGTGCTTATCAACCCACCACCCCCTCACATATTCTTATTTAGAGAAAGAACTTTATTTAGAGATAGGGTCTTGACAGAGGTAATCAAGTTAAAATGATGTCATTGGCCCTAATTCAGTATGACTGTCGTCCTCATAAGAAGAGGAAATTTGGACACATACACACAACACTATTTGAAGAGACAAAGGTAGGTGTCTACCATCTACAGCCAAGGAGAGAGGCCTGGAACAGTTCTTCCCTCGCAGCCTCGGAAGGAATTAACCCTGCCAGAAACTCGGTCTCAGACTTCCACTCTGCAGAGCTGTCAGATGATCAGTTTCTGTTGTTCGAGGCACTCAGATTGTGGAACTATGTTAGGGCAGCCCTCACAAGCTAGTGCAGTGACGCCACAGGATTTCAAATGGATATTAGCTAAATTTCTCCATGAAATTGCCTATTAGGGTACAAACTGGTTGCTCTCTTAATGCGACTTTGGTGGGGGAAATTTAAAAAGACAGTGAGGTTATTTTGGGGTATGTGTCACCTGTCAAAAAGATAATTCTTGAAAAACTGTAAAACTGAGACATTGTCAGAAACCAAAGCCTCAAGGATAGTGTGGACACCTTCAGATAGGGACTGTCTGCCTTCCATCCTTCGAAGGGTTTGTGTGCTTCTATTTATTGCATGTCAGTTGTCAGATGGATTAAAGGATTTCCTTTTATAAAAGCTACGGCCCTGAGTGACATCAGTAGCACGACAGAGTGAGGTGCTTTCTTTGTCTCTTCCCTTCAAAGTACAACCAGTCAAACAACCACAAGGCAACAAAGGTACCTCTGCCAGCACACCGGGACGCTGGAGAGTCCCACACACCTGTTGTGTCTAAGGAGGGTGGGCTGGACCCCATCGGGGAGATGGGGCCAGGGGCACAGTGGAGGCAGTGCCTGTGACCCCCAGCCTCCGGCTGGGGCAGCTGAGTCCCAGCCCCAGAGAGCCTGGGGACAGCCGGGGAGGTGACACTCTTGACCCTGGACCCCTGATCACGGCAGCACCTGAAGCCCTGGGGATCGGGCAATGGAAGCACTGGGGTCTGCGACCCTGTCCCTTCAGCATGGCGGTGTCTATGACTCCGGCCCCCTGTCCCCCACCTGCAGCAACGGAGCCCACAGACTTTACAGCACTGGACATAGCAGAGGCGCCCAAGCAAACCCGGCTCCCTTCTCCCCTCCCCTCCTTCCCCTGTGTTTTGGAGCCTGGGACGCAGAGGATCCCAGACGCTGCAGAAGAGCCCACCATCCTGGAGCTGCGGGAGGCAGTGCCAGTGACCCCCAAAGGCAAAGAAGCAATAGCAGGGGTGCAGGGTGACGCTTCTGACCGAGGCAGTGGAGGGTGGGAAGTGCCAGCGCTCCAGTAAAATCAGACGCGTGTCAGGCAAGAGAAACCAAAAGCTTGTGCTCTAGCGCCACCCACTGGAAAATAAAAGAAAGGCCTCTAATTTCTAACGAATGAAAATCGAGCAGAAAGGTCTTAGCTGTTTCAAATGCACCTGCGGACAAGCAATTGCTCGGGCACCATGAACAGCTGAAGAACCACGCTAACACTAAACCACAAAATGATAATGACAACTCTCCAGAAACCAAACTTAAAGTCACAGAATATTGCGATCTGAGAGAGAATTCCGAAGAGCTGTCATGAAGAAACTCAATGATCTACAAGAAAAGCCACAAGGGTAGTTCATTGAGCTCAGGAATAAAATGAATGAACAGAGAAATACTTTACCAGAAAGTATTTGGTAAAGGATACTTTACCAAAGAGATTGAAACTCTAAAAAAAAAAAGTCAAGAAGTTCCAGAGCTGAAGAATTCAACAAATGAGATGAAGAATGTATTACAAAGCATTGGAAATAGAGCAGAATATGGAAGAGAGAATTAGCTTAATGATAGAAATCTAGAAATGATACAAGTATAAGAAGAAAGAGAAATAAGATAATTTTCAAAACGAGGAAATTCTATGAGAGCTATCTGAGTCTTTTAGCTAAAGAACAGCTAAAGCATTACAGTAATGGGTATCCCAGAGGAGAAGAAACAGAGAAGGGAGCAGAGAGTTTGTTAAAGGAATAACAACTGAGAACTTCCCAAACTTGGGAAGGAACCAGATATACAGGTCCGTGAAGTTAAGAGGCCAACTAATTACCTCAACGCAAAAAGACCTTTGCCAAGACACATTATATTATAGCTGTCAAATTTAATAACGAAGAATTTTAAAAACAGGGAAAAACGGATGGTAACCTACAAAGGAACCCCCATTAGACCATCAGCAGATTTCTCAGCAGAAACTCTACGGGCCAGGAGGGAGTGGAATGACAGCCCTCCAAATACTGAAAGATAAAAACTGTCAGCCAAGAACACTGTATCTAACAAAGTTATTATTCAGATATGAAAGAGAAATACTTTCCTAGACAACAGCAACAGAAAGCTGCAGGAGTTCATCGACACTAGACCTACCTTACAAGAGATGTTGGAAAGAGCTATTCAACCAGAAACAAAAAGCCGAAAGTAAAACTTTGCATAAGGTGATAAAGAGTTGCAATTTTCTTTTTATCCAAATAGATTTTAAATACTATTATAGCATGACTAAGAGGGAAAAAGTGAAAAAATAACTATAGCCACTTCAATTTGGTTAAAAAAAAATTGCAACGTAAAAAGGGACAATCTCAGACAACAAAACACAATAGAGGAAGGGGAAAAGGCTGGAACCCATAAAGGTCAACGAAGAGAAGGTAGTATTGGCACAAAAAGGACTATTTTATCTATGAGACATTCTATGTAAACCTCATGGTAACCACACAACATCAATCTAAAGCAGTGATACAAAACATTAAGAAGAGGAAACAGAAAAGCATAGTAACCACCAAACCAAAATGGCAGACAGAAACACAAGGACAAAGAGATAATGGAGATATTGAGCCATCAGAAAACAAAAGGTAAAAAAGCGGTACTAAGTCCTCATCTGTAAATAATGACCCTAAGTGTAAATGGGCTGAATTCACCAATTAAAACACATACGGCTTCTATGTACAGACAAGTCTCAGAATACTGTTCCTTAAGTGCTAAGGTGTTGGTCTAAGGCAAACAGGACCAGATCCTGGTCACAAAGAAAACAGTATCAGGTAGAGGTACATGGGGATCCAGAAGAAATTGTTAATGGAAATTTTCATGACACCAGGTCAGAAGCAATGCCTTATGTCACCTGGGTTACATATCTGAATTTCTGTTACTCTTTTCCAGGTAGTAAGTATTGGCCCATTGCCTCATGAAAGGTGTTGATTTCAAAATTAGAATTAATTTTGATTAATAATAAAATATAGCATTTTCACTAATAGAATACAATTAATATATTATGCTGATAAAATATATTTATCTGTTCTTTTTCTGAGAGAGAGGGACACTACAAAATCATAGATTGATTTGTTTAAGGTTATTTGTCCGCGTAAGTCATTTCCAAATGGAAATTTCTTTAGCTATAATTACATGGGGGTCCGAAAATGAATGGCACAATCCAGCAGTTGGTAAGATTGAGGGCAGTGACTACTGTTTGGGATAATCTAAGAATGGCATTGGAATAATTACATTCTAACCTAAGAATGGTAATAAGAAAGGATAAAACTGGGTCCAGTTCGTGAGTCTCTCGCGATATTTTGCCATGTTTGTGTGCAGCAAGGCAGAGTTTAGTATTAGAGGTAACATCCTTATTTGTAGACTTTAGTTATTAATTCATAAGGGCATAACTGATTTTTCCCCAAGTGAGCAGGCCATGCAGCCATGAGGGCTTTAGGTAGTATGGACATTTTAACAATGTTAACTCTTCCAATTCATGAACACGAATTATCTTTCCATTTATTATGTTTTCTTCAGTTCTTTTCAAAAGTGACAGTTTTAAGTGTACAAGTGTTTCGCCTCCTTGGTTAAATTTATTCCTAGGTATTTTATTCTGGGTTTTTGGTGGTTTTTTTGTGATTGTAAATGGGATTGTTTTCTTAATTTCTTTTTTTGCTAGCTTATTGTTAATGTATAGAAATGCAACAGATTTTTGTGTGTTGATTTTGTATCCTGCAACTTTACTGTATGCATTTATTATTATTATTTTTTGGTGGGGTCTTTAGGGTTTTCTATATTTAATCATATCATCTGTAAATGGTGACAGTATTACTTCTTCTTTTCTAATTTGGATGCCTTTTAAGTCTTTTTCTTACCTAATTGCTCTGGCTAAAACTTCCAATATTACATTGAATAAGAGTGCAAAGAGTGGGCATCTTTGTCTTATTCCTAATCTTAGATAACTTTCAGTAGGCCAAAATATCTAACACATGGTTTGTCTTCTTGCTTCCTTCCTTCCTTGCTTTATTGCTTTCTTTTGTTGAAATATAGTTGATTTACAGTGTTTTGTTAGTTTCAGGTGTACAGCAAAGGGATTCAGTTATACATATATATATTTATTCTTTTTCAGATTGTTTTCCTTTATAGATTATTACAAGATACTGAATATAGTTCCCTCTGCTATACAGTAGGACCTGTTGTTTACTTTATATATAGTAGTTTGTAACTGTTTAACACGTGGCTTTCTTAATCTTGACTTAAAAACAAAGAAATAAACAGAACAACCAAAAAAAAAGAAGAAAAAACCCCAAAATATAAACAGAAATTCTTGAACAATACACAGAAAGTAGGCACAGAGGGGAAAATTGAGCTAAAACTTGCCATTGCCTACAATCGCAGTTAAGTTTAGATGGAGCATGGAAAATCCAGGTTTACATAACACATGCAATTAAAGTTAACTAAAATTACTTTAAGGGCTTGTTAATGTGCTAAAGAATTTTAAGGGAGGTTGGATGCTGTGCATAGGACATTGTGGATGTAGATACATTAAGAAAATTATGCATAGTAATTTTAGAGTTCCTATCATAAACACCACCTCTTTTTCCACAAATTTCAGTGATGTTTGCACATTCAAAAATCATTTGTGAGCAGACATGATGATGAATAATTACTGAATGGGGATGACTTGAACTTTAGTTACTCTACAAAAAAATACCTCATTGATCAGGAAGGTGTGATGATACACTGAAATAAATTGCTTGCAGGTAGGACTTCAGATCACATTAATGTGATCTCCTCCAAATTGTCCAGATCTTGGGGAGTGTGTTGGCATCTTCACGGATAGTAAAATAAGGATGTGATACATCTTTTATGAACTGGTCAGGGGTGGGCGGGCTAGGAAACACAGCCAGTACATGGGTTGCATTTGCATCTTTCTCTTATCAACCACTCATACCTCAGACCAAGTTACCTTTCTTTCTTAACTAGACCACCACATTCGCTTCATAAATATTCCCATGTACTTCTCTCTTCCTCTAATCCAGAGTTTGGCAAACTACAGCCTGAAATCCCACCCACCTATTATTACAAATAAAATTTAACTGGACTATGGCCACATGCATTTATTTATAGATTCGCTATGATGACTTTCCTACTTCAAAAGCAGAGCTAGGTGGTTATGAGAGAGACCTTGTGGCCCAGAAAAGTCCTAACAAATGTATTATCTTGCCCTTCGCAAAAAGTGTTTGCGAACCCTTGCTCTAATCATTAGCATTTCTGTAGTAGAGGTGATGTATTAAAATGTAAATTTGACACGCTCCCTACTGGGTCATGCTTGTGAAAGGCTTTCCACCACTCTTGGGAGAAACAATAAAATGTTCAGGGTGGTCTCCAGGCTCTCTGGGCCTCTTCAGGATCCTGTTGCCCAATTCAGTTCACACACGGGTTGTTCTCAGAAGGGCCTTCTGTGAAGTCCTCACATGTGCATGCTTATTACTGTTCGTCAGTTTTCTTTCTGTCTTCAGTTGGTTGGTTCTCTTTCATTATCGGAATTCAGCTATAATTTCCTTCCTTTGAAAAAACCTTCCCCTGATTCACCAGATGTGGGTTGGTCTCTTGGTATATATTAAGTAGAACCGTATACTTCTCCAACATGGCATTTATTATAATCATAAATATTGTGATGTGTAGCGTGTATCTCCTCCACAAGAAATGAAAGCTCTTTAGAGGAGAAATTAGAACAGAGATTTTTGTTTGCTCAGTTCTTAGAATGGTGCCTTGTAAATAGCCGAGTCTGAATACATGGTGTTGAGCACGTGATTGATTTTTGTATCTCTCACCACTTCTAGACCCACTACTGAGCGCAGTTCCTTGGATATAATATGTGCTCAGGAGATATTAACTGAATGAAAGAAAAATATTTTTTTTAATTTAATTTTATTTTTTTATACAGCAGGTTCTTATTAGTTATCTGTTTTACACGTATTAGTGTATACATGTCAATCCCAATCTCCCAGTTCATCCCACCAACACCCCCCCGCCCCAGCTTTCCCTCCTTGATGTCCATACGTTTGTTCTCTCATCTGTGTCTCTATTTCTGCCCTGCAGACCGGTTCATCTGTACCATTTTTCTAGGTTCCCCATATATGCATTAGTATACGATATTTGTTTTTCTCTTTCTGACTTACTTCACTCTGAAAAAGCTTTTTATAATGAACTTTTTTTGAACTATACAAACAGAGAAGTCTGCAAACAAGTGTGTAGCTTGATGAATTATTACAAAGTGATCACAGTGGTGTAACTACAGCCCAGATCAGAAAGTGAAATTGTACCAGCACTCCAGATGCCTCCTTAATTTCCCTCCCAATCGATAACACCTCCCCCAAAGAACCACTATCATAACCTGCATTAACATAGGTCCATTTTGCTTGGTTTTTTAAATTTTTAATTTTTTATACAAGTTTTAAAGGTTACACTCCATTTACAGTTATTACAAAATGTTGGCTACAGTCCCTGTGTTGTGCAGTACATCCTTGTAGCCTGTCTTACACCCAATAGTTTATACCTCTCCCTCTCCCAGCCCTATATGGCCCCTTCCCGCCCCAGTAACATTTTGCTTGTTTTTAAACTTTACATAAGTGGAAGCTTGCAAATTGCATTCTTTTGTATCTGGCATCTTTTACTTAATATTATACTTGTGAGATTTCTCCGTGTGATAGCTAACATAGTAGTTCATTCATTTTAGTTGCAATAAATTATTCAGGTGTGGGATATAACAACATCTATATATTCCTTCAACTGTTGATGAAAGCTTGTACAGTCCCAGTTTATCACCCACCAAAACTGCTTCTAGGAACATTCTTAAATATAAATTCTGAAGCATGTGTATGTGAGTTTAGGTGGGTATATCTCTGGGATTGTTACAGGATACACACACATTTGAAATTTAGCAGACATGTCAGTTTTTGAAACAGATGATACTAATTTTCATTCTCACAGCATTAGATGAGAGTTCCAGCTTTTCCACGTTTTTGGCGGCACTTGTCATGTTCACTATTTACAACTTTTAGCTATCCACGTGGATTGCAGTAGAATGGTGTTGTAAATTTGGTCTGTATTTCCTGATTATTAATGAGGTTCAACACATATCCATGATTAATTGCAAGCAAGAAAAACTTATTTGGATGTGCAAAAAAAAAAAATGTATATATACCAATTCTGTGTAGTCCAACCAGTTAGGCTTGTAGAATAACCCTATGAGCTAAGACTTTGCCACTTTTCCAGAATTAAGAATTTAGAATCTTTTACTTCCTCTGCAAAGCATCCTTTCTTTAATAAGGGTCCATCTTTTGGTATCCTCAGATGATTTGTTTGGAAGGATATCTGACAAAATTTCAAACTACTTTCTACACAGTTATTTTCACTATCACTTTATATTTGTGGTCCTCTACAAATGAGAGTGATTATTGGTATTTTAAGACTGGTTTCTGATTTAGAGTCAATGACAATCAGGCATACTCTTCATGAAGTAGGAGGTAAAGAATGACAGTTAAATAGAAAAATGGCACTTGTTGAAAAATACATAGCTATTTTGAGTGAACAAAACAGTTTTGGATTTGGAAATACAGTACCAACCATTTATTGAAACTTGTTTCAGGTGTACATATGTGCTTAAATGAAAGACCAAGTAATACTCCTTTGAGGAATGTGTACACTATTTTGAAATAAAATCTGGAGACATAATAACTGTCAACTTTTTCTTGCTCATCTGCCCTGAAAGAACTCATGTAGATTTACCCTTTGCAAGCAATATAAACCTTATTGACTACTTTCCCTGCTGCAATGGCCTTTCACAGTCTTAGAAATATGTCCGTATTACTCAAAGTATTGAGCTTTATCCTGTCATTCGTAAAACAGAAGGTAAAGGTGGTCTTTTATTTATTTTACCTTTAAAGAAATTTTTTTCTTGAATTTCATGGACCTTTTGGAAGTTTATTTTCTCCTCATTACATTTCTGAGAATTTTCAGAGCCTCTAGGGAAATTTTAGTTATGTATGCTGAGTGTTTTGTGACATGTTATAAAATGTACGTAAAAGGAATGATATTTTTTTCAGTACGAGGGAGATTAGATAGATAGATAAAATATGTCTAAATATATCTAATATCTATGTTAGACTTTAAAATAAGTCTGAACAGGAATAAAGATGCAGACATAGAGAATGGATTTGAGGACACAGGGAGGGGGAAAGGTAAGCTGGGACGAAGTGGGAGAGTGGCATGGACATACATATGCTACCAAACGTAAAATAGATAGCTAGTGGGAAGCAGCTGCATAGCAAAGGGAGATCAGCTCGGTGCTCTGTGACCACCTAGAGGGGTGGGATAGGGAGGGTGGGAGGGAGACACAAGAGGGAGGAGATATGGGGGTATATGTATATGTATAGCTGATTCATTTTGTTATAAAGCAGAAACTAACACACCACCGTAAAGCAATTATACTCCAATAAAGATGTTTTAAAAAAAATAGAGTGGATATATGTATATGTATAACTTGTTCACTTTGCTGTACAGCAGAAAGTAATGCAAGATTGTAACTCAATTACACTCCAATAAAAATTAATTTTAAAAATTAATTAATTAAGTCTGAAAATTCATCCCTGAATTCTCATCAATCAGTATGGGTTATTAGCAGGCACTCAAAAAAATGTGATATTTAAATGAATAAAAGAGTGGAGAAAATGAACAAATAACCCTGTGATTTAATCACCAAAACCCCACAGAGAAGCCACCTGTCATTCTTGTTCCTTGATCACTACCAGGAAAATGACCAGTGCTGAAACAGTACAGGTCCTTAATTTATTCTTTATTCGTTCAGTAGTTTTCTGCTTATATTAATTATAGGAGCACAATGGTGGGACTTTTTGTAGCTGCCTCACTTGCTCTCAGCCTTCCTTTCAAATTAGCCATAATTGCAGTGAACGCTTCTAGTCAGCCTTTCTGTGCCACATCCCAGCCTACAGGGCATGTGTTTCTGCTTTCTGTTTCAGGGCCTTCTCTAAACTACTGGAGCCACTCAGTTCTCATACAAGTGAGGTGCTAACAGCCCCTTGGCAAGCCATCCACTCAGGAGACAAGAGTGGATGGATATGCACCCCCATCTTCCGCGCATCAGATGGACAAATCTTGGGCACCTCTTCTGCTCCTTAAAATGCCTCGGTGTAGCTGAGTCCTTTTTGCCCATTGCAGCAACTCAATAATTATCCCTTTTAGTGACTTTTCCTTTTTCACTCGCTCGTCTCTTATTTCTTGGAAATCTCAACTGCATCCAAATCCATGTCTTTAGCTCTGCTTCTTTGAGGATACAGTTTTAAACATTTGGGACTGGAGGTGGCCCTAGAAAGCAGAGCCTCAAGATGGTATGGAAATGGATCACTTACCCACACCAAGGTGGCACCAACCCCACTGTTAGTCGTCAGTGTAGTACTGGTAACCCTCAGGCTGCCGCAGCATCACACAAATTAAAATAATCTTCTGAAGTGGTTTGCGATAAAATACAGGTTAAAATCAAAGTTTTGGCTTTTTCAGTAGTTCTAGAAATTGACACATTTTTATAACTGAAATGGTAAAGACAGCTGGCTTTGTTAAATGCCTTGGAAGCCTTAAAGCGAGGAAATGACAGACCCAGGTCATCGAACTCTTAAATTGGAACGTGCTGTAAAAATCACAAAGCCTCCACAGTAGCATTTAAAGAAATCACTGTCTTCTATATCTGGAGGGCAGACTTTGCAGAAACTCAGGCCCAGAATTTCATTGTAAATGAGGTTAAGCCAACAAAGGAAATGGAATGTACAGTCTTCTATGCTAAATTCGGGGCCTTAAAGAGAAGACTGGTTCGCTGAGGGATGTGATGAGAATATTTGGGTGGGTGTGCCTGATAACCTTGAACATGCAGATCTTCTTGAGTGCTTTGGGCTGAAAGGCCCTTTACTAGAGGATGGTGGCTCCTCTCGACTGTTAACTCCCTAAATCTCTCCTTTTTGTGCCAAGCCAATAAAAGAATAGGCTTAGACCGCCTCCCCCCACAAAGGAAATGTAGTCCCTGACTCAAGGAAATAGTTTGGCCAGTGAAATAAAATTACTGACGGGCCGGGATAATGAATACCAGCAGGAAAAGGCAAACGCAGGTGAGTCTTCCTTGACGGTGATGGACAGAGTGTGGAGTATAATATAAGGATGGTTTGTTACCATGGGAACAGGTTATCATCACTTAGGATTTAATATCCTGTTAAGTTACACCTACAGTCTGTCCTATTGTACTTCTGTGATTACTGCTTAAAACTGGGAGTCAGTAATGCCTGTGCAAATGAAGTGGGAATGCTAGAACTTACTTGGAAGGGTATTGAAGAAGAAATCAGGAGGGTTGTTTGAATGTTAGAAATGCTGTTTTATAGAGAGACCAGAAAATCCATCCTCTGATGTATTCTCTTGAGGATACACCCATCTCATTAAGGTAGAGGTCAGCAAGCTATGGCCCTGTACCAAACCTGGAAGGTGGCCTCTTTTTGTATGTCTGTGAGCTAAAAATATTTTTATACTTCTAAAAGGTCGTAAAAAATAAGAGAAAAAATATTTGACTGTATGTGACCTGCAAACCCTAAAATATTTACTGTGTATCTCTTTGCATAAAGTTTGCTGACCCGTGCGTAAAAGCACTAAAGAATGTATTGCATTCTTGATTAAATTCAGTCATCGTTCTTTTCTGTTGGCTGGAGTTTATATTAGTTTTTGGCTACAGCCAAAAACTGGGCTCCCTAGTATCAACGAGACAGATCAGTTTCCAAAACAGCAGAGGCAATGTGGGAGCACTTAACTGTCAAAAACAAGATGGATGTCACTGATAAAACGTCCAGCAAGAGTGGCAACCAGGGTAGGGTGCTTTAACCCAGAGGGATCTGTCAAGATGGTGGTATTACCAGGAGTGACACAGACCTCAGAATAGGGTCTTGACTGACTTGTGTAACCAAAATACATCGATGGCATGTAAACAAGAAGCTGATATCAGCATTAGAAAGGAAAATGGCCATTCTTCACTCAGTTTCTAGAATGGAATCAATTCTCAAACTGAGAGCACATAGGTGGGAAGGGGAAGTAGTTCTTTTGAGGAAGTCCCCTGCAATTCTACCACAAGCAGGCACGATAAACATTCCTCCCAAATCTCACATCTCCCCAGAGTGAGCCGTACTTAGTTACCTAAGCACCTACTTCCTAGACAAGGAAAACACTCAGACCTTTTCAGACGTCTTGAATTTGGAACCTGAGCCGACACTAACGCTAGAAGCTCTGCCGTGGCTTCGTGGGCTTACAGTTGGAGCGGGGTTTTCGTGATGTGAATACCATTCTGCCCCACGTCTACCTTAGTGGGTCCAGTGGCCCTTCAGACCCCAAGTTGTGGTTATTTCTCTTGTCCCCAAGTTTAGTCAGGGTGCATAAAAATGTGCAATCCAATGACAGACTAACCAGGAAGTTTGTTTAAAAGTGACCTGATCCGTGCGCATAGGATGTCTTTCCATTTATGTCTTCTAAAATTTATTTAAACACAATTTTATAATTTTCAGTCTACAAGTCTTGCATTTCTTTGGTTAAATTTATACCTAAATATTTTATTTTTTAATGCTATTGCATATGGAATTGTTTTCTTAATTTTATTTCCAGAATGTTCATTGCCAGTGTACAGTTGATATTTGTATAGAGAGCTTGCATGCTACTGCTTACTTATTACTTCTAGAAACCTCATTTTTTGGTAGATTCCTGAGGATTTCCTATATACAGGATACTGTCATATATAGGTGGAGAGAGCTTTACTTTTTCTTTACCAGTCTGGATAACATCTATTTCTTTTGCTTGCCTAATTTTCCTAGTAGAACCTCCAGTACAATGTTAAATAGAAGTAGCAAGAGTGAACATCTTCTTACTATTCCTGATCTTAGGAGGTGAACATTCAGTTTTTCACCGTTTAGTATGATATACATTGTGATTTTTCATAGATGCACTTTTTCATGTTGAGGAAATTCCTTTCTATTCCTAGTATTTGGGTATTTTTTAATCAATAAAGTGTTCGTATTCTGTCCAGTGTTTTTCTACATCTTTTGAGGTGGTCTTATGTTTTTCTCCATTCTATTAATATTAATTCTATTAACTGATTTTTCAGTTGTAAAACCAATCTTGCATTCCTGGGATATATGCCGGTCGACAATAGTATGTATTTTTCTTTATGTTGTTGGACTTTATTTGCTAGTATTTCACTGAGGAATTTTGAATCTATACTCATAAGGTATATTGGTCTGTAGTTTTCTTCTGTTATGATATCTTTATCTGGTTTTGGTATTGGGGTGATACTAGCCTCATAGAATGTGTTGGAAAGTGTTTTCTCCCCTTTTTTGTGGAAAAGATTGTGTAAAATCAGTGTTATTTCTTGTTTAAATGTTTGATAGGATCCTCCAGTATAAAAAATCGTCAGGGGGGCTTCCCTGGTGGCGCGGTGGTTGGGGGTCCGCCTGCCGGTGCAGGGGGCGCGGGTTCGTGCCCCGGTCCGGGAGGATCCCACGTGCCGCGGAGCAGCTGGGCCCGTGGACCGTGGCCGCTGAGCCTGCGCGTCTGGAGCCTGTGCTCCGCAACGGGAGAGGCCACAGCAGTGAGAGGCCCGCGTACCGCAATAAAAAACAAACAAAAAAAACCATCAGGGACTGGAGATGCTTTTTTCAGGAGCTGTTTAATCATTAATTTAGTTGATGGTTACAGTTCAATAAACATTCATGTTGTCTGTTGGATCTTGGTTGAATTTTAGTAGTTTGTATATTCAAGGAACTGTTCCATTTCTTCTAATTTTTAAAACTTAAGACTGTCAAGTTGTTCACAGTATGTCATTATCACCCTTTTAATGGCCAGCTACCTATAGTGGTAGGCCCTGTTTCATTCCGATACTGATGATTTCTGCATTTTCTTTTAAAATTTGTTGTCAGTCTTGCTGAAGATTTATCAGTTTTTATTGATTTTTTTTCAAAGAAACAACTTGTTGATTCACTGATTTTTCTCTATTTCATTGATTTCTTTGCATATCTTTATTATTTTCTTTTTCTTGCTTTGGGTTCATTTTTTTTCTAGCTTCTCAAGATAGGGACTTTGATTATTGATTTCAGATCTTTTGTCTTTTTGAATGTAAGTTTTTAGTTTAACAAATCCACCGTCATCACTGCTTAAGCTGCATTCCACATATTCTGATATGTTGTATTTTTACTTTCTTTCCATTTTATGTCTTTCCATTTCCTTTCAAACTTCCATTTTTTACCCTTGAATTATGGAAAATGTGTTGTTTAATTACCGATGTTTAGAGATGTGCCTGTTCGTTCTGTTATAGATTTTTAGTTTGATTTCATTATAGTCAGAGAAGATACTATGTGATTTCAATTATTCTAAATTCGTTGAGGTTTCTTTCATAATACAAGAGATTTTCTCTCTTGGTGAATGTTCCAAGTGCACTTAAAAGTAATGTGTATCTGCCTTTGTTCAGTGAAGTACATATGTCAGATGGTCTTGTTTGCTGGTGCTATTCATATCGTCCATATTTTCACGGATTTTCTGTGTAATAATTCTAAAAGTTGCTGATGAGAGGGTACTGAAGCCTTCAGTGAGAGTTGCAGATTTGTCTATTTCTCCTTTTAGCTGTATCTGTTTTGATTCAGGTATTTTTAGGCTCTGTTGTTTGGCATATATACATTTAGGATCATATATGTTCCTCATGGATTAAAGTCTACTTTAACTGATACGAATATAGTGACTCCTGCTTTTTAAAAAGTTGAGATATACTTGAAATATATCATTATATTAGTTTCAGGTATACATCAAAATGATTTGATATTTGTATATATTACAAAATGATCATTACATTAAATCTAGTTAATATATATCATTACACATATTTATACCTTTTTTCTTCTGATGAGAACTTCTAACGTCTGCTCTCTTAGAAACTTTCAAGTGTACAATACAGTATTGTTAGCATTAGTCACCATATTGTGTATTACATCTCAGGGCTTACATTATAACTGGAAGTAGGTGCCTTTTGACCACCTTCACCTATTTTGCCCATCCCCGCCCCCCGCCTTTGGCAACCACCAATCTCTTCTCTGTACTTATGAGTTGGGTTTTTTTGTTTTATTTTGTTTTTTAGATTCCATGTATAAATGAGATCATACAATATTTGTCTTTCTCTGTCTGACTTATTTCATTCAGCATAGTGCCCTCAAGGTCTATCCACTGTGGCAGATGGCAAGATTTTCTTCTTTTTGATGCCTGAATTAGATAGATAGATAGATAGATAGAAAAATAGATAGATACAGATAGATAGATACAGATAGATACAGATAGATAGATAGGTACAGATAGATAGATATAGAGATAGATAAAGATAGAGAAAGACAGATAGAGATAGATATAGATAGATAGGTAGATAGAGATAGATAGATGGATAGAGATACATAGAGACAGATAGATAGATAGATATAGACAGATATAGACAGATAGATATAGAGGTAGATAGAGATACAGATAGTTAAGGAAAATGTGATACTATATATGTAAATCACATTTTCCTTATCAATTTATCCATTGATGGGCACTGAGATTACTTACATATCTTGGCTACTGTAAATACTGCTTCAGTGGACACAGAGGTGCATATATCTTTTCAGATTAGTATTTATGTTTCCTTTGGATCAATACCCAGAAGTGGAATTGCTGGGTCATACGGTAGTTCTTATTTTTAATTTTTTGAGGAATGTCCATACTGTTTTCCATAGCGGCTGCACCAATGTACATTTCTACAACAGTGCAAAAGGTCTCACTTTTCTCCATGTCCTTACCAACATTTATTTGTTGTCTTTTGATAACAGCCATTCTAACGGTGTGAGGTGGTATCTCACTGTGGTTTTGATTTGCATTTCTGTGATGATTAGTGACGTTGAACACCTTTTCATGTGCCTATTTACCATTTTTGCATCTTCTTTTTTTTTTAAGATTTATTATTTATTTATTTAATTAATTAATTTATTTTGGGCTGCATCAGGTCTTAGTTGCTGCACACAGGATCTTCCCTGAGGCATGCAGGATCTTTCCTCACGGTGTGCAGGCTCCTCGTTGCGGTGCACGAGTTTTTCTCTACTTGTGGCACGTGGGTTTTCTCTTCTCTCCTTGTGGCACGTGGGCTCCAGGGCATGTGGGCTCTGTACTTTGCAGCACATGGACTCTAGTCGAGGCATGCAAGCTCAATAGTTGTGGTACGTGGGCTTAATTGCCCCAGAGCATGTGGGATCTTAGTTCCCTGACCATGACCCTGCATTGTAAGGCAGATTCTTTACCACCGGGCCACCAGGGAAGTCCCATCTTTGTGTCTTCTTTGGAAAAGGGTTTATTCGGGTCCTCTGCCCATTTTTCAATCAGATTGATTTTTTGCTATTAAGTTGTATGAGTTCTTTATATATTTTGGATATTAACACTTTATCAGTTACATGATTTAAAAATAGTTTCTCCCATCCTGTATGTTGCATTTTCATTTTGTAGATGGTTTCCTTTGCTGTGAAGAAACTTTCTAGTTTGATGTAGTGCCACTTGTTTATCTTTTGTTGCCTTTGCTTTTGGTGTCAAATCCAAAAAATCATTGCCAAGACTGATGTTAGGAAATTTACTGCCTGTATTTTCTTCTATGAGTTTTATGATTTCAGGGCTTATATTCAAGACTTTAATCCAATTTGAGTTACTGTTTGTGTATGGTATAAGACAGTAATGCTGTTTCATTCTTTTGCATGTGGCTGTCCAGTTTTTCCAACACCATTTATTGAAGAGACTGTCCTTTCTCTATTGTATAACCTTGGCTTCTTTGTCATAAATTAATTGACCATGTTTGCTTGGATTTATTTCTGGGCTCTATATTCTATTTCATTCATCTGTGTGTCTGTTTTATGCCAATACTCTTTTGCTTACTAGAGCTTGGTAATGTAGTTTGAAATTGGGGAGCCTGATGCCTCCAGCTTTGTTCTCTGTTCTCAAGATTGCTTTGGCTATTAAAGGTCTTTTGTGGTTCCATACAATTTTAGGATCGTTTGTTCTATTTCTGTGAAAAAATGCCTTTGGGATTTTTATAGGGATTGCATTGAACCTGTAGATTGCTTTCGTTTGTATGGACATTTTAACAGTATTAATTCTTACAATCCATGAGCAGAGAATATCTTTCCATTGATGTGTTTCATCTTTAACTTCTTTCATCGGTGTCTCATAGTTTTCAGCGTACAGGTATTTCTCTCACTTCCTTAGTTAAGTGCATCTTTTTGATGCACTTGTAAATAGGATTGCTTTCTTAACTTCTCTGACAGTTTGTTATTAGTGTGTAGACTTTTGTATATTGCTTTTTGTATCCTGCAACTTTACTGAACTCGTTTATTAGTTCTAATAGTTATAACAGTTTTTCAGTGAGTTTTTAAGATATTTTCTGTATTCAATCATGTTATCTGCAAATAGTGACAGTTTAATTCTCCCTTACTGATTCTGATGCCTTTCTTTTTTCTTGCCTAATTACTCTAGCTAGGACTTCAAGTACTATGTTGAATAAAATTGGCAACAAGGCAGGGCATCCTGCCTTGTTCCTGATCTTAGAGGAAAAGATTTTAGGTTTTCTTCATTGAGTTTGATGTCAGCTGTGGGATTGTCACATATGACCTTTATTATGTTGAGATATGTTCCCTCTCTACCTATTTTGTTGAGAGTTTTTTCATAAGTGAATGTTGAATTTTGTGAGTGCTTTTTATGCATCTATTGAGATGATCATATGATTTTTATCCTTCATTTTATTCATGTGGCCTATCACATTGTTTGGTTTGCAGATGGTGAACCAATTATGCGTTCCTGAAATAAATCCCACTTTATCATGGTGTATGATCCTTTTAATGTATTCTTGAATTCAGTCTGCTAATATTTTGTTAAGGATTTTTCATCCATGCTCAACAAGGATATCAGCATGTAATTTTCTTATCTTCTGCTGGCTGTGACTGGTTTTGCTATCAAGGTAATGCTGGCCTTGTATAAAATGAGTTTGAAAGTGTTCCTTTTTCTTCAATTTTTTGGAAGAGTTTGAGAAGGATTGGTATTAATTCTTCTTTAAATGTTTGGCAGAATTCATCAGTGAAGCCATCTGGTCCTGAACTTTTGCTTCTTGGGAAGTTTTTGATTACTGATTTAATCTTGATAGTAATCAGTCTGTTTAGAGTTTCTATTTTTTCATGATTCAGTCTTCATAGGTTGCATGTTTCCAGAAATTCACCCATTTATTTTAGGTTGTCTAACTGTCATCTTGTCTTTAATGTTAGGAGACTCTGGATCCTATTTAAGTCTTCTATCTTAGCAGGCAGTCATCCTTTGTATGTTTAGCATACAGACCTCCATCTACTTTTGTGGGCTGTGATTCAAATGCCAATTTAACTTCCAGAGCCCTTGCAGTACCATTTTGGTCTGCTTGGTTTATCTGGTACAGCTGAGGCTCCCATTATTCCCTGCTTTTGCTGCCTGAGGAGGGTAGAGGAGTATCTGCAGCCAGGTTGGCCAGTGCCTTTAGATGCAGAAAGGGAGTCTAAGGCTCTGCCAGAACATAGGCACTGACTATGGTGGGGACCCCCTGACCGCAGTATGTGGGTGACGGCATACTCCTTGGTTGAGGAATTCTTCTCTGGTTGATTCCCCTTAGCTTTGGTCTCTGGCTACCAGTGCCCCTGGTTAGGGGAGTCTTGGACCCAGGGGGACAAAGCAGCTTCCTAGGTCATGTGCTCGTTGTGCTAGCATTCCTTGTGCCAGTGCCCCTCAGCCACTCAGTGCCTCTGTTTTGGGGAGGGGAGTCTCAGGTCTAGCAGGGAAGGAAAGCACTTCACCTGTCCACTTATTGTCAGTGAGGCTCCATAGCGATCCCCCTGGCAGGTGCTGCTGGGATTGCCTGGTGTTGTCAGCGGTCATCCTACTCAACCAGGGAGAAGGAGTATAACTGGCTACCACTAAATGCTGAGCCTGAATCACCTTCTTACCAAGGGTGAGGGAGTCAGACACCCCACTTCTATGTAGTTCCTCCAGTACTGGGATCTTTAACAGTTTACTTTCCTCCCTCCACCTTTCCAGTTTCTCTTTTGTTTTCTTTTGCATTGCTTTCTCTTGCATTGCTTCTGGGGTTTGCAGTTGTACTTAGCAAGGAAGAGCAGGGATAAATGAGGTTATAAGTCATCTTGTCCAGACCAAACATCCTCTCTTACAGTTTTAAACCTTGTAAAAAATATGAAAGTTAAATTATTAGAGTTGATATATTTTAAAACTTTAAGAGAAAAATTGGAGGGTTTGTTAAAATGTAATGAACCAGTTATTGAAATTTACACTGACATTCAGCTGGTATTATAATTTTTTCTTTAATACAGCAACAATGTCTTCATTCTATTTTTATATCTAAACTTCCAGATCTGGCAAAAAAAGAACCAATCTAAAACATTTCATCACACTACTCATACAAACAAAGATGCTTTGATAATTCATGGTACCTCATACTTTTTTGTTTGATTAACAAATTTATGTAAGACAATAATGACATTGGCCATGGTTTAGGAAAGCCTTTTCTAAGAGTTTCTTCCTTAGGTAATATTTAATGTAGAGGTCTCTGAAAAGTCTTACTTTACTTAATGGAGTGTAAATATGGGAATAAACAACTTTGTTCAGACACCCAGAAATTGAAAGAATATAGGGAAGACAGAGACTATGTCGAGTTGCAGATTATTAGAATGCCATTTACCTAATGCACTTCCAATCATCAATGGAATAATGTGAAATTTCTTTCATTAAATTAAAATTAGAAAAAATATATATATATATATACTCAAAATTTCTGTCTACACTAAAGAATTATTCATAGTCCCTTGTCAATTTAGCACTGACTTGTCTGGTTTAAAGAACACTCATCCTAAGATAGATGATAAATGTTTCTTCCAAACATAGCACTATACACACACACACACACACACACATTATATAATCAAATGTATAAAGGTAACTCAAAATATAGTTTAATCGCAAAAGGAACCTATAAAATATCTTAAGATTAAAGTAAATGATGGAGGGACCCAAGAACACATGCAGAACAGAGAAGGCGGTTTGAAGATGTAAGCTCTCTCTCCTTTAGTTAGCATCCATGTCCTGTTTAAGGATATCCTGTTGAAAACCCCTAACTGAGCAGTTCACACAAATATCTCTAAAATCAAAATCGCTTTTAATAAATGAATAAAATTCATTGTAGAGGAAGTTGTTGGGTATGTTTAAATTGAGTTTAGGTATTTTTTTTTTAATAGATCTTTATTGGAGTATAATTGCTCCACAATACTGTGTTAGTTTCTGTTGCACAACAAGGTGAATCAGCCATATGCATACGTATGTCCCCATATCCCCTCCCTCGTGAGCCTCCCTCCCATCCTCCCTATCCCACCTCTCTAGGTCATTGCAAAGCACCGAGCTGATCTCCCTGTGCTATGCAGCTTCTTCCCACTAGCTAACTATTTTACATTTGGTAGTGTATATATGTCGATGCTACTCTCACTTCATCCCAGCTTCACCCTCCCCTCCATGTCCTCAAGTCCATTCTCTATGTCTACTTCTTTATTCCTGCCCTGCCACTAGGTTCATCAGTAGCATTTTTTTTTTTTAGATTCCATATATATGCGTTAGCATACGGTGTTTGTTTTTCTCTTTCTGACTCACTTCACTCTGTATGACAGACTCTAGGTCAATCCACCTCACTACAAATAACGCAATATCCTTTTTTATGGCTGAGTAATATTCCATTGTATATATGTGCCACATCTTAACAGATGGAGAAATAGACCATGTTCTTAGATTGGAAGAATAAATATTGTGAAAATGGCTGTACTACCCAAAACAATCTACAGATTCAATGCAATCCCTATCAAACTACCAATGGCATTCTTCACAGAATTAGAACAAAAAATTTTATAATTCATATGGAAACACAAAAGACCCCGAATAAGCAAAACAATCATGAGAAAGAAAAACGGAGCTGGAGGAATCAGGCTCCCTGACTTCAAACTATACCACAAAGCTACAGTAATCAAGACAGTATGGTACTGGCACAAAAACAGAAATATAGATCAATGGAACAGGATAGAAAGCCCAGAGATAAACCCACGCACCTATGGGCACCTAATTTACGACAAAGGAGGCAAGAACATACAATGGAGAAAAGACAGCCTCTTCAATAAGTGGTGCTAGGAAAACTGGACAGCTACATGTAAAAGAATGAAATTAGAACACTCCCTAGATATTATATTTTGTTGGTTTGCTCTGTCTCAAATAAGGGGAAATTGGTTTACTCCTTAATACTTGCAACAATTTACATCATAGGTGTTTTGACTTAAGTCACATGACTCGTTAGGAGATAATTAATTCTGCTTTCCATCTAAACTATGATTTATTCACCTAAAGAATATATACTATTTGGGTGTAGGAGGGCAGAATTTTTAAAAATTCCAGACTACAAATCTTAGTGCTGGGTTCAAAAGAGAGTTTGTTCTGTGGTTACATGATATATTTTCATGGATTGATTTACAACATGTGTTCTGTCTTTTATACTGCCTTTTACAAAATGATTCTGGAACTTCATTGTGTACATTAATTTTTAGCACACCATTCCCTACCCCTCACTCAACACTGATTGTTGAGCTTTATTGAGCAATACTTTACTTATAGCAGATTTCGTCTAAATACCCAACTCAGTGATTTTAGTACATTGATTGAGTTGTGCAGTCATCACTGCCATTCAGTTTAAGAATACTTTTACTCTCCCAACAGTTCCCTTGTGCAAATTTGCAGTCAATCCCTGCTCCTACCCCTGCCCAAGGCAACTGTTGATCTGATTTTTGGCTCAATAGACGTGTCTCTTCTGATAATTTCGTATCAGTACAATCCTGTAACCTTCCTGGATTCTTTCACTTAGTGTAACGCTTTTGAGGTTCATCCATATCGGGCATGTATTAGTATTTTGTTCTTTTCTATTGTTGAATAGTATTCCATTGTAGGGAGAACACATTTATCAGTTCACAAACTGATGGGTGTCTGGATTGCTTCTGGGTTTTGATTACTCTAAATAATGTTACTGGGAACACTTGCTTACAAGTCTTTATGTAGACATGTCTTTATTTCATGTGGTAGATATCCTGAAATGGAGTTACTGGTTTGTATGGTAGTTTATTCTTAAGAAACTGCCAAATTGATTTACAAAGTTACTCATTTTACATTATCATCAGGAATATATGAGGGTTGCAGTTTCTCTGTATCCTTACCAATACTTGGTATTGAATATCTTCTTATCAAGATAGTAATGAAATATTATTGTACTTATTATAGTGGATGTGTGGTACATCTCATTGTTTTAATTTGCATTTCCCTAAAGATTAAAGATGCTGAGCATCTTTTCACGTGTGCTAGCCCTTCATACACTGGTGAAATGTCTATTCAAATCTTTTGCCTGTTTTATAAATGACAAAATTCAAATTTAGTTTTACTATTATTGGCGTGTAAGAGTTTTTAATGTTATTATTGATTTGTTATTGACATTTTATTATTGACTTGCTAGAGTTCTTTATATATTCTGGAATAAGATTTTTGCATTAAAATTTTAAAGAGAATTTTATTTCTGTGAAAACAATTAAATTTCATCAAAATTAAGTGGATGAACTTTCCTATTCTTGTTATTGTTCAGTGCTAAACTTTGAAGATTAGGTAACAAAACAAGTTGTGAAAGTAAGTATTATTTATATACCTTCAGGATTGGCCAGTAACAACCTAGTATGTCTTTTTAAGAATTATAACTAGTATTGCAAATATAATTTGATTCAATTATCATTTTTTTTCTGTTTTTGCTGAAAATACTAATTCAGCTATGAATTCCAAAGGCGTTTTAAACATTGATCTATGGCTCTGGAGTGCTCAAAGTTCTTCTTTTATTTTCCTAATTTTGTAGTTCAATCCCAGTATGCTCTCTATGGGAACACCAAATTTCATCCTACTTAGGTTTTAAGTTGAACACAATCATGCTTACAGTCAGCTTCTCTAGAATGCTGGCAGAAGATGATAACTTTTAGATGGAACTCAAGCCTGATTCATTCCCAGTACTTTAATAGAAATTCATAAAAGTAAGTCTCAATTTTCCTTCTAAAATAGTGCTCTTCCCTTTCTTCCTTCAGTACATGATTCTTACATTTATTTCCAGAAGATTCTGAGTTTCTCAGTTAATACTAATTATAACCTTAAACTTAGGATACAAAAAGTACCTATATGAAGTTCGGTAAAAGTCACTGCATATGAAAATAACTCATATTGCCTCTCTCCATATAAGGAATGAGGCTCTGTCTGTTTTGTAGAGTAGCTTCCTCACCTATTACAGGCAGGCATTCAGCTCTTCCTAAACACCAACTGCTCAGGGCTCAGATATGATAATGTCTCACCTCCAATTCCCCCTCTCACATTATCAGGGAATATTTTCTAAAAGTAGAGCCTCTCCTGCATTGTTAATTTCTCTAGCTCTCAGTTTAGTTTTATTATGCAATAATATTCTGATGTTTTTCCTCCTCAAAACCATTTTTTCCCCCAATATTAACCCCTCATCAGGGTTAATACCTGATTTGCAAATATTTTCTCCCATCTGGTAGGTTGGTTTGTTTCATTTTGTTGATGGTTTCCTTTGCTATGCAGAAGATTTTTAGTTTGGTGTAATCCCATTTGTTTTTTTTTTAAATTTTGTTGCTTGTGCTTTAAGTGTCATGTTCAAAAATTCATTTCCAAGACACATGTTAAGGAACTTTTCCCTAGGTTTTATTCTAGGAGTTTTATGATTTCAGGTCTTATATTTAAAAAGTCTTTAATCTGGGCTTCCCTGGTGGTGCAGTGGTTGAGAGTCCGCCTGCTGATGCAGGGACACGGGTTCATGCCCCGGTCCAGGAGGATTCCACATGCCACGGAGCGGCTGGGCCCGTGAGCCATGGCCGCTGAGCCTGCGCGTCCGGAGCCTGTGCTCCACAACGGAAAAAGTCTTTAATCCATTTTAACTTAATTTTTGTGACTGGTGTAAGATTCTTATCTAGTTTCATTCATTTGCATGAGAATATCCAATTTGCCTCACCATCTGTTGAAGAGACTATCTTTTCTCCATTGAGTATTCTTGGCTCCCTTGTCAAATATTAGCTGGCTGTATATGCATGGATTTATTTCTGGGCTCTTGATTCCGTTCCATTGGTCTATGTGTCTTTTTTTATGCCACTACCATACTGTTTTGATTACTATAGCTTCATAATATATCTTTAAATTAGGAAGTGGGATACTTCCAGCTTTGCTCTTGTTTGTTGGGATTGCTTTGGCTAATTGGGGTCTTTTTGGTTTCATAAGAATTTTAGGATTTTTTGTTTTCTATTTCTGTAAAGAATGCCATTGGAATTTTGATAGGAATTGCACTGCATCTATAGATAGCTTTGAGCAGTCTGGGTATTTTAACAATATTAATTCTTACAAACTATAAACATGAGATATCTTTTATCAGTGCCTTACAGTTTTCAGTGGACATATTTTTCACCTCCTTGGTTAAATTTATTCCTAATTATTTTATTGTTTTTGATGCTATTATAAATGGGGTCTTCTTTCAGATACTGCAGAGAATTCATTGTTAGTGTATAAAGTACTGCTGACATTTGTATGTTGATTTTTGTATCCTGCAACTTTACTGGATTTGTTGATTTGATATAATACTTTTTGGTAGAATCTCTAGGATTTTCTGCATAGAGAATCATGTCATTGCAAATAGAGACAACTTTACTTCTTCCTTCTAATTCTGATGACTTTTACTTATTCATCTTGCCTGATTGCTCAGGCTACGAGTTCCAGTAGTAGAAGCACCTGACACTTGGCTTTTTTTTTTTAATTACAATGCAAATACCTGACATTAAGCCTTTGACTGTGGCATCCACTCAAGGGCAGCTATCCGGAAGAAACATTGCCAGCCACATGACTTAATAAAGAGCTAGGCCATCCCACTCTGAAGTTTCTTTTCTTTTACATATCTCTTGTGGACTTAGATAACTGACTGTCTAGCCATTTGTTTTTCCCTTCCTGTGCTTTAATTTCCACTCTTCTGTTTCAAGTTCACCAATAACAAGTGAACCTGTGAAACCCTAGCCCCTACCACTACACACACACCAATAAAAGCAGAACTCTGGGGCTATACTCTGTGCTCTCTCTGTCTGTGACCTGGCTCTGTGGCCCCAGGTGTGCCACATACCCTTCAGGAGTCATAAGTAATAAACCTTGTCTGATGTTAACGTTCCCTGATGCTTGTTGCTGAGGTGCACCTTGTAATCATAATAAGAACAAAGGCTGGTCCAGATACAACATTGGCTCTGAAAGGGGGCCTATACGTGGATCGCACTGTAGGCCTGGATGAATGACCCCTGGCATTTCTAGCCAATAGCATTACTATTGATAGGCTGAGACCAGCACAAAACACAATTCTATTCTATGAATACGAGTGGTGAGAGTGGGCACCCTCATCTTGTTCCTGATCTTAGAGGAGAAGCTTTCAACCTTTCATTATTGAGTATAATGTTAGCTGTGGGCTTGTCTTATATGGCCTTTATGTTGACGTACTGTCCTTCTATACCTAATTTGTTGAGAGCCATTATGATAAATGGATATTTAATTTTGTCAAATACTTTTTCTGCATCTATTGAGATGATAACATGAATTGTATTGTTATTCTATTAATGTGATTTATCATATCTATTATTTTACATATGTTGAAACATCCTTATATCCCAGGGATAAAATCCTACTTAATCATGGTGTATGGGTCTTTTAATATGCTGCTGAATTTGGTCTGCTAGTATTTAAGAATTTTTACATCCATATGTATCAAGGATATTGGCTTGTAGTTTTCTTTTCTTGTAGGGTCCTTATCTGGCTTTGGTATTAGGGCAATGATGGCCTTATAAAATGAGTTTAGGAGTGTTTACCCTGCTTCATTGTTTTAAAAAGAGTTTGATAAGGATTGGTGTTAACTCTGTAAATGTTTGGTAGAATTCACCAGTGAAGCCATCTCGTCCTGGGATTTTCTGTGTTGGGAGGTTTTTGATTACTGATTCAATCTCCTTACTAACAATTGTTCAGATTTTCTATTTCTTCACGATTCCATCTTCATAGGTTGTATGTTTCTAGAAATTTATCCATTTATTCTAGGTTGTCCAGTTTGTTGGCATATAGTTTTTCATAGTAGTCTCTTATGATCATAGTAGTCTCCTATGGTATCAATTGCAGTGTCTCCTCTTTCATTTAAAATTTTATTGATTCGTGTCCTTTCTTTTTGGTTAGCCTAGGTAAATTTGTCAATTTTGTTTATATTTTAAAGACCGACTTTTAGTTTTGTAACACTTTCTATCGTTTTTCTGTTCTCTATTCCGTTTATTTCTACTTTAATCTTTATTATTTCCTTCCTTATGCTGACTTTGGTCTATCATGTTGCTCAAATCTGTTGTTTTCTTATTGAAACTCTGGATGATCTCTCCATGTTGAGAGTTCAGTATCAAAGTCCCTAAGTATAATGGTATTTCTGTTTATATTTCCGTTTAGTTCTATTTGTATTTGCTTTATATATTTAGGTGCTCCTATGTTGGGTGCATAAATACTTAAAATTATTATATCTTCTTGATAGATTGACCCCTTTATTATTTTATAATGACCTTCTTTGTCTCTTTTGACCATTTTTAGTTGAAAGTCTATTTTGCCTAAGAACGACTGCCCTTGCTTTCTTTTGGTTGCCATTTGCTTCACATACATTTTTCCCTCCCTTCACTCATCTATGTGTGTTCTTAAAGCTAGTGTGAGTCTCTTGTAGGCAGCATATCTTTGGATTTTGCTTTTATATCCATGCAGCCATTATGTCTTTTCATTGGATAATTTAATCCATTTACATTAGAGTAACTGCTGATAGAAAAGAACTTACCATTGCCGTAGTTTATTGTTTTTGACTGTTTTATGGTTCCCTGATTTCTTGCTTTTTTATCTTACTGTCTTCTTTTGGGATTTGAGGACTTTTTGTAGTGGTATGGTTTGATCCTTTATCATAATCTTTTGTGTAACTACTACAGGTTTTTCCTTTGTGGTTACCATGAGGCTTACATGAAGTACCTTATATTTATAATAATCTATTTTAACCTGACAACTGCTTAACTTTGATAGCATTCAAACTTTACACTTTTACTTCCTCTACTCACATTTTAAGTTTTTCATGTTACAATTTACATATTTTTATATTGTGTATCCAATAACAAATTATTTCAGTTGTGGTTATTTTATAAAATGTTTGCTTTTTAACTTTGAAACTAGAGTTGTGAGTCACACACCACCATTACAGTATTAGAGAATCTGACTCTGTATTTACCCTTACCAGTGAGTTTTACACCAACATTCATATGTTTTTATGAGGTCTATTCATATCATTTTATTTCTGCTTGAAAAACTCCTTTTAGCATTTTTTGTAAGACAGGTCTAGTGGTGAAAAACTACCTCAGCTTTTGTTTGTTTAGGAAAGTCTTTATCTCTCCTTTATTTCTGAAGAACAGCTCTCCAGGTATAGCATTCTTGGTTGATCATTTTATTCTTTCAATAGTCTGAATATATCATCCCATTCTTTATTGGCCTGAAAACTTGCTGTTGAACAATCTGCTTATAGTCTTATGAGGGTTCCTTTATGTATGACATGTCACTTGTCCCTTGCTACTTTCAAAATTCTCACTGTGTCTTTTTGACAATTTAATTATAATACATCTTGGTCTAGTCTTTTCTGGGTTCAATCTCTTTGGAGTCCTTTGGGCCTCATAAATCTGGATGCCCATTTTTCTCTCGAGATTTGGAAATTTTTCTACCATTATTGTTTTACATATACTAAAATCTGCTGTCCCGTAAGTTTCATAGGCTTTTTTTTCCTCTCTAACTCTGATTGGATAATTTCAAATGACCTATCTTCTAGTGCATTTATTCTTTCTTTTGTTTGGCTGAGCCTACTATTGAACTCTCTACTGGATTATTCTGTACAGTCACTGTAACCTTCAGGTATAAGATTTGTTTTTGTTTTCATGGCTTCTGTTTCTTTGTTGAACTTCTTGTTTTGTCCATGCATTGTTTTCTTTCATTTAGTTGTCTGTGTGCCCCACTACCTCATTAAACTTCTGTAAAAACATTGTTCTGAGTTCTTTGTCAGACAGTTCATCAATCATTCTTTCTTTAGGGTCAGTTATTGGTGCTTTTTTGGTCTCTTTTGGTGGTATCGTGTTAACCTGATTTTTTTGTGATCCTTGATCCCTTACATTGGTTTCTGTGCATTTGAGTAAGCGGTCTCCTCTTCCAGACTTTATAGGTTTGCTTTGGCAGAGAGAGTACTTTACCAGTCAGCTCAGCTTGTGGTTCTAGATGGGTCAGCTGATAGGATCCTTGGGCAGTTTGGGGTTTGTTATCAGGGTGTATTTTGGGCAATGCCACTGCTCAATCTCTGAGATTGGAGTGGCGGGCGGTGTGTTGCCACTGACTGAGAACTGTTGGACAGGACTGCTGGCTTGGTTCTCTCTAAGTGCAGATGTAGGATGTGGTCTGCAATTTCCCAGACTTTCTGGTAAGCCTTCCTAAATAGTCAGGACTGGTACTGTATTTAACAGCAGGTGGGGCTATGAACTAGCTTCACTGCCTGGGTAGGGTGGCAGAATAGGTCCCAAGGCCAGCATTGCTCATTGTTTGGGGATCTGAATCTGGCAGACCTGCATACTGAGCTCCCTAGTCAGAAGGGGTGACCAGCTTTACTCTGCAGACGGGTAGAGCCTCTGTCTGGTTCTTGGCTCAAATGCCAGTGTAAGCGAGGCTGTAGGATGGGCTATGCAGCTTCCTGGGTGCTCTGAGTAGGTTTCCTATTTAGGCAGGGCTACAAATTAGCTTCCTTGCCTGGGCAGGGCTGCAGAACAAGCTCCAAGACTGGCAAGGCTTGTTATTTAGGAATATTGAATCAGGCAGAATTGTACACCAAGCTCTCTGGACCGAAAGAGCCACTGGCTTGGCTCTGCAGATGGGCAGGGCCACGGGTGGGGCAATCAGCTCAAGTGCTGGTGGGCTATACAGCTTCCTAGGTGTTCTGGCCAGGTTTCTTGGTCAGGTGGGGTGGGGGTGGCACTCTGCATGGGCAGGGCTATGAATTAACTTCCCTGCTCAGGCAAGACAGGAGAACAGGCCCCAAGGCTATAAAGGTTCATTCTTTGGTGCCTTAAATCAGGCAGAACTGAGAACCAAGTCACCTGGCAAGACAGGCCACCACGCTGGCTCTTCCGCCAGGCAAAGCCACTGGCCAGGCTGTCAGCTTGAGAGCTGCTGGTATATGCAGCTTGTCAGGTGCTCTGGCCAGGCTTCCTGGAATGGGGTGGCCAGGAGGATACATTCAGCAGTAGGCTGGGCTGTGAATTAGTTTCTCTGCTGGGCAAGGTGGCAGCACAGCCTCCGAGGCCACTAGACGTAGCACTTGAAGTCCAAAATGAGGCAGAAGTATACACAAAGCTCCCTGGTCAGCCAGAGTCAGCATGTTGCCTCTGCAGGTGGGCAGATTCACTGGCGGAGATTTCCACTTGGGTGCCACTGTGAGTAGGAACCCAGTCTGCCAAGATCCAAACTCTGGTTGCTGTAATCCCCTCCCCACATCTCTGTCACAGTCTGATCTCCAGTAGTCAAGCCCTACAGATTTTCCCACACCATCCCCATAAGTTGAGACCAGACGGGCCTCCCGGGAAGTGACCCCCAACACACAATGCTGGGGGACTGAATGCCCACCTTGGCCTTTCTTTTTTAATTCTTAATGGAAGTAACATTGATTTATAACATGTTTCATGTGTACAGCATTATATTTCTACTCCTGTATACCCTACAATGTCCTCACCACCAAAAATGTATTTTCCATCCATCACCAAACAGTTTACTTATTTTGCCCTCTTCCCTGCCCCTTCCCCTCTGGTAACCACTACTCTGTTCTCTGTATCTACGTGTTTTTATTTTCATTTATTTTGTTTTTGTTTGTTTATTAGTTTTTTATATTCCACATAGGAATGAAGTCATGTGGTATTTGTCTTTCTCCATCTGACTTATTTCATTTGCATAATACCCTCAAGGTCCATCCATGTTGTCACAAATGGCAAGATTTCACCATTTCTTCTGGCTTAGTGGTAGTCCATTGTACATATATATCACGTCTCTTTTATCCATTCATCTATCGATGCGCCTTGGGTTGATTCCTTACCTTGGCACTTGTAAATAATTCCATGATGAACATGGATTAATATCCAAAATATATAAAGAACTCATATGACTCAACAACAAAAACAAACAACCTGATTAAAAACGGGTGGAGAATCTGAAGAGACATTTTCCCAAAGACATACAGAAGGCCAACAGGTACATGAAAAGATGCTCAACATCACTAATTATCAGAGAATTGCAAATCAAAACCACAATGAGATGTCACCTCACACCTGTCAGAATGGCTCTTATCAAAAAGGCAACTAATAACAAGTGTTGGAGAGGGTGTGAGCTTTATTTTTCCCACTGGGGAAACTGTAGACCCAGGGGTTCTTTTTTGGTGTAGATTGTGTTAGTCTGAGGGAGGAGCAGTGCAGTCAGAATGTAGCCGTTTCTCTCAGCCTTAATAAGATTCTTAAGGTCTCTGTGGTCCAGGGAAATTCTTCAGCCTCACCTCTGAGTTCTAGGGTTTCACAGTGGTGTCTTGTCTATGAATGGTTGCTAGCCAGCTTTCTTGTGAGTGAGATTGAAGTCAGGGGCATCCTATGTCACCATCTTGATGATGTCACTCCAGACTTAGATTTTCTGTTGCGGTTTGATGTGAGCCTTCTGCACACTTTGTTATTGTTAATTATCAATATTATGTTGCAAATCAATCAACACTAGCTTACTATTTATCTTTATCTTAGAACTATACCCTCTTTGGCATCTTCAGAGATCTCTGAAGTTCAAGGCCGCATGATTTGTCCTCCAGACCTGCTGACCCTGAATTTTAAGCTTTGTCTCCTGGCCTATACAATTGCCAATTACAAATATCTCAAGTAAATCTAGAGAGCCCCATTCCTTGGAGCATCTATAGTCACCACTCTCAGCCTTTTTTAGGACAATCATCACTGATTTCCCAGAGATTTTCTGGTACCCTCACCAGTGAAGGGAATGTCCTCTGTGCCCTCCATAAGAGACAGGTTGGTCTCAATAGTAAACCCCTTGCTGTTCACTTACATAATTTGTTTCTGAAAGTTTTAAGTAGTCTCTGACATTACATTTTAATCCCTCAACACTGGCCTTTAAATTTTGGTGTATTCCTGACAAATCCTAGTGACATATCATTTGACTCTCCCTATCTTTATTAATAGGCTTAGTTAGTTATCTTTCTAAGTCCATGTCGAACAATTAAAAATTGGAAGTATCAACTCACTCAACTGTCAAAATTTCTTGACCACAAGTTAATACTGTATATGATCATTGTAAAAGTTTTGAGGTTGAATTCAAAATATAATTGAAATAGTATAATCGATTTTAATGTCCTAAATCTTTTACTGCTAAATGAAAGTTTTTCTCCAAAGTGTATTTTGAATCATGCTAACATAGTTCAAGAGCTTTTTAATAGTTTCCTTTTCAAAAGTGTTCTTTAAAAAAACCTTCATGAGAGCTATAAAATGTTTCATTACTCCAGAGTTATATGGCAGGTCTTAAAGTGTAATAATATCATGGTCTCTCTTCCTTCTCCTTACCTCTGTATCTCCTCAATTCATACTCTAATATGACTCACCACATGCATAGATGAGCTCTGGGATATAAAGGCTGGGAATCTCTGCTGTAAAATGAGCTATTTTGGTAAGTGAAGGAGAATCATCTTGGAAGTAAGTTGAATGCTTATTAAAAGGAAGAAAAAATAGAAATGCAAGAGTGTCTGACTTAGTCTAATTCTTGATTATATATGTATATGCTGGTGACGAAGTGCTCTGAGAATGAACAGTGTCTAGGGAGATCTGTGCTACCAAACTCTTAAAGATTTACAACAGAAAGATGTCTCTGTCAAACAAGGTCAAAATTGTTCTATTTGGAGATGAGAATGCTGTGGTCTTAATTTGAATTTCACCCTTTTTTCAAGATGAATGGAGAAACTAATTGGAAATAGTTCTGAAAATACGGTAGCATTGAAAACTTTCTGAGAATAATCACATGCAGATTAAGTGGTTGGGATACATAGTGACAGAAACCATTTGAGTTTCAGCACATGTTAATTTGGATTGTTAAGTCAAATTCCTAACATTTACTCATGCTATGTTAGGTAGATAGATGACTATCAGATAATGTTAGTAATATATGCTTCCTATTTTGTTTCATGATTGTGTGTCAGGTATTGTGTTAGGGGTTTTAGGGGACACGAAAGAACAATATAAAGGCATGATTGTGAGTTTACTATTTCTTAAAGGAGACGAGTCATGCAATGTCTAAATCCAATGTCCTTTATAAAAATAACTATCCTCTTTGTAAAATTTTATAATTTTTTCAATAAAGAGATCACCAGAAAATTAAGAAATAAGGAATTGTGGGAATACTGGCTTGCTTTATAAGATAATGTTAACAATGTCATTTTCTGAGAGCCACTTGCATAGCAAGAACTGTAACAATGCTTTATGTATATCTCTACATTTCACACAATTTTACACAGAAAGTACTGTTTTTATCTTCATTCCATAGATGAGAATATGCTTTTTAGGAATGTTAAGTATATGCCCAAGTATAATAACCAGTTGTTGACTGAGAGCTGTCAGGCTTTGTATTAATGAGGAAAAACACTGGCCCCCTGATCAAGAACCCTTCTGAGTTTCAGTGGTTGGATACAATGTAACTTTATTTCTCTTTCATTTAAGGTCCCACGTGAATTCACTGTTAGGAGGCAGCTTAGTGCACTTGGTGATTCAGAAACCTAACTCTTCCATTTTATGGCTCTGTCAGCCATGACTGTGGGACCTTAACAATTCCCTCCATTCAGTGGCAGAAGGAAAAAGATAAATGGACGTGTCAAACCCACTTTTTAGAAGTCCTAAACAGAAAATCAGCCACAATTCTTTAAATTTTATTCTATGAATAGATATTTATTATATATTTATTCATAGAATAATAATATATTATATAATATACAATATAATAATTATATATATTATATGTAATAATAATAATATTTATTATAACATGGCCACACCCAGCTGTGTTGTGCAGAGGGACCCCAAAATGTAGTCACCTCTAGAAATAACCCCACAGGATAGCAGGCAGAGTACAATGTTGGGGGGTACAGAGTCATCTCCATGAGATTGCTAATGTCATGTTAATTTCACATTTCTGTAGGGTCTCCAATAAATAACATGGAAGTGCTATTTTTAACTTTCTGTTTAACTGTTTTACTTAGTATGAAAATTTTACCCTACAGATACTTAATTACAATTCATTAATTGCACACTGTGACATGATAGAGAATAGTCTCAGAAGTGACATTTTGATACACTGATCCATTTAACTTCATCATATGCAATAACATTCACAAGACAATTCACAAGACAATCCGTAACTCCTCCTACTGAGATATTACTTCCTAACAGCTTTCTGGAATCATACCAATGTCAGCCTCCAGAATTAAAAATAAATAAACTTTCCTTTGAATTTGTCCTAGTAGATAAATATTTGGCTTGCCCTTGTGATCAGATGCATCATTTTTCATGATTTCTTTTGATTTTCATTTCTTTTGATTTTCATTTCTTAAATCATTAAAAATTCTATCATATATGACCAATGATGTCAAAACTCAAAAGTCCTTATTGTTTCTTTCATTTTTCATTTTGCATTAACAAGTGAACTGGAATTTTATTTCTTCTACTGTTTGCAAAGTGTAATATACTTTATTCGTTTTAAACAAATATACATATTTAAAAACTAGATCCTGGGCTTCCCTGGTGGCGCAGTGGTTGAGAGTCCGCCTGTCGATGCAGGGAACACGGGTTCGTGCCCCGGCCTGGGAAGATCCCACATGCCGTGGAGCGGCTGGGCCCGTGAGCCATGGCCGCTGAGCCTGAGCAACAGGAGAGGCCACAGCAGTGCGAGGCCCGCGTGCCGCAAAAAAAAAAAAACCTGGATCCATTTTCATTGTACATAGAGAAAATATAAAAATGTACAAATCTAAGAATTATACTCTAAAATCATGCTGGAGAAAACATATTCCTTCCTTTATCTATCACCTAATTAATAGATATTAATATTAATATATATAAATAGGTATGGGGGAAAATATCTATTAATTAGGTGATAGATAAAGGAAGGAATATGTTTTCTCCAGCATGATTTTAGAGTATAATTCTTAGATTTGTACATTTTTATATATATACATATATAAAATACATATATAAAACTTAGTAAATTATTATAGAACAAATGCTATTAATCACAACACTGGTCAAGAAAAGAACTTTGTCAGACTCCCCAGAAACTTCATCCTAGTCATGCCTCTTTTTCATCTTGCAAAAGGAGTCACCATCCTGATTTTGAGCTTCCTTGCATGCCTTTATGATTTTACCATACACATGTGACAATATGATGTAATCTTGCCGTTAAAGTCATATCTTTAAAGCGTCGATTTATTTTTTACTGAATAAAAGATTCTTTAAATGCTATAGGACTTTACAATTTTCAACCGTTTCACACACATGATTTCATATAATCCCATAATAACCCTTTTCCCCCGACCTCTATCTTGCCCCTCCTATTTCCCTCTCCCCACTGGGAACCACTAGTTTGTTCTCTATATTGTGAGTCTGTAAAGCATCAGTTTATATCTCTACTTGTAATTCATATGCTGAAGAATCATCAATGCTATCTCACCTGTAGATTTTCCTCAAGTGTGCGTGTGTGTGGTGTGTGTGTGTGTGTGTTGATTGCCTAATCACAATGCAGTTCAACATGATTCTCCACCATCTGTATACTCTACAGTTTGTCCCTGGGTGCAGAGGCTGAGTTGACTGGGATTTGTGATGCCTTTGGTGAAAGCAGAGGTGGAACTGAGTTCTCCCATCAGGAGGCACGTGCTAGCAACCGTTGATGTTCAGTGCTTAGACCCATTAATTCACTGGGGGCTGTACAATGAGGATATTCTATCATTTGTTGTCATTGATTAGCTGGAATACTTATATAAGAAGATGTCTATTCTCACCATGTTTGTTTAGCCAATATACAGTTAATTTGGGCCTAAGGATGTTTCTAGGTTTTTGCAATGGAGAGAACTAGAAAATCTATATATTTTAAAAGATAATGTACCACGTGAATTCACATTGATTTTCCCAATTCAAATTTAAAACTACATAATTTTTGGAATTCCCTAGCGGTCCAGTGGTTAGGACGATGCACTTCCACTGACAGAACACGGATTTGATCCCTGGTCAGGGAACTAAGATCCCACATGCTGTGTTGGAGCAGCAGATAAATAAATAAATAAATACTACATAATTTTTTAACACAACCATATACGTATATGTGTATTACATGTTGTCTCCTCTCTTCCTCAATGACCCTGATTCTCACTAATACAGGGAATGGAAAATTTAGAATATCTCATAATCACTCATTTGCTGTAACCCACATTACCCACATTAATTTCAGAAAAATAATACTTTTTTCCAATTTATTGACATAAAACATTGTGTAAATTTAAGGTGTGGAACATAATGATTTGATTTGAAAAAAGAGTAATAATACTTATACCACCGCAATCCATTATGATTACTGAAAACAGGCAAATTTTGTGTATATTTGAACCCCAGTCTCACCTCACACTTTAAGGGTGGTACTAGATCTGCATTGTCAGAGAATGTAACCAATTCTGTACTCTCTCCCTTTACCCTCTCTTTATGTTATTTTAGTAATAACTATATATTTAAGGTCCACTTTCTGTTAATGTCATTCTATTCTTTTGGTTGCACGAAGTTCATTCTCCGGGAGATTCATAGAAACTCTTTTCCTAAGTTCTTTCATGTCAAAAACAGTCTTCCTATGCCCTTTATACTTAAAAACAGTTTTTCCTAGACAAAAATTCTTGGCTCACATTTTATTTTCTCAAACTTCAATTTCTCTGGCATGAAGTGATATTGTCTAAAAGTCTGATAGGATGCCAGTTTTCTTTTTGTCTTTTAAGGCATGTGCCTCATTTGCCTATAGAAAGGGATTATATTTTTATATATTTTTAAGCTAAGTAATGGTACTGCAGTATGCTTTGATGGTCATCATTCTGGCTTAATATTTCCAAATACATGGTGGAGTCCTAGAAGACACAGTTTTTTTTAAATTTCCTATATGCTTGAAATTTTTCTTGAATTATAATTTAAAATTTGCTCTTTTCCCTTTTTAAAAAATATTTATTTATTTATTTATTTATTTATTTTGCGGTACGCGGGCCTCTCACTGTTGTGGCCTCTCCCGTTGTGGAGCACAGGCTCCGGACGCGCAGGCTCAGCGTCCATGGCTCACGGGCCCAGCCGCTCCACGGCATGTGGGATCTTGCCGGACCAGGGCACGAACCTGCATCCCCTGCATCGGCAGGCAGACTCTCAACCACTGCGCCACCAGGGAAGCCCCCCTTTTTTTTATTTTTTAAAGACTCCTATTATCTATATGATGGCTCTTCTTTTTTTGTTTCCAGTAATAGACCTTTTTCTCATTGTTTTTATCACTTTGAATTTTTTAAATTTCCTCTTTATTCTATTTATCTTAAAGCATTATGTATTATGTCTATTCACTTGTATAGTCCTTAATTTAACCTCAATTTCTAGTTTTTTTCTCTTATTTATAATTCTTTCTCAGTTCTCTCATCTTATTTCTGAGTTTTAAAAATTCTTTTAGCATCTTTTTCTAAAGTAGTTTAGTTTGTTTTGTAATAGTATTTAATAGTTTTGATCTATTGAAGTGAAAAGCAGTCCTCAAATGTTCTGAGGAATCAGGCAGACCCAATATGAGATTAAACAACATGGACTGGGGCAAAATGCCAGTTATTTACTTAAGAAATACATAATTTTTACTGTGGTATAGGTACTATGCTTAAGCACTTTCAAATATAAAATCAGTTACTCTTTCTAACAGTCCCATATTGTAGGTTCAGTTAGTATCCCTGTTTTATGGATAAGGAAACTGGGACGGAGAGAGATTAGCAACTTGCTGTAAATCAGACCTAGTGGAGACATCAGGGTTTTTTGTACATGTGCAGTGTGTTTGCAGACAGAGACCATGCTCTTAATTGTTAAGTTTGAGTGCACAAGGGCAAGCGTAGCAGAAAAAGTCATTCCATACTGAGCAGACAAAATATGTAACTGAGGTTGCTTAAATTTCTCTTAAGATTCTTTCTAACAGTTTAGAGTAGAACTAAAACAATCTGATGACCACAATTTTAATCCTGCAATAGTAATACAGAGCTCAAGAAATCAGGCAATGTCTGAAGTCAGAAAGTAAAATTTTTCTACCAGAAAATCTAGAAGTACCCTCTCTACTGAGAAATACAAAACAGTTGCCTTTATCATCAGACAGATAGTAAACTAATTTGCAAGCAATGCTCATTTACTTACCTTTAGGTGTTTTTGCAAAATCAACAGATCAACATTGAGCAATTAACAACATTCTTCAACTGTCTCAGCTTAAAAAAATAGGGATTTGACAACTACTTTTTAAAGCAGAATTTCCTTTATATATCAAACTGGATATGCTAAATAAAACTTAAAACTCTTTTAAAATGGATATTTAAATTGATTCCATGTTATGAGGTATTTGCAATTTTGAGATTATATAATATCTCAAAGGGATCATAAATTAAGATTTAAGTGACTGACACTTTTTATGTAAGCATAATTTATCCACTCAGTGTCAAATAGCTTTCAGTAAGTCAACAGTAGCCTACATCTCATAGCAGATTTGAGATATTGCTTTTATTTAAAATATGGAAAGGTGAGATTTAAGATACTCATTGACAGTGTGGTTTGTCAAACCAGACGTGCAAACCAGGTTTTAACAACTACACACACTTGCAAAAGTGCTGACTGATTCTGTGGACTGAATTACGTCCTCCAAAGCGCATATAATGAAGTCCTAACCCCCAGTGTGATGATATTTGGAGATGAGGCCTTAGGGAGATAATTAGGTTTAGATGAGGACGTGAGGATAGGACCCTCATGATGGAATTAGTGCCTTTATAAAAAGAAATACCTGAGGACTCAATCTTGCTCTTTGCCATGTGAGGACACAGTGAAAAGGTGGCCATCTGGAGGCCAGGTAGAGAGTTCACACCAAACCTGACCATGTTGACACCTTGATCTTGGACTTCAGCCTTGAGAACACTTAGAAAATAAATTTCTGTTGTTTAAGTCACCCCGTCTGCGGTATTTTGTTATGGTAGCTTAAGCTGACTAAACCAACTGCTTTCTAAGAAAAATAAAAGTTGCAGTCTGGTTAAAAGTTTCAGTCTTTATAATTACAGCTTTTCTCTTTTTGCAGGTCTTTTGAAGTAGATTCCATCTTCCATTGTATTACTTTCTTTTTGTGATGTCCCTGAAATGCAGCCTTAGCTATGTCTCTGAATTATATGAGTACCAAATAATGTGAAATGTTTACTACATATGATGTGGTTGTGAATACCATAAGGGAAAAACTTAAAGTAACATACTTACATGTTCTTCCAATTACTTTAAATTTGTGTGTTATCTTTTTTTAAAAAATTTATTTCTTTTATTTATTTATTTTTGGCTGCATTGGGTCTTCGTTGCTGCGCATGGGCTTTCTCTAGTTGCAGTGCGCAGGCTTCTCATTGCTGTGGCTTCTCTTTTTGCAGAGCACGGGCTCTAGGCACAGGCTTTAGTAGTTGTGGCACGCAGGCTCAGCAGCTGTGGCTTGTAGGCTCTAGAGCGCATGATCAGTAGTTGTGGCACACGGGCTTAGTTGCTCTGCAGCATGTGGGATCTTCCCAGACCAGGGCTTGAACCCATGTCCCGTGCATTGGCAGGTGGATTCATAACCACTGCGCCACCAGGGAAGCCCTGTGTGTTATCTTTTTTGTAAACCTTTTGCACTGTTCCTTCACTAGAATTTTAACAATGTTTATCTTTTGCTTTAAAAATTGTATTTCAGTAACTTTAAAATAAAACTACATCACACTATAAAATTACTTTAAAAGGAAATAGTCCACTCTTTGATATGTTCTGAGTTTTTAAAAAAGAAGTTTGCCATTAATTTCCTCAAGATTACTTTGGGTTAAATCTTGTCCAACAGAAGCCAAGCAGTTAAATGCACTCATACACATGAACACACACACACATGCGCACGCACACACACACACACATGCACACAAAAGTATGGCGATATTTTTCTTCAGTGTATATATATATGTATATATATATATATATATATATATATTTTTTTTTTTTACGGTACTTGGGCCTCTCACTGTTGTGGCCTCTCCCATTGTGGAGCACAGGCTCCGGACACGCAGGCTCAGTGGCCATGGCTCACGGGCCCAGCCGCTCCGCGGCACGTGGGATCTTCCCAGACCAGGGCACGAACCCGTGTCCCCTGCATCGGCAGGTGGACTCTCAACCACTGTGCAACCAGGGAAGCCCTCTTTAGTATAATTAAAAAGAACTTGATTTTATTTCATCAATATATTTATTTCAAGATAATGGAAGAGAAATATACATATTTTAAAATGTTTCTAAAGACTCCCTATTCTATTCCATCAGTCTGTATGTCTGTTTTTAGCAAGTATCATACTGTTTTAATTACTATTGCTTTGTAAAACATTTTGAAATCAAGAAGTGTGATGCCTCCAGCCTTGTGCTCAAGATTGCTTAGGTTACTTGGGGTCTAATGTGGTTCCATATGAATTTTACAATTTTTAAAATTTATGTAAAATAAAGAGCCATTGGAATTTTCACAGGGATTACACTTAATTTGTAGATTGTTTTGATTAGTGTAGACAGTTTAATAATATTAACCCTTCCAATTCCTTAACACAGGATGGTTTCCCATTAAATTTGTCTCTCCTTTTTTTTCACTCATCAATATTTTGTAGTTTTCAGTGTACCGATCTTTCACCTCCTTGGTTAAGTTTAACCCTAAGTATTTTATTATTTTTGGCGTCATTATAAATGAAATTGTTTTCTTAGTCTCCTTTTTGAATAGTTTGTTGTTAATGTATAGAAATAAAACTGATTTTTTGTTTGTTGATCTTATATTCTGCAACTTTACTGAATTTATTAGTTCTATTTTTTTGACAGAAACTCTAGGGTTGTCTACATATATGATTATGTTATCTGCAAACAGGTAATTTTACTTCTTCCTTTCGAATTTGAATGCTTTTTATTTTTTTTAAATTTCTTTTTCTTGCCGAATTTATCTGGCTAGGACTTCCAGTGTTATGTTGAATAGAAGTGTCAAGAGTGGGCATCCTTTCTCTGTTCTTAATCTTAGAGGAAATGCTTTCAGTTTTTCACTGTTAAGTGTGATTTTACTTGTGGGTTTATGATATATGGCCTTTATTATTTTGAGACACATTCCTTCTTTAACTAGTTTAAGAGTTTTTATAATGAAAGGTCGTTGAATTTTGTAAAATGCATTTTTCTGCATGTATTGAGAAAATCATGTGATTTTTATCTTTATTCTTTTAATGTCATTAACACATTAATTAATGTCATGCTGAACCATTGGGATAAATCCCAGTTGGTCATGGTACAATCCTTCAAGTGTGCTGTTGCATTTGGTTTGCCAGTATTTTGTTGGGGATATCTGCCTCTGTGATCATCAGAGATACTGATTTGTAAGGGTTTTTTTGTTTGTTTATTTTTTCTTAGAGTATCTTTGGCTTTGCTATCTAGTTACTGCTGACCTCATAAAATGAGTTTGGAAGTGTCCCTTCTTTTTCAATTTTTTTTAAAGAGTGAGGAAGAATTAACTTTAATTCTTCTTTAGAAGTTTAGTAGAATTTACCATTAAACTCCTGGGCTTTCCTTTGTTGGGAAGTTTGTGATTATTATCTAAGATCTGTTTAGATTATCAATTTCTTCGTGATTTGGTCTTAGTAGGTTGTATGGTCCTAGACATGTATCCATTTCTTCTAGGTTATTCAGTTTATTGGGGTAAAATTGTCCATAGTTGTCTCTTTAGATACTATATGTGGTATCATTTGTAATGTCTCGTCTCATTTCTGATTTTATTTGAGTCTTCCCTTTTTTGTTAGTCTAGGATTTGAAAATATGTTTATATTTTCAAAAAAAAGCAACTCATAGGTTCATTGGTTTTTAGTCTATTGTTTTTCTATTTTATTATTTCTGCTCTCATTTTTATTTCCTTTCTCCTGCAAACTCTAGCCTTAGTTTGTTCTTTTTCTAGTTGCTAAAAGTATTAGGAGATTTTGAGAAAGTACTTGAGATCTTTAATGTAAGTGTTTATTGCTATAATCTTCCCTCTTAGTACTGCTTTTTCAGCATTCCATAAGTTTTGGTATGTCGTTTTTTCCTTTTCATTGATCTCAAGGTACTTTCTGATATTGCTGTGATGCATTGGCTGTTCAACTATGTTTTTTAACTTCCATATACTTGTGAATTTTTCAGTTTTTCTTCTGTTACTTATTTCTAGTTTCATTTCATTGTGGTCAGAAAATACACATGGTATGGTTTCAATATTCTTAAATTAGTTAGGACTTGTTTTGTAACCTAACATGTGTTGTGAGAATATTCCATGTGCAATGGAGAAGAATGCTGTCTTCTGCTGCTGGTGATAAGAATGTTCTATATATGTCTGTTAGGTCTCTCTGGTCTGTAGTGTTGTTCGAGTCCACTGTTTCCTTACTGATTTTCTCTCTGGATAATCTATCCTTTATGGAAAGTGGGGTATTGAAGCCTCTTACTATTATTGTATTTCTATTTTTCCCTTCAGCTCAGCCAGTGTTTCCTTTACTTATTTAGGTGCTCTGATGATGGGTGCATATATATTTATAACTGTTTTATCTTCCTGATGAATTGACCTTTTTATCATTATATAATGATCTTCTTTGCCTTCTGTGGCAGTTTTGGACTTAAAGTCTATTTCTATCTGATAAAAAGATGGCACCTCTGCTCTCTTTTGGTTAACATTTGCATGAGATATCTTTTTCCATTCCTTTACTTCATCCTATCTGGGTTTTTAAATCTAAAGGGAGTCTCTTATGGATAGCATATAGTTTGGCTTTTTTTATATATATTCATTCAACCTCTGTCTTTTGACTGGGGTGTTTAATCCACTTAATTTAAAAGTAAATATTAATATGTAAGAGCTTACTACTGACATTCTGTTCATTGTTCTTCGCCTGTCTTGTAGTTCTTTTGTTCTTTTCCATTCTTTCTCCCTTTTCCTTGTGTTTCATTATTATTTTTATTGATATACCTCAATTCCTTTCTCTTTTTTCTATGTGTAAATTTCTGTAGGTATTTTCTTTATGGATACTATAAGGCTTACACAAAACATCTTGTAATAATAACAGTCTGTTATATGCTGGTAACAAACTAATTTCAGTCACATACAAAAACTACACTTTTATTTCTCTCCTCCCATCAATTTGTTGTTGATGTCACAATTTAAATCTTTATAATATGATATACTATTAACATATTTTCTACTTATAGTTATAATTGATACTTTTGTCTTAAATCACTAAAAAGTGACTTACACCAGCATAGTACACTATAACAGTATTTTGTTTATATATTTACATTTACCAGTGAGTTTTATGTTTTCTTTCATTTTTTATAAAAGCATAGTTGATTTACAATATAATATTAGTTTCAGGCTTGCAATATAGGGATTCAATATTTTTATAGGTTGTAAAATATAGGGATTCAATATTTTTATAGATTGTATTCCATTTAAGTTATTATAAAATGTTGGCTATATCCCTATGCTGTACAGTATATCCTTGTATTTTATTCATTTTATACCTAGTAGTTTGTACCTCTTATTCCCCTACCCGTATATTGTCCCTCTCCTCTTGCCTCTTCCCACTGGTAATCACTAATTTGTTCTCTATATTTGTGAGTCTGTTTCAGTTTTGTTATATTCACTAGTTTGTTTTATTTTAGATTCTACATATAAGTGATAACATACAGTGTTTGTCTTTCTCTTTCTGACTTATTGCTCTAAATATAATACCCTCCAAGTCCATTCATGTTGTTACAAATGACAAAATGTCATTCTTATTATGGCTGAGTAACATTCTGTTTCATATATTTATATGTAACATATCTTCCTTATCCATTCATTTGTTGATGGACACTTAGGTTGCTTCCATATCTTGGCTGTTGTAAATAATGCTTCTAAGAACATTGGGGTGCATATATCTTTTTGAATAGGTGTTTTTGTTTTCTTTGGATATATACCCATGAGTGGAATTGCTGGATTATATGGTAGTTATCATTTTAGTTTTTTGAGGAGCTTCCATGCTGTTTTCCATAATGGCTGCCCCGCTTTACATTTTCCACACCTTTGCCATTGCCAACATTTGTTATTTGTAAACATTTTGATGATAGCTATTCTGACAGGTGTGAGGTGATATCTTATTGTGGTTTTGACCTGCATTTCCCTGATAATTTGTGATGTTGAGCATATTTTCATGTGCCTGTTGGCCATCTGTATATTTTCTTTGGAAAAATGTCCATTTAGGTCTTCTCATTTTTTAATCAGGTTGTTTGTTTTCTGATGTTGAGTTGTATGAGCTGTTTATATATTTTGGATATTAACCCCTTATCGGTCACATCATTTGCAAATAGTTTCCCCATTCACTTGGTTGTCTTTTTGTTTTGTCCTTTGCTGTGTTTGGTTTCCTTTGCTGTATGAAAGCTTATAAGTTTAAGTAGATCCTATTTGATTATTCTTGTTTTTGTTTTCTTTGTCTGAAGATGCTTATCCAAAAAAATATCACCAACTTATGTCAAAGAGTGTTCTTCCTATGTTCTCTTTTAGGAGTTTTATGGTTTCAGATATTATATGTAGGTCTTTAATCCATTTTGAGTTTATTTTTGTATATGGTGTAAGAAAATGTTGTAACTTCATTCTTTTACATGTAGCTGTCCTGTTTTCCCAGCACCACTTATTGAATAGACTGTTTTTCCCCATTTTATATTTTTGCATGCTTTGTTGTAGATTAATTAACCATATGTTCATGTTTATTTCTCACGTGTCTATTTTGTTTCATTGCTCTAAGTGTCTTTTTTTAATTTTTTTTTTTTTTGACCATGCACATGGCTTGTGGCATCTTAGTTCCCCAACCAAGGATCAAACCTGGGCCCATGGCAGTGAAAGTGTCAAGTCTTAACCACTGGACCACCTGGGAATTCCCTCTAAGTGTCTGTTATTGTGCCAGTACCATACTGTTCTGATTACTAGAGTTTTGTAGCATAGTCTGAAGTCAGGGATTGTGATTCCTCCAGCTTGTTGTTTTTTCTCAAGATTGCTTTGACTATTTAGGGTCTTTTCTAGGTCTATATAAATTTTAGAATTATTTGTTCCAGTTATGTGGAAAATGTTACAGGTATTGTGATAGGGATTGCATTAAATCTGTAGATTACAATGGGTAATATAGACATTTTCACAGTATTAAATCTTCCAATACATGAACACAGGATATCTTTTCATTTCTTTGTATCATCTTCTATTTCCTTCATCAGTGTTTTATAGTTTTCAGAGAATAGCTCTTTCATCTCCTTGGTTAAGGTTATTACTAAATTTTTTTCTTTCTTTTTGATACAATTGTAAATGGGATTATTTTCTTGATTTCTCTTTTTGAGAGTTCATTATTACTGTGTAGAAAAGCAACCTGAAATTTTTTTTGCTGGAAATTTTTTTGATACTGATTCAATTACACTCCTAATAATTGGTCTGTTCAGATTATCTATTTATTCTTGATTCAGTCCTAGAATAGAACATATTTCTAGGAATTTATACATTTCTTCTAGATTATCCAATTTTTTGGCATATAGCGTATAGCTGTTTGTAGTGTTCTCTTATGATATTTTCTGTATCTGTAATATTGGTTGTTCTTTCTCCTCTTTTATTCCTTATTTTGTTTATTTGGGTCCTCTCTCTTTGTTTCTTACTTAGGCTGGCTGAGCTTATCATTTTTATTTTCCTATAAAAATAGCTCTTGGTTTCATTGACCTTTTCTATTTTTTGTCTCTATTTTATTTTCTCTCTGACCTTTATTATTTCCTTCCTTCTGCTCACTTTGGGATTCATTTGTGCATTTTTTTTCTAATTCCTTTAGGCGGTAGGTTAGATTGTTTGAGATTTTCCTTGTTCCTTGAGGTAGGCCTGTATTGCTCTAAATTTACCTCTAAGAACTGCTTTTGCTGTGTCCCATAGATTTGGGAATGTGTGTATTTATTTTCATTTGTCTCAAAGTATTTTTTGATTACTTCCTTTATTCATTGACTTTTTTTTGTTTTTGTAGCATGTCATTTGATCTCTGCATGTTTGTGCTTTTCCCATTTTCAATTCTGTAACTGATTTCTAGTTTCATACCATTATGGTCATGAAAACTTGATATAATTTCTATCCTGTTAAATTTGTTGAGACTTGTTTTGTGGTCTAGGATGTTATCTATCCTGGAGAGCATTCCATGTGCACTTGAAAAGAATGTGTATTCTGCTATTTTTGGAAGGAATGTCCTGAGATATCTATTAAGTCCAACTTTTCTAATGTGTCAGTCAAGGCCACTGTTTCCTTTTTGATTTTCTGCCTTGATGATCTGTCCATTGATGTAAGTGGGGTATTAAAGTATCCTATTATTATGGTATTATTGTCAGTTTCTCCCATTATGTCTGTTAATACATGCTCTGCATATTTAACTGCTCCCATATGAGATGCATATATTTTACAGGACATTATATCCCCTCCTTGTATTGATCCCTTTATCATTATATAATGCTCTTCTTTGTCTTTTGTTATAGACTTTGTTTCAAAGTCTACTTTGTCTGATAGGAGTACTGCTACCCCAGCTTTCTTATGGTTTCCCTTTGAATGAAATACCTTCTTCCCTTCCCTCACTTTGTCTGTGTGTATCTTTGGCTCCAAAGTGAATCTCTTGTAGTAGCATATAGATGTGTCTTGTTTAATGCAATCAGCCACCCTATGTCATTTGACTGGAGCATTTAGTCCATGACATTTAATGTAATTATTGATAGTTATGTACTTACTGCCATTTTACTACTTGTTTTCTGGTTGTTTTTATAGTTCCCCCCTGCTCTTCTCTTCTTTATTTCCTTCCCTTGTGGTTTCATGATTTTCTTTAGTCATGAGACAGAAAGCAGCTCCTTGGACAGCACATAAAAAGGTCAGGGACATTGGATGGATGTCCCACTCTCTCTTCCCCTACCCTCCCGCCCCATGAGAGAAGTTGCCAGCAAAGAAAATCTCTCTCAGCATTAAGTTGTGCTGACTTGGGGTAGGGGCTGAGGTGGGTAAAGTGAAATTGAGCTTCTTAGCCATTTCAATATGACTATTCTCAGTTTTGTGCTTATCTGGGGTATTGCAACTTCTTACTGGATTCTGGATTTTTCCTAAAGGTATTTTTGTCTGTATATTACTGGTAAAATAGTATTCTGCAGGGGAAACAAATCTGGGACTTCCTATTCTGCCACCCTGCTGACATTACTCTCCTCTACTTACATTTCTGTAATATAAATTTTCAGTGGGATCTTCTTATTTTCTTAATTTTGTTAACAATATAAAAATATGAAGAAAATATTTAAAACTAGGTTAGAACTATTGATAAAAAAAGTGAGCCAGCAATTTTCTAATCAAATGCAAAATTTTTCTACACAGAAACTGTCTGTCATACAGAGTGAAGTAAGTCAGAAAGAGAAAAACAAATATCATGTATTAATGCATATATGTGGAATTTAGAAAAATGGTACAGATGAACCTATTTGCAGGGCAGGAATAGAGACACAGACATAGAGAATGGATAGGTGGACACAGTGGGGGAAGGGGTGGGTGGGATGAATTGGGAGATTAGGATTGACATATTTTACACCATGTGTAAAATATATAGCTAGTGGTAACATGCTGTATAGCACAGGGAGCACAGCTTGGTGCTCTGTGATGACCTAGGTGGGTGGGATGGTGGGGGAGGCCCAAGAGGGAGGGGATATATGTATACGTATGGCTGATTCACTTCGTTGTACAGCAGAAACTAACACAACATTGTAAAGCAACTATACTCCAATTAAAAAAAAAAGAAAAAGAAAAAAAAGTTATCATTGACAATTCTTTTCACAGTATAGCCAAACCAAATCTTTTTTTGGGGGGGGGGGGTTATTTTTAGTGACAATGTTAGTTCAATCGTAATTAGAAGTAATTTATAGTGAATGGTAATTTTAATGATTTCAGAAAGTGTTTAGTGCTTTGTATATTATGAAATATTTATGGTTTTGAGAAAGCAGCTGTCATTAAGAAATGACTAAATAATTTTAAATTACAAGCTTGCGTTATCATGTTTCCGTAAAACTTGTCTTAACTGTATTAGATTCTAAAATGTAGCTACTGAAGGTCTTGATTTGACCCAATTTGCAACTTATTAAACTTTCAAACACATGTATGAGTTCACAATGACATGCACACCCAACAACCCAAGGAATGATTTATATGGTGTGTTGAACAAAACTTAATGTCATATCATATATTTTATTTACCTCTACTATATTCTTAAAAGAATTTCACTCTTTTCTAAATGAACTTTAATATCAATCATTTCTGATTTATCATTCAACTATTCATTTTTCAACTTATTTATTTACCATGAAAGTTATCATGAAAAATATTAATCAAAATACTACCAAATTATATGCTAGTAGATTTTCTTTTTTATCACAGTATGAAAATGGATGTCATTGCTTAAAGCTACATAATATGAACCAAAGAAGAAAACTGAGTAGTAAATAGTAAAAGCCTAAGCAGCAGACTGAATGATGAAATCAGGGATGAGTCAGGGAAGCAGAGCCAGTCTGAGTGTTATGGATTAAGGGATTTACTCTAATGAGTAATTGTGGGATGAGACAGAGGAGTGAAAGTTTGGTAGGGAGGGGTGGAGAGTTGGAAAAGGAGACACTAAACCAGTCCTCAGAGGCAGGTGAACAACTCAGAGCCATGCATGTCAAGTAGCAGAGATGGGGAAGGAAAATGGAAGGTCAAGGAGAGGTCAGTGGAGCCATGAGCATTATGGGTGTCTGTCCAAGCATCTCACAGTAGGGCTGCCTTTGGTGGGCAGGGCCTGCAATTAGGAAGAAAGCTGGATGCAGAGAGAAGAGCAAGGACAAAGGGAAACACACTAAGCAATTCACCAGCTTCCCCTCACTGTGTCTGCTCATGGAGACCTTCAGGAATTACGTCTGTGGCTTCACTCCTGCCCTTCAAATCTCACACCATCAATTCTTTTTAAAAAAATTTTATTGAAGTAGAGTTCATTCAAAATGTGTTATCTGCTGTACAGCAAAGTGACAGTTTATGTATATTCTTTTTCATATTCTTTTCCATTATGGTTTTTTACAGGATATTGAATATAGTTCCCTGTGCTCTACAGTAGGACCTTGTTGTATACACTAGTTTGCATCTGCTAGTCCCAAACTCTGAGTCCATCCCTCCCCTACCCCACTTCCGCCTTGGCAACCACAAGTCTGTTCTCTATGTCTGTGAGTCTGTTTTGTAGATATGTTCACTTTTCTTATAAAATATTTTGAATCTTGAGATGCATAAAGTTTCAAGTTTCAGTTTCTACTCTATTTTCTCCCTGGTTTGACCTTACCAACTGTCACTGGCAAGAACCAAAGGGGACGTCCCCAGTGGCTGAACTGGGAGGCAGCCACTGCCCCCTGCAGGGTGTCCCATTGGCCTCGTGGGGTGGGCTCAGCTTCCACTGGAGCTACGGTAGCAGCAGGATCACTGGGGCTGGTCCCCTAGATCCTGGAAACAGAGACGGCACCTTGGCAACAGTGGTGCTGGTGTTGAGCAGTGCCCTTCGGGGTTTTTTTGATTAATTCTTTTTCATATTCCTCTCCATTAATGGTTTATCACAGGGTACTGAATACAGTTCCCCATGCTCTACAGTAGGACCTTGTTGTTCATCCATCCTATATATTACTACTTTGCATCTGCTACTCCCAAACTCCCAATCCTTCCCTCCCCCAACCCCCTCTCTCTTGACAACCGTAAGTCTGTTCTCTAATGTCTGGACTTAGAGGTTGTTATACTGGGGGTGGTTTACGTTTAGCCAGGAGCCTGCTAACTTCCTTGGGCACGTTATGTGGCACAGCCATTTGTGTTGGGCCATTGGATACTGTGCCATCAGATGCTATGCCTCTGCCAAGCTCTCCTTTGGCATGGGGGTAGGGAGTGAAGGCAACGGGTTATGCAGAGCCAGAGCCAGCCGCACTTGACTTTGGGAGGGGTCTGATTTCTCCAGGGAGGATACTGGATTGTACTGGTTAGGACTCAGAATCCCAGAGTCCCAGGGCCAGCCTCAAGCACAGTGGTCAGGGCAGGGGTCTCTCTCTCTTTCCTCCTTCAAGGGCCATGCTGGCACCTGTATCCGGTATTTCACATGAGGGAGGGTTGCCACTTCTGTGTCCCGACCATTAACCAACACATCCCGGGACATTATGAAAAGCCGAGCTAATTCTCAGAGTTGGCAGGAACTTCCGACGAAGAGTTCGCATGCCGCAACTAAAAGAGTCAGCAGCCACAGAGTCTTTTGGGAAACACACCCCAAGTCTATGACCTGCTGGGGGAATTTACCCGCGAGTGGTAGTAACAGCTGGAAAACACGTCCTTGGCACCTGAATCAGCTCTGATGAGCAATGCCCCAAGGTTCCGAGGACCGTGGGTGCTTTTCGTGGAGCTGGCACTTTGAGATGGGATGCACAAGTGGCACCCAGTGGGGTGACGCAGTGCAGCCAGGGCCATCGGGGGAGGACCCTCCGGAGAGAGTCACCATCAGTCCTGGGAGGGCTGGTCAGAAGCCACGTGCAGCCCAGAGGCGTTCTCTGCGCTCAACTGCAAGGGCGACTCAGTCCCTCCTGATTTGACACCAGGTGTTGCGACTGTGTTCAATGAATATGTATTAAGTCGAGTTCCGGGGTGTCCGAGGTGAGCACAAGGAAACTGAAATAGAGAAGTTTATTGCTCACGGGTCCTGGAGGACGAGGTGCACAGCAGGACTCAGGGCCCTCAGGGGAGGTTAAGGCAGGTGCCGGCAGAGAGAGAGGCCGGACCTGGGGCCCTTTATTGGGGTCCCTGGGCGGAGTGCTTTGGGGTTCCCAGGCTAAGATCGGATTGGTCAGTTCAGACCAAAAAGAGCAGGGTTTTGGTGAGCTCCGTGGGGTCTTATCTAAGGGACACACACACAGAAGGCCCTGGGAGTGGGGGGAAGACTTTATCCCAAAGGCCATTGGGGAGTCATCTCAGGAACGTACATTTACGTATGACTCTGTGGGCTGTTCTCTAGGCGGAGGGGCTAAATCCAGGTCAAGGGCCCTGCAGGCTGCTTGGACACACAGAATAGACACAGAGGCAGCAATATAAGTAGTTTGACTAAACTCTCATCAATTTACTGTGGTATAAGCATGACCACATTATATGAACTTTGGAAAATAATCCAGGAATTCCCTGGTGGTCCAGTCGTCATGACTCAGTGCTGTCACTGCCAGGGACCCCAGATTCAAGCCCTGGTTAAGGAACTAAGATCCCGCAAACCATGAGGCGTGGCAAAAAATAATAATTCCAGACCTCTGCACAGTCCAAATGTGTGAAGTCAATATTTTTCTGTTTTCTTCTTCCTTTTTTCATACACATTTTACATAATTATAATAGTGATCTCTATGTATCTTGTGTTTTTAACTTTGATGTGTACACAGAATTCTGAAAAAAATCATTTACTGTCCTATCCTCACTCTCAAAATAATCTCACCTAGCCCGTGTCATCAAACATCTACATTAAACATCATATCAACTGCAGTTTTTCTCCCATAACCCTACACTCTTTTTTTTTTTTTTTTTTTGCCATACGCGGGTCTCTCACTGCTGTGGCCTCTCCTGTTGCGGGGCGCAGGCTCAGCGGCCATGGCTCGCGAACCCAGCCTCTCCGCAGCACGTGGGATCCTCCCGGACCAGGGCACGAACCCGCGTCCCCTGCATTGGCAGGCGGACTCTCAACCACTGCGCCACCAGGGAAGCCCGACCTTACACTCTTATATCCAAACACCTGTCTGACATCCTCACTGGTACCTGATAAGCATCTCAAACGGAGCTTGTCTGACACAAACCTCTTGTTCTCACCCTAACCTTGATCCTGCTCTTCCCAAACTCCCACGTTTAAATTAAAAAGTCAGCCAGTTCTTGGGCAAAAATCTATTTATCAACCATAAATTCACTATTTCTTGCAACCCATATCGATACATCAGCCAGGCTGCTGACTCTTCCAGATTGTATGAGATAATCTGCACGGCTGCCCCTGCTGCTGAAGCCCCCAGCATTTTAGCCAGAATACTGCCAAGCCTCCTAAGAAAGTTCCCTGCTTCCAGTCTACTCTCCTCCAACAGTTAGTACTCCAGGTGGTGGGCAGATGGATCTTTTAAAATGCTAATGAGATTATCATCTTCCCTGTGCAAAACCATCCAAAATATTCCCAGAAAAGAAATCAAATACCGTCCCATGATCTGTGTGTCCAGACATCACTCGATGCCCTTACCTGCGTCTCTCCCCTTGTCTGCTGTGCTCTGCTTTGGTCACTCAGGCGAGCACCCTGGCCACTGAGGGGGTACCTTACAGCTTCATCTCTTCAGAACATTCTCCCAGGGACCACACCTCTTCATTCATGGAGGCTTAAATCCACCCCTTGTCTGAAAGTTCCTACCCCTTGCACTCTCGTCATGATTGCATACTCCGGTGCCTTTCTCTGTTTCGTTTTCGTACACGCAGCACCACCTCGCATTATATTAGCTATTTGTTTGCTGGTTGGCTGACTTTTGCCCAGTGTGCCTGCATCTTGAAGGCAGGGACTTCTCCTCCCTCTTCTCCTCGATACCCCCAGGCTTCGGAGAGTCTATCTAACACAGAAACTTTTTCAGGCAGAAGTTACACGTGAAAATTAGAATCATTTAGTGGCATCTGTGATTTCAGTGTGACAGAATAAGCATTATTGTGCTTCGGCTTTTGAACCTCTGAAAATGCACCACATTCAGCGGAATATTCCCAGTTTATTTTCATCAGAGAGAAGAAACATAGTATAATTCTTACAGAAACAACAGGATAGCAAAAATTTCCATAAACTCTCCCCAGGAACCAGATTCCTACGAAGTCTGTTTAACTGTTGTTGATGCCTAAAAGACATTTCAGAAACAGCTTGACTGCTTGGAGCTAACACCTGCTGATTCATCTCAGCAGCTAATATCATATATATTTTATTTTCTTGAACATATCCACAAGTATTTTGCATACGGCATTAACCGGTTTTAATCCACTTTTGAGATAAATGTGTATGTAGCTTATATGTTTATATTTGCTATGTATGTTGTTTATTTCACAACATACCCTTATATTCCTTGCCAGTTCATGAAAAGATGGAAGCCACAAAAGGAAGTCTGTGTGAAATACAAAAATATTCTTTCTGCTAACTCTTTGTTATATTGGCCCACTTTTTTCTATCTTTAGGTTAATTTGCTTCGGATCTATGTTTACTCAAGATCCTTGCCGTGTCTGTAGAAGAAAGGATTGAACTTTTTTAGAGTGTGGATTGCTAGTGCATCTCAGAGGAGGGGAAGCTATGACTGTCAGTTCAGAAACAGAAATAACGCTTTGTCTTCTAGTCTTTGATAAATGGACAAAGTTTCTCCTGGAATAACTAGTAGAGGCTATAAAGCAATTAATGTGCTACATGAAAGCAAAGATATAAACAAAGCCTTGAGGATATGATAAGACAAGCAATTAAATATTAGCATTGAGTAGTTCATAACATGGTGGACAGTATCATGGGGCAGGTATGGAAACTTAAAATGGAGAGAAAGGCTCGCCAGTTTTAGATTGTTTACTGTGCCTTGCTTCTACTTCAGTGTTTTTTCCTTAGAGCCAATGAGATGAAGTAGGGACAAGAAAAGAGATAGGTCATGAAGGAAAATTTAGGTGGATGCCAGAACATAGAACCTTTAGGGTGCCTGAAGCGAGGGATAAGTTAAGGCAAATGTGTATGAATTCAAGAAGGGATGCTTACATATCCTAAATTTTAAGGACTACTTTGGAATTGTTTAAAATGATCAAAAACTAAAAATTCCTATTTGTTATCCTCTGATAAAATTATAATTCCAATGTTCATTGAGTTAGAAATGTTTTAACATTTTATTTAAAGTTAAGATACCAAAACATTGAGCTGTATGGGTCACAACTGTTTCAAAACTCTCCAGGTAGAAGGCTGACTGAAGCATCCATGTATCACACTAAAATTTTAATTATGTTCGTTAGCGTAATACTTAAAACAAAAATATAAGAACTGTCATTCAAGTGAAAATTAGAACACTGTTGTTTAAAGCAATAGAAGCATAATGATGGACTCTGTGAGCCATTTGGGTCAGTTTATTTCATATACCTTTCTCTTACTCTGATGAGTAGTGAGTAGCTGTATAGATACAGAGTTTCATTTTGTTTTCATCTCAGTACCATTCAAAATATAATTGTGTGTCTTTAGTCACTTAAGTTGTTTTAGAGCATGTATGCTTTTTTTTTGATAGTAAAATTGGTTTCGGGAATACATTTGCTAGTACTCTTAAAAAGTATCTTATGTATTATTTTGACTAGTGTGTAACTCCAATCTTTAGATAACATATCAAGTCGTATTTTACCATATGCATTGGTTACTTCCCACACTCTGTTTTGTATCTTGATGCTGACACCATTAAATAAAGTAAAACCAGGTTTATTAGTTTTCTCATGCTGTGTAACAAATTGCCACAAATTCAGCAGTTTAAAACATCATCTAAATGCCCATATTCATAGCAGCACTACTCAAAAGAGCCAAAAGGTTGAAGCAAGAGAAATATCCATCAAAGGATGAATGGATAAACAAAATGTGGTATGTACACACAATGAAATATTACTTATCTGGTACATGCTACAGCTTGGATGAGCCTTGAAAAAATTATGCTGAGTGAAATAAGTCAGTCACAGAAAAATGTTGTATGATTGGAATTATATGAGGCATCTGGAGTAGTCAAATTCATAGACATAAAAAGTAGAATGGTGGATGCCAGGGGCTGCAGGGAGGTGGAAATGAAGGGTTAATTATTTAATGGGTATAGAGTTTCAGTTTTGTAAGATTAACATGTTCTGGAGATTAGTTATGGTTGAAAACAGAAAATGAAATTTGTCTTCTGAACCTTTTTTTTTTTTTTTTTTGCGGTATGCGGACCTCTCACCGTTGTGGTCTCTCCCGTCGTGGAGCACAGGCTCCGGACGTGCAGGCCCAGCGGCCATGGCTCACGGGCCTAGCCGCTCCACGGCATGTGGGATCTTCCCGGACCGGGGCACGAACCCGCGTCCCCTGCATCGGCAGGCGGACTCTCAACCACTGCGCCACCAGGGAAGCCCTGAACCATTTTTCAGTGTACAGTTTAATAATATGAACCATAATATTATGGTTTTAACCATAATTTAAAATTTTTAATCAAATAAGTTTTAGAAATAATGAAAAACACCACTGCCATCTTTGGAAAGCCACTAGCTTTCAGTGAAGGTAGAGCAATTTATTAAGCTTAACAATCTTTTCTTTCGCTTTCTTATTGTGGCCACAGTGAATGGCATTTAAGAACTGAAGGAACAAAAGAGATGGGAGCCATGTATGAAAAGAGTAACAGCTTTGATCTCATGAAAATTACACATGCATACATATCGCATGACACCAAAAGCTAGAAGGCAAATCCAAAAGAAATCTAAAGGACCAACGAGCATTTCAAAAAATATTTAAACTCCTTATGATAAGAGAAATTCAAATTGTTACAACATTTTTTATCTACCAGATTAGCAAAATTAAAAACTATTAACTTCAAATGCTGTTGAAGGTATCTGAGGAGACAGCATTGGCTATTGCTGGAAGTGTAAACAAGTGAATTATTTTGTAAGGCAATTTGGCGATTATCTGTTACAGTTTTCAATAGGCATCTGCTTTGATCCAATTGTACTTCGTCCATTCTATCCAAAAGAAACATTACATATGACCTAAATCTCTTTAAAATGATATTCTCTGGCAAAATGTTCATAATAATAAAAGTTTATGTAAAGAGGAAGTCCATCAGCTTGGGGGTGGGTGAGGAGGGGAGAGTAGATTGGAGATTTCATTCAATAAGTTATGGGATATTCCCTTTCCATGGAGTACTATGCTACCATTAAAATGAATGAGGTAGATCTCCATATCCTGAAATGAAAAGAGCTCTATAACATTTAGGTGAAAGTGAAATCACAGAATAACTTTCAGTTTGGCCCCTTTTTAAATGTATATATGTACATAAGTGTGTATATAAATTTATAAAACAAAATGACTTCAATCCATTAACAGTTCTTAGCTTTGTGGAAGAAATTAGGAGTTGAGGTGTTGATAAAGGAGGACTTTCAAACTTATTTCTAAATACATGTACTTTTCTATTGTTCAGTATGAGTGTTAGTTTTCTATTGTTGCATCTGTATTACTTGCCTGCAAAAAGCAACAATAATAAAAATATATATTTTATTTTTTTCTTTTAAAATTTTTATTGAAGTACAGTTAATTTACAATAGTTTATTAGTTTCAGGTGTACAGCACAGTGATTCACTATTTTTACAGATTATCCTCCATTTAAGGTTATTATAAAATACTGGCTATATTCCCTGAACTGCCCAATATATCCTTGTAGCTTATTTATTTTATACATAATAGGTTGTACCTCTTAATCCCCTACCCCAGTCTTTCCCCTCCCCTCTTCCTTCTCCCCACTGGTAACCACTAGTTTGGTCTCTATATCTGTGACTCTGTTTCTCTTTTGTCATGTATATTCATTTGTTTTATTTTTTTAGATTCCACAAATAGTAATAACATACAATATTTGTTTTTCTCTGTCTGACCTGTTTCACTAAGCATAATACCCCCAAGGTCCATCCCTATTGTTTCAAATGGCAAAATTTCATTTGTTTTTATATCTGAGTAAAGTTCCATTGTCTATATATACACCACATCTTCTTTGTCCATTCATCTGTTGATGGACAACTAGGTTGATTCCATATCTCGGCAGTTGTAATCATGTTGCGATAAATATTAGGGTGCATGTATCTTTTCGAAGTACTTTTTTTGCTTTCTTCAGCTATAAACCCAGGAATGGAATAACTGGATCATATGGTAGTTCTGTTTTTAGATTTTTGAGGAACTGCCATAGTGTTCTCCACAGTGGCTGTACCAATTTACATTCCCATCAACAGTGTAGGGGGGTTCCCTTTTCTCCACACCCTCTCCAGCATTTGTATTTGTAGACTTTTTGATGACAGACATTCTGCTAAGTGTGAGATGATATCTCACTGTGGTTTGGTTTGCATTTCCCTGATCATTAGTGATGCTGAGCATCTTTTCATGTGCTGTTGGACATCTGTATATGTTCTTTGGAAAAATGTCTATTTAAGTCTTCTTATTTTTTAATCAGTTTGTTTTTTAAACGTTGAGTTACATAAGCTGTTTATATATTTTGGATATTAACCCCTTATTGGTCATATCATTTGTAAATATTTTCTCCCATTCAGGAGGTTGTCTTTTCTGTTTGTTTGATGGATGCCTTCCTGTGCGAAAGCTGTTAAGTTTAATTCTGTCCCTTTTGTTTATTTCTGCTTTTGTTTCTTTTGTCTTGGGAGACAGATCCAAAAAATTTTGCCTGTGATTTATGTCAGAGTGTTCTGCCTATGTTTTCTTCTAGAAACTTCATGGTTTTCAGTATTACATTAAGTCTTTGATTCATTTTGAGTTTATTTTTGTATATGGTGTGAGAAAATGTTCTAATTTTATTCTTTTACATGTAGCTGTCCAATTTTCACATCACCACTATTGAAGAGACTGTCTTCTCTCCATTGTGTAGTCTTGATTCCTTTGCCATAGATTAATTCACCATATGTGCATGTGTTTATTTTGGGGCTCTCTATTTTCCACTGATCTATGTGCATGTATTTTTTGTGCCAGTATCACACTGTTTTGATTACTGTAGCTTTGCAATATAGTCTGAAGTCTTGTAACATACCTCCAGTTTTGTTCTTTTTTCTCAAGATTTCTTTGGCTATTTGGAGTCTTTTTTGGTTCCATATAAATTTTAGAATTATTTGTTCTCTTTCTGTGAAAAAAATCTTGGGTCTTTTGATTGAGATTGCATTAAATATGTGGATTGCTTTGGGTAGTATGCATATTTTAACAATGTTAATTCTTTCAATCCAAGAACATAGTATTTTTTTACTTCTTTGTATGATCAGTGATTTATTGTTTTCAGATTATAGGTGTTTCACCTCCTTGATTAAATTTATTCCTATGTATTCTATTCTTTTTGATGTGATTTTAAACAGGACGTTTTTCATTCTCTTTCTGATCATTGACTGTTAGTGTATAGAAAAGCAACAGATTGCTGTATGTTAATCTCTTATCTTGCAACTTAACTGAATCCATGTATTAGTTCTAGTTGTTTTTTGGTGGAGATTTTCTGGTCTTTTACATATAGTATCATGTCATCTGCAAATAGTGATAGGTTTACTTCTTCCCTTCCAATTTGGATGCCATTTATTTATTTTTCTTGTCTGAACACTGTGGATAGGACTTCCAATACTATGTTAAATAGAAGTGGTAAAAAGGGGGCATCCTTATCTTGTTCCTGATTTTAGAGGAAAAGATTTCAGATTTCCCCCATTGAGTATGATGGTAGTTATTGGTTTGTCATAAATGGCCTTTATTAAGTTGGATATTTCCTTTCATTCCCGCTTTATTGAGAATTTTTATCGTAAATGGATGCTGAATCTTGTCAGTTGCTTTCTCTGCATCTCTTGCTATGATCCTATGGTTTTTATCCTTCATTTGTTTTTAAAGTGGCAATTCACATTGATTGGTTTGTGGATGTTGAACCATCCTTGCTCCCCTGGAATAAAACCCACCTGATCATGGTATATAATAATTTTTGTATGTTGTCAAATTCAGTTTACTAATATTTTGTTGAGGATTTTTACATCTATATTCATCAGAGATATTGGCCTATAATTTTCTTTTTTCAGTGTCTTTGGTTTTGGTCTTGGGGTAGTGGTGTGGCCTCATAGAATAAATTTGGGAATGTTCCCTCTTCTTCAATTTTTTGGAATAATTCAAAAGGATAGGCATTAGGTCTTCTTTATATGTTTGGTAGAATTCTCCTGTGAAGCCATCTGGTCCTGGACTTTTGTTTGCTGGGAGTATTTTGATTACAAATTCAGTTTCACTACTATTGATCAGTCTGTTCATATGATCTATTTCTTCCTCAGTATTGGGAGACTGTATGTTTCCAGAAATTTATCCTTTTTTTTTCTAGGTTGTCCAATTTCTTGGCATATAACTTCATAATATTCTCTTATGATTTTTTTGTATCTCTGTGGTATGGGTTGTTATTTCTTCTCTTTCATTTCTTATTTATTTGGGTCCTCTCTTTTTTTCTTGGTGGGCTGGCTAAACACATAACTTTTTTATCATTTCAAATAACCAACTCTTGATTTCATTGGCCTTTTCTATTTCTTTGTCTCTGTTTGTTTCCTCTCTAATTTTATTATTTCCTTCCTTTTGCTGACTTTGGGTTTGTTTGTTCTTTACTAATAGATGGTAAGTAAGGTTGTTTATTTGAGATTTTTCTTGTTTCTTGAGGTAGGCCTGTATTGTCATGAACTTCCCTTTTAGAACTGCTTTTGCTGCATTTCATAGATTTTGGAGTCTTGTGTTTTTATTTTCACTTGTCTCAAGATATTTTCTGATTTACTCTTTGATTTCTTCATTGACTCTTTTTTTTTTTTTAGTAGTATGTTTTTTAGTCTCCACATGTTTGTGCCTTTCCCATTTATCTTCCTGTTAATGATTTCTAGTTTTTTACCATGTTGTTGGAAAAATAGTATAATTTCTATCCTTTTAAATTTGTTGACTTGTTTTGTGGCCAAGCATGCTATTAATCATGGAGAAAGCTCCATGTGCACTTGAAAAGAACATGTATTCTGCTGTTTTCGATGGAATGTCTTGTAGATAATCTATTAAGTACAACTCATCTAATTTGTCATTAAGGCCACTGTTGCTTTACAAATTTTCTGTCTGGATAATCTGTCCATTGGTGTCAGTAGGGTGTTAAAGTCTCCTACTATTATTTTATTGTCAATTTCTCCCATTATGTCTGTTAATATTTGCTCTATATATTTAGGTCCTGCTATATTAGGTGCATATATGTTAAGAAATCTTACATCTTCTTATATTGACTGTTTTATAATTATATAAATGATCTTTTGTCTTTTGTTGTAGACTCTGTTTTAAATTCAATTTTGTTTTAAATTTTACTTTGTTTTAAATTCTACTTTGTCTGATATGAGTATTGCTACCCCACCTCTTCTGTGGTTTCCTTTTGAATGAAATATCTTTTCTCCATCCTCTTGGTTTCAGTCTGTGTCTTTAGCTTTGAAGTGAGTCTCTTGTAGCAACAAAGTCTTTTTAATCCAATCAGCCGCCCTATGTATTTTGATTGGAGTATTTTTTAGCCCATTGACAGTTAAAGTGATTATTGATAGGTATATACTTACTGCTATTTTTTTTTACTTGTTTTCTGGTTGTTTGTATAGTGCTCCTCTGTTTTTTTCTTCTTCTTTTAGCTTTTTCCCTTGTGGTTTGATGATGTTCTTTAGTGGTATGCTTATTTTCCTTTTGCTGTAGTTTTTGCGTATCTCTTGTAGGTTTCTGATTTGTGGTTACCATGGGGTTCATATATGTTGAATTATAACTATATCTACTTGTTTTACACTAATGGTCATTTAATTTCAAACACACTCTACAAACACCTACATATTTTATTCCCATTCCTGAGGTTTTGTGTTTTTAACGTCATATTTTACATCTTCATATCTATTCCTTGTGTGTTTATTATAGTTGATTTTATAATATTCTTTTAATTTTGTACTAGCTTATTTTAGTGGTTGATCCACAGGCTTTACTATATACTTTCCTTTACTTGTGGGTTTTTTCCTTTCCTATAGATTCTTACTTCTTGTTGTAGCATTTTTTTTTTTCCACTTAGAGAAGACCCTTTAACATTCCTTTCATAGCAGGTTTAGTATTGATGAACTCTTAGCTTTTGCTTGCCTGAGAAATTCTTTCTCCTTCACTTCTGAATGATAATCTTGTTGGGTAGAGAATCCCAGGTTGTAGGTTTTCCCCTTTCAGTACTTTAAATATATCATGCCACTCCCTTCTGGCTTACAAAATTTCTGCAGAAAAATCAGTTGATAGGCTTATGGGGGTTCTCTTGTATGTGGCTCCTTGTTTTTCTCTTGCTGCTTGTAAAATTCTCTCTTTAACTTTTGCCTTTGTAATTATAAATCTTTGTGTGGGTCTCTTTGAGTTCATCTTTTTTGGGACTCCCTGTGCTTCCTGTACTTGGACTTGTACTTGTTTCCTTCTTCAGCTTTGGGAACTTTTCAGCCATAATATCATCAAATACATTTTCAACCCATTTCTCTCTCTCTCTTCTCCTTCTGGGACCCCTATAATGCAAATGTAGGAACAGTTGATGTTGTCTGAGAGGGCCACAAACTGTGCTCATTTCTTTTATTTTTTTTTTTGCCGTTCTGATTGGGTGATTTCTAGTGTTCTATCTTCCAGATCACTTATGTGTTCTTTGTATTACCTAGTCTGCTGTTAATTCTTTCTAGTGTGATTTTCATTTCAGTTATTTTATACATCAGTTCTAACTGGCTCTTTTTTATATTAAAATATTTTTTTAAATCCATTTATTATTTCATAGTTCTTTAGGTTAAAAGTATGGACATAAAGTGTATGGACTCTCTGCTCAGGGCCTCACAAGGTAAAATCAAAGTATCATATGGTTTGAATTTTTCTCCAGAAGTCCAGGATTCTTTTCCAAGCTCACATGGCTATTGCAGGAATCAGCTCTTTGTGGCTACAGGGCTGAGGTCTCCATTTCCTTGTTGGTTGTCAGCCAAGAGATCACTCCCGACTCCTAGACATTCCTTTCCAGGGGGCCCCATAGGAAGTTCACAACATGCATGTTTACTTTCTTCTAGGCTACTTTGGAAGCATCATTCTTTTTCCTCTGCAAGCCCCCCAAGTAAACTCTGCTAGTAAAGGGCTAACCTGACTACATCAGATTCACCCAAGATAATCTCCCATTCTTAAAATCAGCTGCGTCATATAACAAAAACCACAAACTACAGGAGTACAGTCCATGATATTTCAGTCCCAGGGGTTATGTAGTCAGTGTACACCAGCAATCTCTGTTGTACTATTTTTCTCTCAACACAGAGTAGACAGGAGAGATGTCAGTTACTTGGTTTTTGAATATGCCTAGTAAAGTCCAGACAACTTTGAAAAAGTCCGACATCTAAGGGGAAGGAGGAGAACACACTGCTGTGATAACAACCTCCCACCTGTACAACTGAGGGTGGTGACCAAGAACATAGACCCTAGAGTCAGCATGACTCTAGAGATAATTGAAAAACCTTACCACTGGCAAAAATCATGAGTTTTAAATCAATTTCCTTTTGTTCAGTCTGAAAAATGTGTAATTATCAGAACAATTCTGCTATTGTCAGCTCTGCCTGATTTGCTACTGGCCTTCTCCCTCACAGCTTTGACACTGGCTTTTCCTAAGCATAGAATAATCTTCCTCCGGAAGTCTAATAGAATGGGAAGATCTTGAAATTTTTAAGAGTATATACAGTAATTATTATTGACTAAGCAATTCTTCAAACCTTCAATGAATGAATAATACTTAATGAAGAAATAATTTATATATTTTACAACCATGTGATGTATTCCAGAGTATTAAAACAAAATTTGGAAACTGAATCACCCTAACTCATAAATTCAAAATGTCATTTTTTTCACATTTTAATATCTGAAGTAAGCAAAATTACTCCATTCCATATTTGCTTGCTTGCTTGCTTTCATAAATCCTGTTTGCCAGGCAATAATAATAACATAGCTATTAATTACATACAAATTTGGCCATAGCTGTTCATATTATTATAACTTCAATTAAGTTATGTGCGCAGTATATAAAAAAGACTGACTTCTCAAGGGAAGCAACTTCACTAACATAACAGAACTTTTCAAAGAAACATGAAAGGGGAAAGATTTCCTTCATATGAGAGCAAACTGTTTTTTTTCAGAGCTCAGGGAATATGAAAAAGAAATGAGGCTGGTTAAAATTCATTTTGACTAGATGTCTAAGAAACCTATTTAACCCAGCAAGTGTCTTAGTTCTTGACGTGCTGCATGAACATGTATCTGAACAATTAAAAGAATAACCTTGCCAAAACTAGTGACTTGGTTTTCATTCATTGTTCCTTAAGTGGGCACCACCAATACAACAACATCATGTGCAAAACAAAGATAACAACATCTCATAGTCAAAAAGGTATTCAGAAGAACTGACTCTGAAATTGAATATATTTGAGGAAAAATTTAACTATATTTTGTGTGCATGTAACGTGTTATATCACCTAATGTTCATGATCAAAGAAATAAAGCTTTTTACAATTTAGAATTCAAATAACCTGCTAGGTAACACGTAAATCTGCTCTAGAGTTGGTTTTGGTTTAGACTCTAGCTCTAAAATAATGTAGGAAAAGAACTGTGCTCAAAGCTACAGAATATATAGCTTCATGGTATCAAATTAATAAACCATTAGGGGTCCTCTTTGGTATTTGATTTTATAATCTGAGTTTTTAACAATTTAGGTTTATTTTTTGAACATGTAAAACTTGCTTCCACTCTCAAAAGGAATAATAAGAAATGCTTAGTAAAGTCTTAGTCTCATTCTTCTCAGTGTGCTGCTAACCCTGATTATATTCTTGGAATTATTCCATATTAGTTCACAGTCAACTTTCTCATCCCTTTTTATAGCTGCATACGATTCTATTGTAAGCTCCTGTGACTGGGAGTTTGGATGCTTTCCAACCTTTACTGTTTCCACATAAGGATACAGTGAAAAACTGTGCACATTTTGTTTGTGTTTGTTTAGCCATATACCTCTACAAATAAAAATTGTGTTTATGGTGCATCCTTAAAAGCAAGATTGTCGGGCCAAAGAGTAAATCAATATGTACCCTTTTTAGATATTGCTACACGCCCTTCAGCAGCTCATAACAGTGCCTTTTCCTGAAGATTTCTCAGGTATTGCCACAGTTTTGAAATGTTTGCCTATGTGATGCATGAGAAATAGTATCTCAGGGAAATCTTAATTTTTCTTTTTCTTTTTTGCCATTAAAAGAATAACTTGTTGCTTACTTTTGCCAAGAGAAAGGAACATGCCACGCCAAGCCCTGCCATGCCTCAGGGAAAGCAGCAGGTTTTGGGTCAGGAGGCAAAGCAGGAACGAGGGGAGAGCCTGGACCAGAGCCTTTACTGGGGTTTCCAAAGGAAGGGCCGGGCAGGGCAGAGGGAACACTTTAAGACTGGCTGGTTTTAACAGTTCTGGTGGGTTGGCCTGTAGGAGTGGTGTCCAGTTGCCTTGAACCTGGCCGCTGGGATGATTTAGGGCAGGGGCGATCTCGGTTTGATGTGTGAGAGCTAGACGGTGTGGTTTGGGATATAGACTCAGAATTGGTTTGTTTGCATATAAAAGTGACGCTCCCAGGGAGCCCTTTGTTCCAAGAATTGGTTAGCCCTGAAGGGGTCAGTCTCTTTTTGGCAAGCAAAACTTTAAAAAAAAAAATTATTTTACTGAAGTATAGTTGATTTACAGCGTTGTTTTTATTTCTGCTGTACAGCAAAGTCATTCAGTTATACATATATACATTCTTTTTCATATTCTTTTCCATTACGGTTTATCCCAGGATAATGAATATTGTTCCCTGTGCTCTACAGTAGGACCTTGCTGTTTATCCATTCTATGTATAATAATTTGCATCTGTTAATCCCAAACTCCCAATTCATCCCTCCCTCCCTCCCCCTTGGCAACCATATCTGTTCTCTATGTCTGTGAGTTCGGCCAGCAAGATTCTGAAGACGTTGCAATATAAGATAGACATAATTTAAAAACATGCTGAATACTTTCTGCATAGCTATGAATGGATGGACTAGGTGACTTCAAAACTTCCTATTGCCTTAAGGTGCATATCATGCAGATACATGGCCGGATAGAGAAGAAATGCAGTCCTTCCCATCATAAAGAGATTGGCGTTTGCAGGAACTCCTACATGCTATATTAATGACTTTGAAGTACTGTTGCTGTAATGTGAGTAATGTGCCACTAGGTGGTGCCTACACACTGGTCTGCTTGATTAAACACCCTGGCTTCCCGGACGGGTGGATAACTTGAGTTTCAGCTCATTTTTCCATTCGTTTGATACTTTCTCTGACCAATATGTATCTCTTTAGGATGATAGTTCAAACACTTCATAGTTTATTCATAGAAAATATCAAGCAAGTCTAGTAAGATTTAAAGAAATATGCATACCTGGGTACAATTCAATTCGGTATCTTTTTGTTCCTCAATCATTATCCAGTATAATTTAATCTGATCCTTAAAATTATTCTTTTTTCCTTCTGCATTTTAATACCTAATCAAAAGGCAGTGGTGGCTGTGGTGATGGTGGTGTGCTTTAGAACAGCACAGTAAGAACAGTCTTCAGAGGTGGCAACTATTCAGGCCTTGAGGTTTCTACCGTGATGAAGCTTGGTGTTACCACTTCTTAGCAGAAAGGTCCTGTTTTAATTTCCTTGTTTATTTTTGTTTTTGTGTGTGTATGTTTTCTTCTCCACATGAACAAAGAAAAAAACATAGTGGGCTAAAAACTACTGGTCCAGGGGCTTCCCTGGTGGCGCAGTGGTTGAGAGTCCGCCTGCCGATGCAGGGGACACGGGTTCGTGTCCCGGTCCGGGAAGATCCCACATGCCGCGGAGCGGCTGGGCCCGTGAGCTGTGGCCGCTGAGCCTGCGCGTCCGGAGCCTGTGCTCCGCAGCGGGAGAGGCCACAGCAGTGAGAGGCCTGCGTACCGCAAAAAAAAAAACAAAAAAAACTACTGGTCTGTGTAAGAAGTCTATGATGTTCTTGTCCCTCATCTGCTGATTGCTTATAAGTTACATCCACGGTCCCTGCCACCAGTTATGAGCTTTAGGAGCTGACTTTTTAAAAGAATTGATATAAAATTGATATATAACATTATATTCCTTTCAGGTGTAGAACATAATGATTCAATATATGTACATATTGTGAAACGATCACCAAGATAAGACTAGTTAACATCCATCACCATCACCATAGTCACAATTTTTTTTCCTTGTGATGAAAACTTTTAAGATCTATTCTCCTAGCAACTTTCAAATATGCAGTAGTGTTATTAACTATAGTCACCATGATGTGTATTACATTCCCATGACGTATTTTATAACTAGAAGTTTGTACCTTTTGAACCTACATCTGTGTCTCTGGCAACTACCGATCACTTCTCTGTATCTATGAGATACATATAGACAGAGAGATATTCTATACATAAATGAGAGCATACAGTATTTTGTTTTTCTCTGACTTATTTCACTTAACATAATGCCCTCAAGGTCCATCCTTGTCGTCACGACTGGCAAGATTTCTTTTTTTTATGGCTGAATAATAGTCTATTGTGTGTGTGTGCATATGTGTGTTTATATATTTATATATATATATATAGCTTTGGCCATATATATGTGTGTGTGTGTGTATATGTATATACACACATATCACTTTTTCTTTTCCATTGTTCCATCAGTGGACACGTAGATTGCTCCATGTCTTGGCTATTGTAAATATTGCTGCAGTAAACATGGGGGTGAGTATATCTTTTAGAATTAGTGTTTTCCTTTCTTTGGATTAATACTCAGAAAACACGGAATTGCTGGATCATATGGGAGTTCTATTTTTAATTCTTTGAGGAACTTCCATACTATTTTCCATAGTGGCTGCACCAACGTACCTACCCACTGACAGTGGAGGACGGTTCCCTTTTCTCCACATCCTCGCCAATACTTGTTATTTGTTGTCTTTTAGATAATAGCCATTCTAACAATTGTGAGGTGACTTCTCATTGTGGTTTTTTTTTTGGGGGGGGGGGTACGCTGGCCTCTCACTGTTGTGGCCTCTCCCGTTGCGGAGCACAGGCTCCGGACGCGCAGGCTCAGTGGCCATGGCTCACGGGCCCAGCCGCTCCGCGGCATGTGGGATCTTCCCGGACCAGGGCACGAACCTGCGTCTGCTGCATCGGCAGGCGGACTCTCAAGCCCTGCGCCACCAGGGAAGCCCTCACTGTGGTTTTGATTTGCATTTTCCTGATGATTAGTGATATGGAGCCTCTTTCCATATACCTGTTGACCAGCTGTATGTCTTCTTTGGAAAAATGTCTATTGAGATCCTCTACCTATTTTTTAATTGATTTTTTTGGTATCATTGTATGAGTTCTTTATGTATTTTGGATACTAACCCCTTATCAAATATATAATTTGCAAATATTTTCTCCCATTCAATAGGTTGCCTTTTCATTTTGTTCATGGTTTCCTTTGCTGTGCTGAAGCCTTTTAGTTTGAGGTAATACTACTTATTTCTTTTTACTTTTGTTGCCTTTGCTTGTGGTGTCAAACCAAAAAATAGTTGCCAAGACTGATGTCAAGGAGCTTACCACCTGTGTTTTCTTCTATGACTTTTATGGTTTCAGGCCTTATACTCAAGTTTTTAATCCATTTTGAGTTAATTTGTGTGTATGGTATAAGACAGGGATCCAGTTTCATTCTTTGGCACATGGCTGTCCCATTTAATTATTGAAGAGACTGTCCTTTCTCCATTTTGTATTCTTGGCTACTTTGTTGTAAATTAATTGATCGTATGTGCGTGATTTTTTTAATGGGGTTCTCTATTTTGATTTATTATTCTAAGTATCTGTTTTTATGCCAATAACATGCTCTTTTCATTAACATTGTGTTGTAATAGGACTTGAAATCAGAAAGTGTGATGACTCCAGCTTTGTTCATCTTTATTATTGCTTTGGCTAGTCAGTGTCTTTTTATGATCCCATACACATTTTAAGTTTGTTTGTTCTATTTCTGTGAAGAATGCCATTGGATGTTTGATAGGGATTGCACTGAATCTGTAGATGGCTTTGGGTGGTATGGACATTTAAACAATATTCTTCCAATCCATGAGCAAAGAAAATTTTCCAGTAATTTGTGTCTTCTTCAACTTGTTTCATCAATGTCTCATAGTTTTCAGTGCATAGCTCTTTCACCTCCTAAGTATTTTATTATTTTTGATGCAGTTGTGAGATTGTTTTCTTAAATTCTTTCTGGTAGTTATTAGTGTATCAAAATGCAACAGATATTTTTATATTGATTTTATATCCTGCAGTTTTACTGAATTCATTTATTAGTTCTAACAGTTTTGGGGTAGTGTCTTTAGGGTTTTCTATACATACTGTCATGTTATCTGCAAATCATGACAGTTGTACTTAATTTTTCTTTTAATATGTTAATGGATATGTGTATGTTTGTCTTTGAATTGTTCTAATATATTTTGCTCATTTGTTACATAAACTTTGTTCCCTTACCTCAGTTTTAAGACATATTTTTCTGTGATATGTGAATTCTAGTGTTTTTTCTCAGTTTTTCACTTTGACTTGGACTTCTATTAATTATGTTGTTTTCTTGATACATTAGGGAAAAGGCTCTTTCTTTTGTTTCCTTATTCGTATTTCCGCCAGTAGAAAAGGATCCAGAAAAGGAAAAAGGAAATGAATGAAATTAATAAGTCATCATATCCTGTTCAGTGCTGGAGGGGAGAGAGGGAAATAAATTTTTTAAAAGCTGATATGAATTGAAGTTATAAATGAAGGAAAAGAGGACAGAAGATGGTTTTCCCTGAAAGTTGCGAAAGGTCATAGATTCAACCTAAGGTGGTTTCAGTCAGTGAGAAGGAAGATATCAGAGCAGGTCTGAAGGCATGAACAGGAGCAGGGAAAACAGATGATGAACAGCAAAAGAACACTCAGTTTTGTAACCTGCAAATTGCAGACTGTAAGCTACATTATGTATTCATCTACACAGGAAAAAGTCTGATGAAATGACACAAAAAATTAGTAAGTGTTCCTGAATACTCAAAATGCAGATAGCTTTTAAAAATATTTTTATTTTATATTGGAGTACAGTTGATTAACAATGTTATTAGTATCAGGTGTACATATACATGTATCTACTCTTTTTCAAATTCTTTTCCCATTTAAGGTTATTACAGAGTATTGAGCAGAGTTCCCTGTGCTATACAGTAGGACCTTGTTGGCAATCTATTTTAAATATGGCAGTGTGTACATGTCAATCCCAAACTCCCTAACTATCCCTCCCCCCCAGTAGCCATAAGTTTGTTCTCTAAGTCAGTGAGTCTTTTCTGCTTTGTAGATAAGTTCATTTGTATCATTTTTTTTTAGACTCTGCAATAAGCCATATCATATGATATTTGTCTGACTCACTTCACTTAGTATGATAATCTCCAGGTCCATCCATGTTGCTGCAAATGGCATTATTTCATTTTTCTTTTTAATGGCTGAGGGGTATTTCATTGTGTACATATGTACCACATCTTCTTTATTCATTCATTTGTCGATGGACACTTGGATTGCTTCCATGTCTTGGCTATTGTAAAAACAGTGCTGCAGTGAACATTGTGGTGCATGTATCCTTTCCAACCATGTCTTTCTCTGGATATATGCCCAGGAGTGGGATTGCTAGATCATATGGTAGCTCTACTTTTAGTTTTTTAAGGAACCTCCATACTGTTCTCCATAGTGGCTGCACCAATTTACATTCCCACCATCAGTGCAAGAGGGTTCCTTTTTCTCCACACCCTCTCCAGCATTTATTGTTTGCAGACTTTTTGATGATAGCCATTCTCACTGGTGTGAGGTGATACCCCATTGTGGTTTCAATTTGCATTTCTCTAATAATTAGCGATGTTGAGCATCTTTTCATGTGCCTCTTGGCCATCTTTATGTCTTCTTTGGAGAAATGTCTATTTAGGTCTTCTGCCCATTTTTTGATTGGGTTGTTTGTTTTTTTTGATATTGGGCTGCATGAGCTGTTTGTAAATTTTGGAGATTAATCCCTTGTCAGTCACATCGTTTGCAAATATTTTCTCCCATTCTGCAGGCTGTCTTTTCATTTTGTTTATGGTTTCTTTTGCAGTGCAAAAGCTTTTAAGTTTAATTAGGTCCCCTTTGTTTATTTTTGGTTTTATTTCCGTTACTCTAGGAGACAGATCAAAAAAGATGTTGCTGTGATTTATGTCAAAGAGTGTTGTGCCTGCATTTTCCTCTAAGTCTTCCCTGAATAATCAAAATGCAGGTAGCTTTTTATTTTTCATTACTTGGCAGCCTTCCCTTTAAATGAGCTTGCATCATTTAATGATCACAAAAATAGGCATCAAAATATTAGTCAAGTCAAATATAAAGCTCTAATTTAAAGGATCTGTATGAAATATTACAGTGGTGGTGATATATTTACATAATTTGTACTAGTCACATATTCCCATGTGTTTAATAAGAATATTTTTGAAAAATTAAAATATCAAATTGGCCTAGGTGATATCTTGATTCTTCCCACACACTGAAATATGAGCTTAAAACCATACAGCTATTAATATTCATCTGATAAATTATTAAACACATTTCAAGAAGAAAGTTTGAGTTTTCTTTCAATAGACTTCAAGAAGCTAATAACATTAAAAATTAACTTACTAATTAATAGATGATTACATGTCTTTAAACTTTATAATATATACTAAAGAATGCCTATGTGTGTATATTCCATGTAAATTTAGTCAATGTGAAGATGTGACTCACCACTGCTTGTAGTATTATGCCTACTGATTTGTTTCTATGTACAGTTATAAAGCCAACGTAACATACAGTGGGAGTAGAAGAGTGATTGCGCAGTATGTTGTAAATATATCGTAAAAAAGGAAAAGGCCATAAATTAGTCAATGTAGTTGTAAAAAATATTTAAAATCTATATTACCATAAATAATCCCTCTGAAAGATGAGTTGAATATATTCTTTTTGATAAAAGATAATTTACAAATTGCATGGTAATATGACTTCAGTACTAATCAATTCCTCATCCGAATCTAACAGTTGTCTTAATCAGTGCTGATTAAATTAGCTTAATTTTTAATAAAGATGACAGATATTTAACAGTTATGGAAATAGACAGTAAATGGTAAGGCAAAGGGTGGCTACATTATGACCAGAAGAAACCCCAACTATCTCATGTTCAAAGAATTATCTAATAACATAGAAAGGGGCTCATAACAATTAGTAGAGTTCTCTGTTGGAGTCCAAACACAGTGTTAAAATAACATTTAAGACTGCAGTAATTTATATAAGATGCTTGGCAGGTGAAGAGTATATTGTGTTATAACAGAAATTATAGTAGGAATAATAATATTATTTGTGTCATTCAGCCTGAAATTCTAGATACGATATTTGGAGAGTGTTAAAATGATATCTGGAAAAATGTTATTATCAAACAAGACTAGCAAGGGTAAAGTATATATAATACACGTGAATTATATATAATTCATCTGTTCTCAGTGTTTAGTGGGATGCCATATTTAATGAAACTAAGGAAGGTCAAAATTTAACAGATTTTCATTTAAATGTAAGTTTTATTTGGCCAGTGAGTGATTTAACACCAACCTTCCTTCGTTCTTTCTTCAGTCTCAAAACACACCTACCTGGTCCTTGGCACTGAAACATTTCACTGCTGTGCCCAGCTGCGGGCGTTCCTCAGGGTTTGATCATAGCCTAGTGCTTTTCCCTACTGTAACCCTCTAAAAGTAAATTCCCTATTCACATCTTCAAACAACAATTCTCAGTCTTCCTGACAGGGTCAAGTCTCCCTATAATGTGCTTTCTAGAATCAGGAGCCTCTCCTTTGTAAACTTGATCGTGGTTGTAATTTCACTTCTCTGTGTGGTTTATTTAATTAATGCTTGTCTTGCCCTCCAAATTTAAAATCCACTGAAGCAATAACATGTCTAGTGTCCTTTACCTTTTCATCCCCATTATTTACCATAATTCCTTGTGTATATTAGAAGATCAATACTTGTTGAATGAATGAATGAATGTTTTTTCTTAAGTCCTTCACTTCTATTAGTGGTGCCTCAATTTTCCCATTCTCCTTTTTTGGAGAACACTTACAGTTTCTATGTTTTACTTCCCATTTGAAATTGCCTCTCAGTATTTTTGTTTTTCAAAAATGCCTGCATATACTAATCATGTAGTAGCTTTTAGTGCTCAGATATTAAATTATTCTTACTACTACTATTATTATAACTCAAAATATCACATTTACTTCCTTAGCTTATAATACCCCTCAATCTTGGGTTGTTGCAGAGGGCTCCAAATTAGTCTTTCTCTGTCTTCCTTTACTTCATCGGCTTAAATTTGCCAAACTCATTTTATTTTATATCCCCTTCCGTTCATTCAGTGTTAATTCTGTTACTTATCAAACCACATACAAATAACCTGACTTTTAAAAGTTACATGATATCGAGTCTGCAGTATGTTACTGACCTTAAAGACCATATACTCACCCCTCACGCTTCTTCCCTGTAGAGTATGCCCTCTCCTTAATGCCATTTCTTCTTGCCTCCTGCCTTTACTTATGCTGTCCTATCAGCTCAAAGTGATTTGTTCTCTCTGCCATACATCTTGTTACCAAACCAAGGCTAAATTGTAAAAATCCTTTCATGAGATTCTAGGGAATAAAAAAAGTCTGAGAGTTTAAGTTAAATGTAATAAGGAGAAGCATTATATAGATGCTATTTTAATCAAATATCCTAAAGCATAAGAGATATTATATTTATAAGCAAGCAATTACTCTTCAATCAAATAGTTTATAAATACTAAAGAAGTGACATTAGTAAATTTCATTCAGTGATGGGTATTTGGGACACGTTGCTGATGTGAATAGTTCTAATTCAAGCATGAGTTGTCTGTTAATCACATAAATGTGTTTGAAGATTTTAAAAAGTGCTCACTCTTTCAGAAATGAGTCATTTTACTGAAGTAGTAAAGAAATCCCCTTCTTGGAACTCACATGCTTCTCGGGCCCTCACCCTTTTAAAACATAAATGGTTTGTGAGAAATGCTTAAACTTGCTATAAGAAGCCTGCTTTATAAAAGAGGAATTATACTTAAATCTAAAATAAATGTTATACGATGCAAATGAACCAATTATATTTATATGCTTGGCTGTCATATTTTCTTAAAGGGAATCACATCTGTCATCTATTAAAAGTGTTCTCTCTGAAACTCTAATTCAAAAAGACACATGCGCCCCTGCATTCACTGCAGCACTATTTACAACAGCCAAGACATGGAAGCAACCTAAATGTCCGTCTACAGATGAATGGATAAATACAATGGGATTCTACGCGGCTATACAAAGGAATGAAATAGTGTCATTTGCAGCAGCATGGATGGACCTCGAGATTGTCATACTAACTGAAGTAAGTCAGAGAAAGACAAATACCCTATGATATCGCTTATATGTGGAATCTAAAAATATGATACACATGAACTTATTTACAAAACAGAAACAGACCCATAGACCTAGAAAAAGTAATTTATGGTTGCCAAAGGGCAGGAGGGGGCAGGGATAAATTAGAGGCTTGGGATTAACTGATGCAAACTACTATACATAAAATAGATAAACAACAAGGTCCTCTTGTATAGCACACGGAACTATACTCAGTATCTTTTAATAACCTATAATGGAAGAGAATGTGAAAAGTATATATATTTTATATATATGTATAACTGAATCACTTTGCTGTACACCAGAAACTAACTTAACATGGTACATTAACTATATTTCAACTAGAATGAATGAATGTGTTCCCTCTGATTGAGCTCTTTGTTGAATGTCAAGTACTTCAGTTTACCAGAATTGCAGTGAAGGATCTGAAGTTACGATGCTGATCACTTACCTTGTTCATTTACAACATTATCTTGATGCACATCAGGACTCCACTATCTCAAGTTGCAAAAAAAAAAATGACAGTAAACAACATTTTAGCAGAGTCACTCATGAATGTCGAGGACCACACACAAATCTTCATGGTGATAGCTCCTGAGGAATATTTTTTCCACCACATAATTTAAAATCCTTAATCATGAATTAACTTGCTACCATCATTTTCTTATCTCTGTGGGGAGAGAAAGAATAAGTTATCAAGAATCACCATCATTGTTTTACACACACACACAGTGATTTTTATTTATCGTTTTTAGTTTGGATTCGTTGTTTAAGTTTTTTGCTCTTCATTACTTCACGTAAAGACACTTGCCACTGGAATCATTTCTTGTTGCCTGAAATACATCCTAGACAATTTCCTTTAGTGTGGGTCTCCTGCAGTGAAATCTCCCAGTTTTTATTTATCTCAGTGCCATTTTTCCTCCAAACTTGACAGATATTGTCACTGGTTACAGAATTCTAACTTGGCCATTTTTTTTTCAACAGATGGAAGACATTTTACTGTCTCTGGCTGTCAGATGTCAGTTATTTGAAGGTAATTGTTTTCTTTTGTTTTTATATTTTTCTCTTTGATTTTCTGTGAGTTCAATCAAATGCGTCTAGGTGTTCATTTTCTGTTGTCTCTTTGAAACATTGCTCTTATGTTTCATTCATTCTTGTTGGTATGTTTATATTTGAGTTTACAGTTGGTTAATTGATTCCATTAAACTAGGGTGCCTCTACCAGATAAAGGAAGCCCCATATATCTTCTGTTAATGCTTTGCATGATTCTAAAGCCCCGATTTAGTTTCTCAGAAAAGTTTAAATTCATTTTACTGTTTTTAACATAAAAATTACAATTATGCTAGTTTATTTGCTTCCAGAAGAATCAAGATTCCAAAGATTTCAGAAAAATTGGTTATCCTCAAATTGTAACTTGAAATATGGAAGAAGACACCTTACCTACAATTCAAAATGGGGAAGTATTTCCATGAAATGTGATGAGTTAACTGTACTTTATCAGATTTATTTTTGTACTTGTTTCTTGTATTTAAAAACTTAATGTTAACATATTTGATTAGTTTTCATGATGGTTTGAATTACTTCTCCCACACTCAACATTTCTGTATGTTTTTCTAGACACCAATATGTGGAATATTATTAGCATTATATAAATTTCTGAATCAAAGACATCTGGAGGGATAGCATTCTTAGGAGGAAAAGGGCAGAACTGAGCAGAGTATAAAAATCATGTATTTCAGTTTCAGAATTCACCTTTCATTTTAATTTTTCAGTTCATCTACGTTGCTTAAGGTCATGAATATAAAATAAGTAACAGAATATAATTAGCATTTTACTGTGAGTGAACAAAATTACAATTAAGTTGCATTTGCCAAAAATGCAATGTACGTTTTAGGTAGACAGTAATCAAACAACTTTTAAAATTATCCTGTTGCCTAGTTGAATACAGAGTGTAGGTTATCTATGAAAATCATAGTATATCCTGAATTAAATATGTCCCCAGTCATCACTAAAACCACTGAGGCACCTACACAGGGAATTTAAAAGAGCTTCACCAGAGACTATTCACTTGCTTCCTAAAAGAAGTACTATTTAGTCCTGGTGAGGAATAAAAAAATTTTTTAAAAATCTATATCATCTGTATATTTTATGTAATCCTAAAATCCTGTTAGGATTACATCTGGCAAAGCATCCAAGAGAATTATTTTGTAGAATGTGTAATCATATAAAAATTCAGTTATTATAACCTCTTACCACACTCTTATCCCTAGATGACATTATTTCAAAACTTTCAGAGAATCAAGAATAATTTGATCCTACGAAAAACTGAGTATTCCAGTCTTATTCTTAATGAGTCCCATATTACCAGCCTAGGGACCTTTTTCTTATTTAAATGTTATACCTTCCTTCTTTCAACCCTTATTTCTCCACTCATATTTTTCTTTTATTTTCAGGTATCTGACATAAGAGCAGACAAGAATTTGTTTTTTTAGAACTCATAGGCAAGAAACATTACCACGTTTTAAAATTTCTAAGGGAAGTTAAACCCAGTGTGAGCACTTTACATACTTAGCGTGGACATCGGGACATCTGGATTGAGTCAATCTCAGGGCCCCTACCCATTTCTACTGGATAGGAAATGATGCCAGGGGGTTTATGTTGTCAATGGGAAGAGGCCTCAGCACAGAAGCCTTTGCCACTTCTGCTACAAGAAGCTTTTGGCCTGTCCTCTGTTCTCTGCCAGCCCTTGACATCATTTAGGCACAGATTTGCCCTTCACACCAGCTTCTTCATGACAGGGAGACCATACCTTTTCTTGCTGCTTTTAATGACGCTGAGCTACTTGTCAGCTGCCTGAAGATTTTCTTTCAATAGGCCCTGGAAATTCAAAGACAGTTCCTTTGGCAATAAGAAAAGCCTTGGCCCTAGAAAACCTAGGTGTGATTAGAATGTTTTTAATAGGTGAGAGATAGGAACAAGAATAACAGAAAATATTCTTTTCAGCCTTTCTGTTTCACACATATAAAGAGACAGAAATGAGTGTCTCAGTAAATTACCGTGCCACATATACAAACCATGTTTCAGGGACCAAGGATACAGATGACTGTTTCTTATTCTCCCCCATGAGTAGCTTTCCGCAAGATTGGTCCAAAGAACACAGGTGGTTTTGTATAGTCTATGAACTAGTAGTTTCAGAGAAAAAGAAAAAAATATATAATTTTTTTACATATTTCACACATTTTAAATGTAAAATTAAGTGTATTTTTCCTTATTAACAGTTGTTGCATCGCATGCCTGATTTATAAATCAATAATAACTGTTAGAGTGTATGCCATAGTAGTTAAGAATGACTTTCTAAATTAAAAAAAAAATCAAGACACCAATGACATTGTACATTGCAAATCAGTATGTGCTGGAGGAACTCGAGTTATGTTTTTTAAAGAAGCAGAGGAAGAAAGAAGGGTGTATACTTGATAAATGGATTTTACTGGACCAGCAGTCTCCAGTGCATTGACTATTAAGATGCTTTATCCAATAGTGGAACAAAGGATCAACACTTTGTGCAATTTTCTAACAAAACACAGTGGACTTCCTGGTAAGCCATTTGATTTTTTTTTTTCCTGAGAAAGTGCACAACAGTGCCTTCTGGGATAACGGTTTTTAAATTTCTCTCTATAAAAGTAGAATCCAAAACTACATAGAATTGCACTGATCCAGCAAAAACAGCTAAAGTAACACTATTGCTGAGAGGACTGCAAAGGAAAGCACCAGGTTACATTTGTTCAGAAAGAAAGTTAATTTCCAAATCCATTTTTCAAAAGATACTCTTGCAAAACACCAGTTTAATTCAGTGGGAGAGAGCACATCTCATGCATTGATGATAAACCAGATAACCTCCTGTGGGCCCAAGATCTTGGCAAGTCTGTACCTACCCTAGTAATTAGGTTCAAAAACCAATATCCCAGAGAAAAATGGAGAAGTAACTGAATTTACATTGCTAACACCCAAAGGAATGAGGACTCGTAAAAGAAATTAAATTCAGATACGGAAAAATAGAAGTATAACAATTTAAAAATATAATATAAACAGTATATTTAATTTCCAAAATCCTACTGTGAACTAGAGAGTATTACCTCCATTTTACATTTGATGAAGTGGAGATCAAAGATTATATCTGTTTTCTAGTTATGCATAACAAATGACCACACATTCAGTGGCTTAATCCAACACACATTTATTAACTCACAGTCTCTGTAGGTAGAGTTCCTGGCATACCGTCTACCTGAATCCTCTGTGTCAGGGGCTTACTGGGATGTAATGCAGGTACAGTCAGGGATGCCCTCACATTAGAGACTCAGATGGGGATAGGTCTGCTTCCAAGATCATCCAGGTTCTTAGAGAATTCATTTCATTATGGTTGTAGGTTGAAAGTTTCAGTTTCTTGATGGAGACAATACTCAGATCCTGAGGCCACCGGCAGCTCCTTGCCATGCGACCAATAAAATGATGTAAGTTGTAGTTTTAATATGTCTATTATGAAGATCTATTCAAGTGATGATTGGCCTTTCAATTTTCCTTTTCTTTAAAATGCTTATTTTTATGTTTTGTTGATTTTTCTTTTTTTCCCCTCAGTTTTATTGAGATACAATTGTTGTATAATGGTATATTCGTTTCAGGTATACAACATAATGATTTGAAATGAGTACTACAATAAGTTAACATCTGTCACCTCACATGATTACAGATTTTTTGTGTGACGAGAATTTTTAAGACCTAATCTAGAGTAATTTTCAGATACACAAAACAGTACTGTTAACTAAAGTCATCAGACTATCACATGCCTAAAACTTATTTATCTTATAACTGGAAGTTTGTACGTTTTGAGCACCTTCACCCATTTCCCCCACCCCTCATGTCTGACAACCACCAGTTTGTTGTCTGCTTCTATAAACTCAGTGATTGTAGATTCCACATGTGAGATAATACATTGTATGTCTTCCTGTGCCTGAATTATTTACTTAGCATAATGCCCTCGAGGTCCATACTTATTGTCAAAAATGACAGGATTTCCTTTATGGTGGAATAATATTTCATTGCATACGTGTGTGTGTGTGTGTATATATATATATATATATCTGCTTCATCCATTCATCCATAGATGGACACTTAGGTTGTTTTCATGTCTTGGCTATTTTAAATAATGTTGAAATGAATATGGGGGTATACATATCTCTTCAAAATAGTGTTTTTGTTTCCTTCAAATGTATACCCAGGAGTGGGATTGCTGGATTATATGGCAGTTCTATTTTTAGCTTTTTGAGGACCCTGTATACTGTTTTCCATAGTGGCTACACCAATTTACATTTCCATCAACAGTGAATAAGGGTCCCCGTTTTTCCACATCCTCACCAACGCTTGTTATCTCTTGTGTTCTTGATGATAGCCTTTCTAGCAGGTATGGGGTGATGTCTCGTTGTCGTGTTGATTTGCATTTCCCTGATGATTAGTGAAGCTGAGCATCTTTTCATGTACTGGTTGGCCGCTTGACTTCATTGAAAAATGTCTATTCAGTTCCTCTGCCCATTTTTAATCAGATTATTATTATTATTTGCTATTGAATTGTATGAGTTCTTTATACATTTTGGCTATTAACCCATATCAGATGCATGGTTTTCAAATAATTTCTCCCATTCCATAAGTTGCCTTTTCATTTTGTTGATGGTTGCCTTTGCTGTGCAGAAGCTTTTTAGCTTGAGGTTGTCTTATTTTTTGTTGTCATTGCCTTTGCTTTTGGTGTCAAACATAAAAGTCATTGCCAAGACTGACGTCAAGGACCTTACTCCTCATGGTTTTTTTCTAGTTTACAGTGTCTGATATTACATTCAAGTTTAATCCATTTTGACTTGATTTTTGTGTACAGTGTAAGATAGGGATCCAGGTTCATTCTTCAGCATGTGGCAGCCTAGTTTCCCCAGCACCGCTTATTGAAGAGACTGTCCTTTTCCGCTGTGTATTCTTGGCGACTTTGTTGTAAATTAACTGACCACATATGTGTGCTTTTTTTAGTAGGCTCTCTATTTGACTGACTGTTCAAGGTGTGTGTTTTTATGCCAACACCATGCTATTTTATTACTGCATTGTAATATAGTTTGAAATCAGAAAGCATGATGCCTCCACCTTTGTTTTTTCTTTCTTATGATTGCTTTGGCTATTCAGTCTTTTGTGGTTCTATGCAAATTTTAGGATTGTTTGTCCATTTTCTGTGAAAAATGCTGTTTGAATTTTGAGAGGGATTGCATGTAATCTGAAGATTGCTTTGGGTTACAGACATTGTAACAGTATTAATTTCAAATCAATGAACACAGAATACCTTTGCATTTATTTGTGCCTTTAATTTCTTTAATTAATGTTTGTAGTTTTCTGTGTACAGAACTTTTGCCTCCTTGGTTAAATTAATCTTGGGTATTCTTTTTGATGGGATAAAATAGGATTGTTTCTTTAATTTCTCTTTCTGATAGTGTGTTATTTATAGAATTGCAACACGTTTGTATATTGATTTTTTATTATGTAACTTTACTAAATTCAATTATTAGTTCTAACAGTTTTTGGTGGAGTCCTTCGGGTTTTCTGTATATAATATCATACCGTCTGCAAATAGGCAAAGTTATACTTCTTTCTTTCCAATTTGAATGTCTTTTATTTCTTTTTCTTGCTGGTTGCCATGGCTAGGACTTTCAGTACCATGTTGAATACAAGGGGTGAGAGTGGGCACCCTTGTCTTGTTTCTGGTCTTGGAGGAAAAGCTTTTCACTGTTGAAAATGATGTTGGCTATGGATTTGTCATATATGGTCTTTAGCACACTGAGGTACATTTCTTTTATGCCTAACTTGTTGAGGGTTTTTTTAATTATAAATGAATGTTTGATTTTGACAGATACTTTTTCTGCATCTATTGAAACGATCATATGATTTTGTATCACATTGATTGGTTGATTTGTGGACACTGAACCATCCTGGTATCTATGGAATAAATCCTGCTTGATCATGGTATCTGTGGAATAAATCCTGCTTGCTCATGATATATTAGGATAGTTCTGGTCTCATAAAAGACTTCAGAAGTGTCCCTTCTCTTCTATTTTCTGAAGAGAAGTATTCCAATTTGGTATAGCAATTACATTTGAATAATTGGTATATTTCCTTTAGAAATATTTGGTAGATTTCAGCAATGAAACCAACTAGACTTAAGTTTTCTTTCACAGAAGAATTTGCACCACAAATTTAAAACTTTGATAGATAAGTAACTATTCAGGATACCTCTTTCTTCTTGAGGAAGTTTTATAGTTTGTATCTTTTAAAGAATTCTTCATCTCATCTAATTTGCCAAAGTTATGGGCACAGTACTATTTAATGTCTGAGAAAGTCAGTCACGATGTTCCATAATTCATTTCTGATATCATTGAATTGCATCTTCTCATTTTTTCATTTTCATGATCTTTGGAGATTTATCAATTTCATTGACATCAAAAAACAGGTTTGCTTTCACTGATGATTCCCTAATGTGCTTGGTTTTCAATTTCATTGATTTCTTCTTCCTTCTGTGGTTTCTTAAAATGGAAGCTTAGATTGTTGATTTGAGACTTTTGCTCTTTTTAAATATGTGTTCAGTGCTATACATTTCCCTCCTAGAATTGCTTTAGCTGCATTTCCGAAATTTTTATATGTTGCATTTTAACTTTTGTTCAATTCAAAATATTTTTTAAAAACTTCCTTAGGCTACCACTATGATCTCACACTTTTGCACTGAGCTTCACTTTCTCTGTAATGTTATTCCTCCAAATGTCCTTACAGTTTTCTTCTTCAAGTTTTCAAGTCATTCCAATGTTATCTTCCCAGTGATACCATTTTATTTAAATTTTAACCCTCCAGGCACATCATTTTTCTTACCCCGTTAAATTTTTTTCTTCAATTAACTATCATCTTCCAATATACTGTATATTGTTCATCATCTCTGCCAACTCACCACTGTCCCAACTCACCAGAATGTAAGTTTTATGATGTCAGAATATTTTTTCCACTGACTCCTCAGTGCACAGTATACTCAGTTGTATGCTCAATACTCAATATTTACTGAATAATTTTGTCTCCTTGGAGTTAGTTATCCATAAATTATTCTGATTATATGTCCTAGCCCTTAACTCTGAATTAATTTCCTATGTAGATATATTCAATAGTACTTTAAAACTCAAATTTCATCCTTATAACAGTTGTTTTAAATATGCAGAAGAGTACTTTTAATCCTAATTCTACTTTACACGTAAGAAAAAGGTATCTCCAAGAATAAAGATTGCCACATGCAAAAAGCTAGGAATAGGACAGGAAGTAGAACTTTAAAAGTTCTTCTATTGATAAGCCTAGCACCTTTACAGCACATACATATATCCAGGCAGTAGTACACATAAGAAGTATAAATACAGACTTCAACAAACTTACATTATATACATAGCCAAGAAATATAAATGCATATTACATATGCATGCATAAATATATAATCAGTGTTTATGAAGTGATCTATGAAAATATTTTTAATCATAAATAATATGAGCAGTTTCTTATTAAGTGTCTAAATTTAAATTATTTTACAAACCATTGGCAACTATGGTTAGAGAAATAATGTGATATTTTTTAAAATAAAATTTGAACAGAAATTTAAATATAGTTCACATTCCTCTAAAAAGGAGTATTTTAGAATAAGAGTGTATTATTTCAGTAGCCAGGCAACATTATGGCCTTGACATATTCTAATTCTCAACACATAGCCAAGGGTTTCTTAATTCCCCTGAGACATTATTATTTCTAATAACCAGATTTCCAGAGTTAGTTACATTCCCATTACAGAGCTTCATTAATATGTGGAATGTATGTAGCTCTCAGATAGAAAGGTTTTACGAAGATTTGTCACATGTTCCCTTGTGAGTTGGGAAGGATAATGAGCAAATCAGAATATTTTCCCCCAAATTAGCTTCAATCTGTTAAATTAAGCTCCCTCCAAAAAATACAGTCATATATAAAGATGCAAAGTGTAGAAATGTTTTCTCCGTTTCAAATACAGTGTTTCCAGTTCAATGGAGCTTTGGAAATTTTTAACAGCAACTCAAAATTATGAATAGTTCAATCAACTCTTTTACATTTTTGGTAGTTTGTGGATTTTTATTTTTCTCTTCTAAAATTACCCAGTGAGAACAATTCTCCTTTGTAACTGCAGACTCTTATCCATCTTTAATCATTCAAAAACTGTGCAATAGTACCATCTTAAATGTATCCTTCTAAGGATTTTTCTCTAATTCCACGTTTCTGCCACATGCAAAATTAATCCCATTTAACAAAACTGCAATAATCACTTTGAAAGGCCATGCCAAAATGTGGATAAATAATTGCAAAAGGCCTGAGTCTTTGATCTTTATTAACATATGCTAGACAAATGCTAACAGAGAGGTCTTAAATATAAACCATATTAAATGAAACAGTGAGTACTAGAATCTCGGAAACTCCTAATAGAGTTCTTTTAAAAATAAATGAGCTAAGAAATAAGAAGGAAAAGGACAGGAATGGAAGGAATGATACAAGAAAGAGGAACTACTATTTCAACTTAAGTCAATCTCTGTCAACCAGTTTGCTGTTTCCTCCTCCTTTCCTAATCTCTGAAATATGGAATCTCCCAGGCTATATTCTCGAAATCTCTCTCTTTACTCTCCACATGACCTCGACCAGTCTCTTGGATAATAAAAACCACTACATGCTATTTCATTTCAAATTATAACTACACTGTACACCTATTTCCTTAACAGCCCACTGGACAACTGTACATAGATGTCCTAAACCAAACTCCTCATTCCCAAACCACACACCTTCTCTTCTTTGTCAATTCCATCTCAGTATAGACTGATTCCATTTTACCTTCTTAACAGGAAAACCATACTCACCTACACAGAGGGGTCTCCTGGATGATTTTCTTTCTCTTCTGCCTCACCTGCAATTCAGCACCAAATGATACTGATTCTACCTTCAAAGTACAGGAAGAAACCAACATTTTCTCCTACCTCTTCCACTATCAGGCTGGTCCAAACCATCAACTTTTGTATGAATTATTTCAATAACCTTTAAATTGATCTTCCTGATGCTGCTACATCCCATTAGAGTCAATTCTCAATGAAGTGACCACAATACCACATCTAAAATGTCTTTCCGATAAAATTCCCCTATGCTCCTCCCATTAGAGTCAATTCTCAATGAAGCGACCACAATACCACATCTAAAATGTCTTTCCGATAAAATTCCCCTTATGCTCCAAATCCTGCAGTGGTTTCCCACTCACTCCAAGTAAACATTAAGGACTTTTAGTAGTTCATAGGTCCTCCACATTCTACCTCCTAACTTCTTCCCACTCTATCTCCTACCACAAACCTGACACCCACCGTATCCTGTTCAAGTATCATTTAAACAGAGTTTTCCCTGAATACTGTATGTAACATAACACTCCATATCCCTCATCTTGCTGCATTTTTGTCCAGAGCACTATCCCTCTATAATTATTTATATTCTGCTACTGTCCATTAGACTGTCAGCTCGATCAGAGCAAGGGCTACTCCTGTTTGCTATATGTTGATAATTGCCGATTGAAGTTACTCCACAAATATTCATTGAATTAATAAATACTAATACTGCTCACCTGTTTTTCTCAATTCCACCAAGAGTCTACAGGTTTCTGACGTTATGCATAATTTCCTTATCTCTTATTATAAATGTTTATCATCTCCTTCCTACCACCCTCCCCTTGCTTCCAAACTTATTTCACTATGCCCCAGGGAATTTTTGGTTTTGACCAAATCGCTCTACTATATCTTTATCCTCTTCAAGACTGTTTCAGTATTTCCACTACCTTAATTGAAAAGAGGATAATCTTCTCTTAAGTAGAACCTGTACATAAGAATAATGAGGTGTGCTTAGGGGATTATTCTCCTCATCCAGTGCTGTCTCCAAACCACCTGTCTCTTTCCACTTATAAAATCTCTTCATTCAGTTAAAATCATGACATTCTGCTTTTCCACCCTCTCTACATTTTTTCTTTGTTTTTTTTGTGTGTGTGGGGGGGTGGTCACCCACAGCTATCTGGTCTCTGTATTATCTTGGAAAGATTTAGCACCTGGCTCATAACTAACTCTTCTGTTCTCTTGGTGACTTCAACTTACATGTGATTAAACCATCCAGCTTACTAGCCTCTAAGACCCTTGACCTGTAGATCTCTAGTGACCTTTTGCTTCATTCTATCCAACTACCTTATTCCCATGTTATATCATGGATCTTACCCGCAGAAATCACATTACCTTCAAAACTAATTTTAACCTGCAACGTCTTCCAATATAACCTATATTGTATGTATATAAGCATTAACTTTATTAATTATTTGACATCACTGAGATCCTCAGTTTCTTTCAAAAATTCATAAATTGTAACCTCCTTCTTTCACAATCATGTGGAAACTCTCCATTCCTGGAGGGTCTTAACTTACACATGTGCAGAAAATTTTGCTGGAAAAAATCACCTATTGGACAAAACCGTCTCACTCTATGTTCATGATCACTGATCTCCATGGGTCCTCAACCCTACCTGGCAACTGCACTATCTTTACTCTGGAACATCTGCTCTTACTGTGATGACTATTTCTCATATTCTCACTTATCACCCCTTCTTCACATGCATCACTTTTAGCTTCTGAACTTGTCTTTTACTTTCTAAGCAATCCAAAATCTTTACATCTTATTCTTATTTTCCACCACCAAATGTGCAAATCTACCTGTCTTCTTCTTTTCAGTAAGTTACAGTGAATCACAATGAGAACTACAATGGGCATGTGATTCTCCCTTATCAAATGTAAGTTTCTCCATTTGTGCTGTAGACTCAGACTTTAACACCTTAAATTATACATTTTCATTCCTAAACAGTCAAGATCTCTTATTCTCTAGCGTAGAATATCATCTTACAAACACGTTCTCCGTTGACACACATGTTGTTCCAGGTTCCTTTTTTCTATATTTTTACAATACAATTATTTCCAAATAGTTTTCAGTTGACCACATTTTTAATTCATAAACCCAGTACCTGCTTTTCTGTTCCACCACATTTCTGGAAGTCCTCTTGGAAAGTTGATGGTCTCCAGGGTGCCAATTCTTAGCAGGCACTTGAGGAACATGATCTATGTACTCTGTTCTCTGTTGTTCAAAGTCATACACTCACTTGTTATTGAAACACTCCCTCCTCTTAGTCTCTGTGACTCCCTTCCTTTCCTGCTAATTGGAGTGTTGGAATTACTTTGCTCTTTCTGGTCTCTAAATTCTGGGTGCTTAGTCATGAGGTTCTATGCTCCTTTCTCTGTAACCTGTCCTGGATGCCCTCAGCTGATTCTGTTATTTAAAATACAACCAGATGACTCTACTTATTTCCCAAGGAAAGGCCATGAATTTAGATTATAATTAATAACCTAAAAGCTATGTTTATATATCACATATGGAAAATTTATCATATTTAAAAAGTATTCACTATTTCCTACCTCAAATGTGTTTTCTTACCCTAGTTTTCTTCTGCTTAGTAAATGGCACCACCATCCACCTGGTTGGCCAAGTCAGAAACTATTAGTATAATCTTTGATTCCTCTCTCTTTTTTTATTTCCCACATCCAATCCATCATGCAGTCCTGGATATGCTACCTCAAAATTATATCTCAAGACAAATATCATATGATATAACTTATATGTGGAATCTAAAATGATACAAATGAACTTATTCACAGAACAGTAATACACTCACAGACATAGAAAACAAACTTACGGTTACCAAAGGGGAAAGAGGGGGAGAGACAAATTAGGATTTGGGGATTAGCAGATAAAAGCTACTATATATAAAATAGATAAACAACAAGGACCTACTGTATAGCACAGGGAACTATACTCAATATATTGTAATAACCTATGATGGAAAAGAATCTGAAAATGGATATACACACACACACACACACACACACACACACACACACACATACATATATATAAACTGAATCATTTTGCCATACACCTGAAACGAACACATTGTAAATTAACTCTACTTCAATAAAAAAAGAAAGTCACTTTGATATTATGCAAGAAAAACAATTATATCTCATACTTGCCCATTTTAAACATTGAAAAATAAAACAGCTATAATTTGGACTTACCTAATTAAAAGGCATTTTGGTGGAGAAGGAAGTAGGGGTCTTCTGCATTTAGATGAATATTACTGTTAAAAATAAGGTAACGGAAAGTTAAAATATCCCAATTAATTTTCCCTATGTACCTGTTTTTATTTCCTTCCAAATTTTAATATTCTTCAGCACCGCCCATTTTTTAAATCAAAAACTCTTATAAAGTATTCCCTTTTAGAAAAGAAATTAATGTATATTACTATAATTTTTCTTTTTACCCAATTCTTTCTTTTGAAAATTTATTCTTCCATTCCTTCTGACATCCTAAATAAAATCATCACCAAACCAAGCCTTTGTTTTTAGAACCCGTCATTACTTTTTCCAGCTGGATATAAGTCACACCTAGGCATATCTATTATAGTTGGTGAAATTTTTTTAAAAAAATATTAAAGCCGACACAGGAAAAAAACACATTACCTTCAAACTATGTCTCAGTAATTATCAAACCAACCGTGACAAATTTAAAGTGCTAAAAGAAAATGTTTCAACCTAGATTTCTACCCAGTGAAGTTACCTTGCAAACATCAACATAAACATCGTTTTTAGAAAGACAGAAAGTGAAAGCATTAATCTCTAAAATTTTTGACACTAAAGGATACATAAAAGGTGGTTTTTCAGGAATAATAACAATGATCTCAGAAGACAGTACAAAATTATAAAGAAAAAGAAGGAAGTTAAAGTGCTAATATATGTATAAACATAAATACATACTAAATACATATTCACTGAGCAAAATAACAGTAATTTCTTAAAGAATTTAAAATATTTCTTGAAATAAGTCCATTACAACAGTAATGCAGAGAGCACAAAAAGGTCATCAATTTTAAGAATTCAAAGATACCTTCATATTTAGATGGTAAAAATGATAATTTTATTGAGATATCTCAAGGAACTGGTCATCTTTATAATGATTAACGAAGATAATCAAAGAAGAGATGATTAGCAAGTTAACAGACAGAAAATAAAATAATAAAATTATCAGGCTGGACTAAAAAATATAAAGCAACTATATGAGGCTTATGTGAGTCACCACCTAAAGCTAAGTAAACAGAAAGTTCAACAAAGAATAAGAAAGAAAACATTTAAAACATAAGCCAAAAGAAAGCAGTGTAACTATTTCAATGACAGCCAAAACGGTCCTAAGGAAATGTAAAATTGAGACAGAGAGAAACATTTCATAGGAATAAAGCATTCAAATTTGCAGAAAGATATCTCAATCCACACTCTGTATATACTTAATACCTTACCTTCCAAAACATGTAAAGAAAAAACGGAAGGTGAAATGGACAAATTTCCCATCACAAAAAAGCCCTTAACCCATCTCATTTAATAAGTGATAGAATAAGCCAACTAAAAATCAATAAGTCTACTGATTAAATAAGATCTAACCTGCACAATCAACAAACTTGTCCCAGTTGATTACCTACCTGTCATTCATATTATATACATACACACACACATATATATATATACAAACAGATATATGTATATATACACACACACATATATAGGTACGTGTGTGTGTGTGTGTGTGTATATGTATATATATATACTGCTAAAAGCATACATAGAGTAGATAAGCTCGTTAATTGTGTTGGTTATATCTTACTTAATCCGTCTATCTATCTATCCATCCATCCAAGCTGGCTTAAAGTTAAGACTGAGTCCACATAAGGAACATCTTAGCAATTAATATGCATCACGAGTGTAGCTGCTGTGCCTGTTAAATTAATGTTAAACTTTCAAAAATCATTGTGTTGTAATTTTTTTCACAGCCATACACATGTGTGTAGACAACTTTATTCATAAGGTCATTTAAAATAAACCTATTTGTATGGTTTCATCAAAAGTAGCACATTTTTATTATTTCAATTTTTACCTGTTGCACTAAAACAATCCCAAAATTGTATGGGATAAAATAATTTCTATGATGTATTCATTTCCTAGGGCTATCATAACAAATAACCACAAACTGAGTGGCTTACAACAACAGGAATTTATTCTCCCACAGTTCTGGAGGCCAGAAGTCTGAATTCAAGCTGTCAGCACGGCCATGCTCCCTCTGAAGGCTCCAGAAGAGAATCTCCTGGCATATTTTAATTTATGGCAGCATAAGTGCAATCTCTCTGTGGACTCTCCCCTGGGTCTCTGTGTACAAATCCTCCTCTCCTTTCCCTCCTAAAGACATCACCAGTCATTGGATCGGGGGCCTGCTATGATTTCTTCTTGAGACCCTCAACTAGTTACATCTGCAAAGGCCATGCTTCCAAATAAGGTCACATTCTGAGGTTCTAGGTAGAGAGAAACATTGTGGGATGGGGGACACAATTCAACCCGATACATACAATTTCCTTTTCCTTTCTTTTCTTCTTTTGATATAACTATTATCTATCTCACTACCATTTCACTGACTTCTATGTAATTTCTCAAAATTATGGTAAGAGGTGGTTTCTAAATAGCCTAAGAAATTGTCTTTCCCAAACCACACAAAAATGAAATGGTGGGCTCTAATTACAGTATTCCAGATTCTCAGCCCACCTAGGAATATGTTTTCCTTGAAAAAAGAATCACAATCAATGAATGGATATTAGATATTTGAATCAAGTAGTCCAGTATTCAAATCCAAGGCCTCTTAACTGCATGAGGCTATAAGTTTCCATAAGTATAAGCTTATGAAGTATAGGCTTAAAGTGGATGATTATCTATGGAAATCTGTGATAAATAAGATGATGCAAATAAACCTGTTAACACAACACAAGGGACACAGTAGGCAGTCCACACGATGTAGTCTATTGCCACCTGACTCACCCAATGAATGTCATAGTGACACTTCACATAATGTCAATAGTATGGGTTGCTTTAGGTTTGCCTGCTTGAGCTCACAAAGATGCAGCAATGTCTGAGTTCCACAATCAGAGATGGATATTAAGCCTCGATGACTCCTTTTGACTATAGAGAATAGCCTGGATAAGCTGTTGATCATCCCTAACAGAATACAGCAGCTATATCATTGACTCCCCATTTCTTTGCTCTGTTTCATTTATTCTTGTAGTTATTTATCATAACAATAATACTGCAGTTTTATAGAATATTGTCTTTCTGAGCAAAAACTGGAGGGTTCAAAGTATACTATGAGGAGGGGACCTTCAAGATGGCAGAGGAATAAGATGTAGAGATCACCTTCCTCCCAACAAATATATCAGAAATACATCTACATGTGGAACAACTCCTACAGAACACCTACTGAACACTGGCAGAAGACCTCAGACCTCCCAAACGGCAAGAAACTGCCCACATACCTGGGTAGGGCAAAAGAAAAAAGGAAAAACAGAGACAAAGGAATAGGGATGGGACCTGCCCCTCTGGGAGAGAGCTGTGAAGGAGGAAAAGTTTCTACACACTAGGAAGCCCCTTCACTGGTGGAGACAGTGGGTGGCAGGGGAGAAGCTTCGGAGCTACAGAGGAGAGCGCAGCAACAGGGGTGCAGAGAGCAAAGCGGAGAGATTTCCACACAGAGGATTGGTGCCAACCAGCACCCACCAGCCTGAGAGGCTTGTCTGCTTACCTGCCAGGGAGGTTGGGGGCTGGGAGCTGAGGCTTGGGGCTTCAGAGGTCAGACCCCAGGGAGATGACTGGGGTTGGCTGAGTGAACACAGTCTGAAGGGGGCTAGTGCACCACAGCTAGCTGGGAGGGAGTCTGAGAAAAAGTCTGGACCCGGCGGAATGGCAAGAGACCATTGTTTTGCGGTGTGCAAGGAGAGGGGATTCAGAGCACTGCCTAAATGAGCTCCAGAGATGGGGGCAAGCCGTGGCTATCAGCGTGGACACCAGAGACGGGCATGAAATGCTAAGACTGCTGCTGCAGCCAACAAGAAGCCTGTGTGCAACCACAGGTCAATAACTACACCTCCTCTCCCGGGAGCCTGTGTAGCCCGCCACTGCCAGGCTGCACATCTCAACGCTAAGGCCAAGCTCCGCTCAACAACCAGCAAGCTACAGCGCTGGACACCCTATGCCAAACAACTAGCAAGACAGGAATACACCACCACCCATTAGCAGAGAGGCTGCCTAAAATCATAATAAGGTCACAGACACCCCAAAACACACCACCGGACGTGGTCCTGCCCATCAGAAAGACAAGATCCAGCCTCATCCACCAGAACACAGGCACCAGTCCCCTCCACCAGGAAGCCTACACAACCCACTGAACCAACCTTAGCTACTGGGGGCAGACACCAAAAGCAAGAGGAACTACGAACCTGCAGCCTGCAAAAAGGAGACCCTAAAAACAGTAAGAAACAGTAAGAAAATGAGAAGACAGAGAAACACACAGCAGATGAAGGAGCAAGGTAAAAATCAACCAGACCAAACAAATGAAGAGGAAATAGGCAGTCTACCTGAAAAAGAATTCAGAGTAATAATAGTAAAGATGATCAAAAATCTTGGAAATAGAATGGAGAAAATAAAAGAAACATTTAACAAAGACCTAGAAGAACTAAAGAGCTAACAAACAATGATGAACAACACAATAAATGAAATTAAAAATTCTCTAGAAGGCATCAATAGCAAAATAACTGTGGCAGAAGAATGGATAAGTGACCTGGAAGGTAAAATAGTGGAAATGGCTACTGCAAAGTAGAATAAAGAATGAAAAGAATTGAGGACATTCATAGAGACCTCTGAGGCAACATTAAACACACCAACATTTGAATTACAAGGGTCCCAGAAGAAGAAGAGAAAAAGAAAGGGTCTGAGAAAATATTTGAAGAGATTATAGTTGAAAACTTCCCTAATATGGGAAAGGAAATAGTTAATCAAGTCCAGGAAGTGCAGAGAGTCCCATACAGGATAAATCCAAGGAGAAACACACCAAGACACATATTAATTAAACTATCAAAAATTAAATACAAAGAAAAAATATTAAAAGCAACAAGGGAAAACAACAAATAATATACAAGGGAATCCCCATAAGGTTAACAGCTGATCTTTCAGCAGAAACTCTGCAAGCCAGTAGGGAGTGGCAGGACACATTTAAAGTGATAAAAGGGAAAAACCTACAACCAAGATTACCTATCCAGCAAGGATCTCATTCAGATTCAACAGAGAAAGTAAAACCTTTACAGACAAGCAAAACCTAAGAGAATTCAGCACCACTAAACCAGCTTTACAACAAACGCTAAAGGAACTTCACTAGGCAGGAAACACAAGAGAAACAAAAGACCTACAATAACAAACCCAAAACAATTAAGAAAATGGTAACAAGAACATACATATTGATGATTACCTTAAATGTAAATGGATTAAATGCTCCAACCAAAAGACATAGACTGGCTGAATGGATACAAAAACAAGACCCATATATATGCTGTCTACAAGAGACCCACTTCAGACCTAGGGACACATACAGACTGAAAGTGAGGGGATGGAAAAATATATTCCATGCAAATGGAAATCAAAAGGAAGCTGGAGTAGCAATTCTCATATCAGACAAAATAGAGTTTTAAATAAAGACAATTACAGGAGACAAAGAAGGACACTACATAATGATCATGGGATCAATCCAAGAAGAAGGTATAACAATTGTAAATATTTAAGCACCCGACATAGGAGCACCTCAATACATAAGGCAAATGCTAACACCCATAAAAGAGGAAATCAACAGTAACACAACCATAGTAGGGGACTCTAACACTGCACTTTCATCAATGGACAGATCATCAAAAATAAAAATAAATGAGGAAACAAGAGCTTTAAATGATACATTAAAGAAGATGGACCTAATTGATAATTATAGGACATTCCATCCAAAAACAACAGAATACACTTTCTTCTCAAGTGTTCATGGAAGATTCTGCAGGATAAATCATATCTTGGGTCACAAATCAAGACCAGGTAAATTTAAGAAAATTGAAATCATATCAAGGATCTTTCCCGACAAGAATCCTATGAGACTAGATATCAATTACAGGAAAAAAAAATCTGCAAAAAATACAAACACACGGAGGCTAAAAAATACACTACATAAAACCAAGAGATCACTGAGGAAATCAAAAAATACCTAGAAACAAATGACAATGAAAATATGATGACCCAAAACTTATGGGATGCAGCAAAAGCAGTACCAAGAAATTTACAGCAATAAAATCCTACCTCAAGAAAGAAGAAACACCTCAAATAAACAGCCTACCCTTACACCTTAAAGCAATTAGAGAAAGAAGAATAAAAAAACCCCAAAGTTAGCAGAAGGAAAGAAATCATAAAGGTCAGATCAGAAATAAATCAAAAAGAAATGAAGGAAACAATAGCAAAAATCAATAAAACTAAAAGCTGGTTCATTGAGAAGATAAACCAAATTGATAAACCATTAGCCAGACTCATCAAAAAAGAAAGGGAGGACTTCCCTGGTGGAACAGTGATTGAAAGTCCGCCTGCCGATGCAAGGGACACGGGTTTGTGCCCCGGTCTGGGAAGATCCCACATGCTGCGGAGCGGCTTGGCCCGTGAGCCATGGCCGCTGAGCCTGCGCGTCCGGAGCCTGTGCTCCACAACAGGGGAGGCCGCAACAATGAGAGGCCTGCGTACCGAAAAAAAAAAAAAAAGGAGAAAACTCAAATCAATAGAATTAGAAATGAAAAAGGAGAAGTAACAACTGACACTGCAGAAATAAAAAAGATCATGAGAGATTACTACAAGCAACTCTATGCCAATAAAATGGACAACCTGGAAGAAATGGACAAATTCTTAGAAAAGCACAACCTTCTGAGACTGAACCAGGAAGAAATAGAAAAAATGAACAGACCAATCACAAGCACTGAAATTGAAACTGTGATTAAATTCTTCCAACAAACAAAAGCCCAGGACCAGATGGCTTCACAGGTGAATTCTATCAAACATTTAGAGAAGAGAAAAAAACTATCCTTCTCAAACTCTTCCAAAATACAGTACAGGGAGGAACACTGCGAAACTCATTCTAGGAGGCCACCATCACCCTGATACCAAAACCAGACAAAGATGTCACAAAGAAAGAAAACTATATGCCAATATCACTGATGAACATAGATGCAAAAATCCTCAACAAAATATTAGCAAAGAGAATCCAGCAGCACATTAAAGGGATCATAAACCATGATGAAGTGGGGTTTATCCCAGGAATGCAAGGATTTTTCAATATACATAAATCAATGTGATAAACCATATTAACAAAACTGAAGGAGAAAAACCATATGATCATCTCAATAGACGCAGAAAAAGATTTCGACAATATTCAACACCCATTTATGATAAAAGCCCTCCAGAAACTAGGCATAGAGGGAACTTACCTCAACATACTAAAGGCAATATATGACAAACCCACAGCCAACATCATCCTCAATGGTGAAAAACTAAAACCATTTCCACTAAGATCAGGAACAAGACAAGGTTGCCCACTCTCACCACTCTTATTCAACATAGTTTTGGAAGTTTTAGCCACAACAATCAGAGAAGAAAAAGAAATAAAAGGATTCCAAATCAGAAAAGAAGTAAAGCTGTCAATGTTTGCAGATGACATGATACTATACATAGAGAATCCTAAAGACTCTACCAGAAAACTACTAGAGCTAATCAATGAATTTGGTAAAGCAGCAGGACACAAAATTAATGCATAGAAATCTCTTGCATTCCTATACACTAATGATGAAAAATCTGAAAGAGAAATTAAGGAAACACTCCCATTTGCCATTGCAACAAAAAGAATAAAATATCTAGGAGGTAACCTACCTAAGGAGACAAAGGACCTGTATGCAAAAAATTATAAGACACTGATGAAAGAAATTAAAGATGATACAAATACATGGAGAGGTATACCATGGTCTTGGACTGGAAGAATCAACACTGTGAAAGTGACTATACTACCCAAAGCAATCTACAGATTCAATGCAATCCCTATCAAACTACCAATGGCATTTTTCTCAGAACTAAAACAAAAAAATTCACAATTTGTATGGAAACACAAAAGACCCGGAATAGCCAAAGCAATCTTGGGAAAGAAAAACAGAGTTGGAGGAATCAGGCTCCCTGACTTTGGACTGTACTACAAAGCTACAGTAATTAAGACAGTATGGTACTGGCACAAAAACAGAAATACAGATCAATGGAACAGGATAGAAAGCCCAGAGATAAACCCATGCACATATGGTCACCTTATCTTTGATAAAGGTGGCAGGAATATACAGTGGAGAAAAGACAGCCTCTTCAATAAGTGGTGCTGGGAAAACTGGACAGCTACATGTAAAAGAATGAAATTAGAACACTCCCTAACACCATACACAAAAATAAACTCAAAATGGATTAAAGACCTAAATGTAAGGCCAGACACTATCAAGCTCTTAGAGGAGAACATAGCCAGAACACTCTATGACATAAATCACAGCAAGATCCTTTTTAACCCACCTCCTAGAGAAAGGGAAATTAAAACAAAAATAAACAAATGGGACCTAATGAAACTTCAAAGCTTTTGCACAGCAAAGGAAACCATAAACAAGACAAAAAGACAACCCTCAGAATGGGAGAAAATATTTGCAAATGAATCAACTGACAGAGGATTAATCTCCAAAAGATACAAGCAACTCATGCAGCCCAATATCCAAAAAACAAACAGCCCAATCCAAAAGTAGACAGAAGACCTAAATAGACATTTCTCCAAAGAAGATATACAGATTGCCAGCAAACACATGAAAGAATGCTCAACATCATTAATCATTAGAGAAATGCAAATCAAAACTACATTGAGATATCATTTCACACCTGTCAGAATGGTCATCCTCAAAAAATCTGCAAACAGTAAATGCTGGAGAGGGTGTGGAGAAAAGGGAACCCTCTTGCACTGTTGGTGGGAATGTAAATTGATACAGCCACTATGGAGAACAGTATGGAGGTTCTTTAAAGAAGTAAAAATAAAACTATCATATGACCCCAGCAATCCCACTACTGGGCATATACCCAGAGAAAACCATAATTCAAAAAGAGTCATACACCACAATGTTCATTGCAGCTCTATTTACAATAGCAAGGACATGGAAGCAACCTAAGTGTCCATCGACAGATGAATGGATAAAGAAGATGTGGCACATATATACAATGGAATATTACTCAGCCATAAAAAGAAACGAAATTGAGTTTTTTCTAGTGAGGTGGATGGACCTAGAGTATGTCATACAGATTGAAGTAAGTCAGAAAGAGAAAAACAAATACCATATGCTAACACATATAAATGGAATTTAAAAAAAAAAGAAATGATCATGAGGGACCTTGGGGCAAGACAGGAATAAAGATGCAGACCTACTAGAGAATGGACTTGAGGATACGGGGAGGGGAAGGGTAAGCTGTGACAAAGTGAGAGAGTGGCATGGACATATATACACTACCAAATGTAAAAGACATAGCTAGTGAGAAGAAGTTGCATAGCACAGGGTGATCAGCTCGGTGCTTTGTGACCACCTAGAAGGGTGGGACAGGGAGGGTGGGAGGTAGGGAGACGCAAGAGGGAAGAGATATGGGAACATATGTATATGTATAACTGATTCACTTAGTTATAAAGCAGAAACTAACACACCATTGTAAAGCAATTATACTCCAATAAAGATGTTAAAAAAAAATGAAGTGGTACATGTATATAATGGAATACTACTCAGCCATAAAAAAGAATGAAATGATGTCTTTTGCAGCAACATGGATGCAACTAGAGATTATCATACTAAGTTAAGTAAGTCAGAAAGAGAAAGACAAATACCATATTCTATTGCTTATATGTGGAATCTATAATATGACACAAATGAACCTATCTCTGAAGGAGAAACAGATGACAGACATAGAGAACAGACTTGTGGTTGCCAAGGAGAAGGGGGGTGGGGGAGGATGCAGTGGGAGTCTGGGGCAAACCAGCATACATAGGATGGATAAACAACAAGTTCCTACTGTATAGCACAGGGATCTGTATTCGATATTCTGTAATAAACCATAATGGAAAAGAAGAAAAATCACTCAAGACAGGGACCCAGTAAGTTACCAGGTTTCTAGTGCCCAGAAATAGTTCCCTATTTCCCTGTGTCTCATGCCCTGGGGTGAACCCAGGCCTGCACCCTGCCAGCTAACTGTTAGTAAGATACCCAGATACAAACAGATAATATTATTTATTGTTATACCTCTAAGTCTATTCTGTTAGAGACAAATATGAGTTCATATATTAACAAAATATATTTTGTAACTTGTTAAAATTTTTGACCATGTACTTATACTAGCACTGATTCTTTTATACATTAAGATATTTAAATGGACATATTTATTGCATCATATAAATATACTACGTTTTAAATCAACATTCTAGTACATTACTAAATTTATTATATATATGTTGAAACATCCTAATAGCCAAATAATTCGAGGTATTTTTAATTATTAGTTTAGGAAGAAATTCTGGCAACTTTAGCTCTGTCAAAATATTTAGGCTATTTACTGTATACTTCCAAATCATCCTCCAAAAAATTTTTCAAGTTTGCACTCTTCAAACAGGAGTGTGCTTTCCTAAATATTTGCTGGTTTAGTCAATGAATTGTTTTGTTATTATTTAATATATATTCTGTTGTTATTTTCCCTTTACTCAGGATTGATTTATAATCTCATTCCATTATTTATAATTTATCTCCTTGTCATTCTTTACTCATATTTACACCACTGTGGTCAGCAAAACTGGCTCGTAAAAATTCTATTTTGGAGAATGTATTAGAGTTTCTATTCTGTCATATATATCTATGTATCATTTATATATAAATTATTCCTTAGTATTTAAAAATAGTGTGTATTATACCTTATATCCCATATAATACAACACAAGTATGCATTTTGTTTAGCAAATATCCTATAAGCATATTTCTGTTATTTTGAATTTTTTAATATTTAAGTTATCAAAATTGATCAATGTAGAAAATATTTTAGAAGTTCAAAAGCCCATGAAATTCCATATCATCTTAACCGAGTAACCATCATTTCTATTTTGCTGACTCATAAATATTCATAAATGTTCACATAAAGATGTACATCTTTTCGTAATTTTAATTCATTATAAAAATATTTTTTCTAATTTTATATTAATCAAATTTTCTCATACATGTTGGTTTTATTACTGACATTTTTTTTTTGTAGTTTTTGCTTTCTACCCAAAGATAAGAATATTCTCATCCCAGTCAGAGAAGAGTGCATAGTGAGGAGAAAGCTTTCTCAGCCTGTGCATTCGCCTTAATTTACATGAGACATCTCAAAAGTCAGAGAGATTCTATAATGTGAAAACTTTTTTCAATTTTGCAATATTATAACTGTACAAATGCTCTCAGACTTTGACCCTTATAACATCTTCCTACAAAAATAATGGACATGGCTAGTTTTCTTGGCTGGGAGCAGTGAGACCCAATTCAGATTCACAAACCAGACAACGGGCAGGTTGCCTTGAAAACTAACCTGTAGAGAATACTGTTCTAAAAAGATGAGTTAATGAGACTGCAGATGTAGAAATGTCACTGCCAAGAGCACTTGAGAACTGACATGAGAACCAGAGATGGAAGACCGCATACCCGGCATGGATGTGTTGTCTCTCACCGTTAAATGCTACAGCCATCCTGCACTCCACAGTCACATCTTGTTCTGTTGTCTCCCATGGTACCCAACCCCATCTAACTGAAGCCAGGAAGGCACGGATTGTTTTCCTTTATCTCAGAAGCTACAATAGTGTTCAGCACAGAAGTTCTTCAGACATATTTGTTGAATGAATAAAAATGACTATACATACACACAAATATACAGGCATAAACATGTATCTGTTATAAATACAAAGTAAACTGTGTTGGAGATTGGTATCAATATTGACCAAACGAAGGTCAGATTCTAATGAGTCATCATCAGGGCACCTTCCTTGCGTTTCTCACTAATTATACATAATGGAGATTTCTCCAGTTCACCTAATATATATCTATATGTACTGCTTATTTGTTTTGGCCTCAAGACATCCCTTGGAATGGAGTAACACAATATTCAAAAAAAAAAAAATCACCTACTGATACCATTTTTTAAAGCTATTTACTACCAGCTTAAACAATACTACCTACTTTATAGCACAGAGAGCTCTACTCAATACTCTGTAATGGCCTATATGGGAAAAGAATCTAAAAAAGAGTGGATATATGTATATATATAACTGACTCACTTTGCTGTACACCTGAAACTTACACATTGTAAATCGACTATACTCCAATAAAAATTTTTTAAAAATCCTATATTGAACAACTGGGTACATATACTGTTACTTACTAGAACTCTTATTTTCATAGACTACTACCAAGTATTTGGATTTCATGTTGAATGGTAGGTTTTATTTTAATTGGTAACAATTATGATTGAGTATGCCAAAAGCTGTGACAAATCACAATTCCATTAGAAATTTTGTAGTAGACTTTCCTCACATCCCCATCAGTAGTGGGTGTTATAACTTAAAATATTTACCTCTCTGAGAATTAGAAACAAAAGCTAATTGCTACCTTATTGGTATTTCTTTGACTAAAAATTAGACCAAGTACTTCTCAAGTTTTATTTTAGGAATTAGGATTTGTACCTCTTTGAATTATCTCTTCATAATTTTGTGATTCTTTGGATTGTCCTTTCCTTAACAATTAAAAAAATATTATCTATTTCTCAAATGCATGTCAAATATTTTTCAAACTAATATTTTTAAATTTTACTTTTAATTTAAGGATTTTTACATTACATGTAGTCAAGTATGTCTAAATATGTAAAGTAGGGTCCCAAATCAACTAGTTTATTTTCATACAGACACATAGCTAGTTGTAACAAAGGCAAATTGATTAAAATTAAAAATATTTTTTGTTATTGAATTGAAATACCACTTTTTTCATATATTGAATTCTCATTAAACAGGGATATGAATATGTGTATCTCCCATATATTAAATTTCACTGATCTATTTGATCTATTCCAATATTTTATTGAAACACATTGATAATATAGTCTCATTCCTTGTCATCAAGTCCTTTTTCTATTTTTCTTATATTCTTAGCTATGCTCAGAAATCAAGCTTCCATGTATAGCTTTATGAGATTTTATGCAATTCCCCCATGCCTTTTCCTGACAAAATATCACTACTGAATTTTAATTAGAACCACATTCTTATTTATATGTTGAATTTGTGATATTTGAAGGAAATTAAGTTATTTATACCTTACCCTTGATTTTCATAAAAACATATAAAGAAGTAAATAAAAATTTACAGTTACAAACTTTATTATGATATTTGCTGCTGGGCTTTTACTTAAACCATTTTTTTACTTTATTTAAAGGACTTTTTAACTTTCTATTTAGTTTTCTTTTTTTCCTGCTCAGCTGAATTTTACTGAATGCTATTTCTAAGTTTATTATTAATTGTTTTTTCTTCTTGCTTAACTTGTTGATTTAGGAAATATGTTGATAGAATGTGTAGATTGAATCCTTGATTACAACTATATCTTCCTGGAGCAAGTTTTAATTGTTGTACATGTAACACTTTACCAAACAGTAGATTATTCTATTTTATAATTCTTTAAAATTATGCATCTCTAGAAATCAATTTATATCTAACTTTTTCTTATATCTTCCTAAGTTTTAAGGATTGAACTTTTATGACCTAGAATATATTAAATCATATTGGAATTGTTTGTTTTGTAAAGGTTAGATTGCCCTCATTTGCAAAATACCTGATCCTGGTGTCTGTGGTAAAATTTTAAAAAGAGCAAAAATTGTGTCTCTTTTGCTCTTTCAATATACTTAGAGCTAGGAAAAGTGTCTGAAACTGGCATTCAGTAAACATTTGTTGAATAAAGGAAGCATTCTTTTATATGCTAAATACTTTATCCCATTAATTATTTAAAGTAATTCTCTAAGGTTTAGTAAGTATTGCTTCAGATGAGACAGATAAAGTTTAAAGAGGTTAAGAAATTCGCCATTGGTCATGAGAGTCTCTAAATGGTTGAGTTATGATTTAAACCCAAGTATGTCCGAAACTAAGGCCCATGATTTTAAATTCTGGGCCTTTTAGAAAAAAATTCTGCCACGTGCATTCATATTAATTATTACACTTATTTATTAATTTCCATATACTTTCTGAAGACACAAGTTCTCTGAACTTCCACATTTGTTCATAATACATTCCTCCAAAGCTATCCACTAAGTGAAATTTAGCACGTGCCATTATTTTAATGTATCCTTGATTTTTAAAATAAATTAAAAATAAATGAATAAACCTAAGCACTTAAAATTCAGCTTTGCTTTTACAATTTTGAATTAACCAGGAATCCATCCACATATGGAAATGTGCTTTCAGGGGAAAACAGGTTTATAACACTGAGGATCATATATCATACTCATTCACTAGCTCTTTTAAAGAGCTCAAGTTGATTGACTATACAAAAGAACTAAAGATAATCAGATGAGATTGAGCTAGGGGAATTATAAATTGCATTCAGAGAAAACTTTTCTACCAATCTTAACTATTATTCTGAGGAAAGATTTTGAAAATTAGATGCACAATGAATAATGGTAAAAAAAAAACCCCACAAAAAAATATGAGTGAGAATAAGAGAACAGATACATGTCATGTGTCTTAGCTTTCTTTCTTAGCTGAATCCATTATATTTAACAAACTATTCACATCAGCTTACAGTTATGCAGAAAGTTCCTGAATTTGTTGGCTATCCAACACAGTAAAGTACTTAATACTTTGTAAGCCTTTGAATCTTTTTTGAAAATGTCCCCTATTTACTACAAAATGGCGAGCAGCCTCATTTTGAGAACTTTAAATAAAATCAAACCATTCTCCTCCATTCAAGTTTGAAAATCTGTAAGTTTGATTTTTATTTTTAATTGACAAAGAATAGAAAACATTATAAACACTGTGGTGTAATCTTGCAATAATAGCAAATATAAAACTCATTAAAAATTTTTTTTCTCTTATGCCTGAAATAAAATAAATTGTTCTATTATATACTTCTTGGATTATACTTCAACAACATGCTTTGGATTATACTTTAAGAACATTTTGCAAAGAATTATTATAAACTTATTTCTATGTAAATAGAAGCTCCAGGTATAATTCCTTAAGTGCTGAGATGAATATATACCAAACAATGGCTTGAGTTGGAAAGAAATTATGACCTTTAAAAAATCTCAATAAATTACTATTATTTACAAACACCACAGGAAAGGGAATCTCAGCCCTATAACTGTGATTACTTTATAATAAAAGCAAAAATCTATAAAGAATTTATAATATTTACAGTGGCTGTAGATATTTGCATGTTAAAAATTTTAAGTAGGCAGTCAATAATCAGAATGAAAGCATGTTGTTAAAGTATAATCCAAGAAGTATATAATAGAACAATTTATTTCAGGCATAAGAAAAAAAAACTTTTTAATAAGTTTTATATTTGCTATTATTGCAAGATTACACCATGGTGTTTATAACAGTTTCTATTCTTTGTCAATTAAAAATCAAACTTATATAACTTAAAATTATGTGTGTTTGTTTAATGACTATAATTGTTGGGAATTTTTTAACTTTTAATTTTATTGGAGTATAGTTGATTTACAACATTGTGTTAGTTTCAGGTGTACAGCAAATTACTGGTTACAAAGAATGTTCAGAGAGGCATTGAGTAATATACATACTTTGAAAATAATTTCAAATTTGAATCTGAGTTCTTTTTATATTGTTATTAATTTTCTTTTATATTTTGTTATATTTTTATTTTCTATTATTATATAATAAGAAAATAGCATTTTTTTATTATAAAAAAATTTTGAGTTATCATTTTACAAAATAATGATGGATTATAGAAGATGCTAAATTAATACTTGGAGAAATATGTCATAATCTGTGGTTATTCACAGTGACATTTGACATTTCACATCTTCTTTTCCAACATTATTCTATTAAAAAGAATGTGATTGGGGCTTCCCTGGTGGCGCAGTGGTTGGGAGTCTGCCTGCCAATGCAGGGGACATGGGTTCGAGCCCTGGTCTGGGAAGATCCCACATGCCACAGAGCAACTAGACCCGTGAGCCACAACTACTGAGCCTGCGTGTCTGAAGCCTGTGCTCTACAACAAGAGAGGCCGCAACAGTGAGAGGCCCACGCACCGCGATGAAGAGTGGCCCCCACTTGCTGCAACTAGAGAAAGTTCTCACACAGAAACGAAGACCCAACACAGCCAAAAAATAAATAAATAAATACTTTTTTAAAAAAAGAATGTGATTATCCAATTATCTCTTTATACCAATGTGGACTCATGGATATTTATTTTATTCTATGAGTTGAGTCACACTACATTAAAATTATTTATATTAAAGTGGACTAGGGGAATAGCATATTCAAGAATTTATAGTTCTTTCCTATAATCATTTTTTTTGGAATACAAAATTTTCCCTATTTTGCCAAAAGTATCCCTGTCAAGCTAACTTCTTTGCAATTTTGTTATATAACAATTACTTTTGAGCATTTTCTTAGTTTTTGGTCAAAAAGATGTTATGAGTTTATCTTCTACATTGCTTATCCCAGCCCTAGTATCAGATCATCCTCCAAGAAGCCCTAGTTCCAGTCATTGTAGAAGGGCATTTAGACACCAAGATTGGAGTGTTAGATGTGCTCACTGCTATTGATATGTTACTACCTTCTCAGTGGACATAGCTAAGAAACAGGTGTATGTGTCTACATGCATCTAGTTTTCTTTCCACATCTATCTGTCTATATACCTATTTTAAAACTATTAGTACATATTGATATTTCTGATTTCATGAACATCACAGGGTTTCCTGGTTTTCTCCCTACTTTATTTATAACTCCTTTCTTCAACAACTGGTTTTTATTATCCACAAGATATTTAGTAATATGTTCAAATGTAGAATGCACAGGCCCTAGAAAATGAGCCCCATTTAATTAGATCAGGCAGTGGAGAAATTTATGCCACACATTATGGAAAGCAGTAAAGCGATAAGCTGGTAATTATGATAACATAATCAGTGGCTATTAGCTGAGTGTGATACCAAGAGTCATGAATAGCTTAACAATGAGATCAAGGAAAGACAGTCAAAGAGCATACAGCTCAAACCACTGTGATCCAAGGGTGTCCTGTCCAAGGCTACAATCTATAAAGAGCAATATCAGAAATTACATATTGCAGGAAAAATAGACTTTACTGAAATAGTCCAGCCAAGCAAGTAAACCAACAACAACACGTTCTAGCAGTGAGGTGTAAATAAGTATCCAGAGTTGCTACAATATATTATAAAAAATTCATGACATTCAAAGAAATAGGAATATGTGACTGTTACACAGTCATTTCCATTCAACACTGTAATGTTGATTGTACCAGGGCAACTAGACAAGATAAAGAAATAAAAGACACCCAAATTGCAAAGAATTAAAACTATCTGTATTTGCAAATAAAATCTTATGTGTAGAATATGTTAAGAAATCAGGTAAAAAATACCTCTAGAATCAATAAACAAGTTCATCAAGGTGTCAGAGTTCAAGATTAATAAAGAAAAATCAACCAGCAATGAAATATCGAAAAATGAAATAAACAATTCCATTTACAGGGGCATCAAAAAGAATAAAATACTTAGGAATACAGTTTAAAAGAGAAATGTAAAAATTGTATTCTGTAAACTCTAAAACATTGTTAAAAGAAATTAAAGACAATATAAATAAATGGAAAACATCCATGCTTATGGACCAGAATGTAACATCATTAAGATAGCAACAGTCCTTAATTTGTGGACTCAATGCAATGCATATCAAAATTATGAATGTCACTTTTTAAAATAGATATTGAAAAACTAATTCTAAAAAATTATATGGAAATTTAAGGGACACAGAATAACACAACTAATCTTGAAAAAAAAACAAAGCTGAAGCATTCATACATTCAAATTTCAAAACTTAATAGAGAGGTACAAGAATAAAGACAATGTGGTAGTTGCATAAGGATAGACATATAGATTAATGAAATACAATTGAGAGTCCAGAAATAGACCCATATATTCATGGCCAGTTGATTTTTAATCGGTGTGCCAAGGCAATTTAATGTGTGAAGAGAGTCTTTTCAAGAACTGGTACTGGACATGGGAGGTTGTGCAAGATGGCGGAGTAGAAGGACGTGTGCTCACTCCCTCTTGCAAGAGCACTGGAATCACAACTAACTGCTAAACAATCATCGATAGGAAGACACTGAAATTCACCAAAAAATATACCCCACATCGAAAGACAAAGGAGAAGCCGCAATGAGATGGTAGGAGGGGCGCAATCACAATAAAATCAAATCCCATAACCACTGGGTGGGTGACTGACAAACTGAAGAACAATTATACGACAGAAGTCCACCCACTGGAGTGAAGGTTCTGAGCCCCACGTCAGGCTTCCCAACCTGGGGGTCCAGCAATGGGAGGAAGAATTCCCAAAGATGGAAGGCTAGTGGGATTTGATTGCAGGACTTTGACAGGACTGGGGGAAACACAGACTCCACTCTTGGAGGGCACACACAAAGTAGTGTGTGCATCAGAACCCAGGGGGAAGGAGCAATGACCCCACAGGAGACTGAACCAGACCTACCTGCTAGTGTTAGAGGGTCTCCTGCAGAGGTGGGGGGCAGCTGTGGCTCACTGTGGACACAAGGACACTGGCAGCAGAAGTTCAGGAAGGTACTCTACTCCTCGGCATGAGCCCTCCTGGAGTCCACCATTAGCCCCACCAAAGAGCCTGTAGGCTCCAGTGCTGGGTTGCCTCAGAACAACCAACCAACATGGAGGGAACTCAGCACCACTTATTAGCAGACAAGTGGATTAAAGTTCTACTGAGCTCTGCCCACCAGAACAATACCTAGCCCTACCCACCACCAGTCCCTCCCATCAGGAAGCTTGCACTAGCCTCTTAGATAGCCTCATCCACCAGAGGGCAGATAGCAGAAGCAAGAAGAACTACAGTCCTGCAGCCTATAGAAAAAAAATCACATTCACAGAAAGATAGACAAAATGAAAAGGCAGAGGACCATGTACCAGATGAAGGAACAAGATAAACCCCCAGAAAAACAACTAAGTGAAGTGGAGATAGGCAACCTTCCAGCAAAAGAATTCAGAATAATGATAGTGAAGATGATCCAGGACCTCAGAAAAAGAATGGAGGTAAAGATTGAGAAGATGCAAGAAATGTTTACCAAATCCTAGAAGAATTAAAGAACAGAGATGAACAATACAATAACTGAAATGAAAAATACACTGGAAGGAATCAATAGCAGAATAACTGAGGCAGAAGAACGGATAAGTGACCTGGAAGACAGAATGGTGGAAATCACTGCCATGGAACAGAATAAAGAAAAATGAATGAAAAAAATGAAGACAGCCTAAGAGACCTCTGGGACAACATTAAACACACCAACATTCACATTATAGGGGTCTGAGAAGGAGAAGAGAGAAAGGACCCGAGAAAATATTTGAAGAGATTATAGTCAAAAACTTCCTTAACATCAGAAAGTAAATAGCCAGCCAAGTCCAGGAAGTGCACAGAGTCCCAGGCAGGATAAACCCAAGGAGAAACATGCCGAAACACATAGTAATCAAATGGACAAAAATTAAAGACAAATAAAAATTATTAAAAGCAACAAGGGAAGAAAACCAAATAACATACAAGGGAACTCCCATAAGGTTAAAAGCTGATTGCTCAGCAGAAATTCTACAAGCCAGAAGGAGTGGCATGATATAATTAAACTGATGAAAGGGAAGAACCTACAACCAGGATTACTCTACCCAGCAAGGATCAAATTCAGATTTGATGGAGAAATCAAAAGCTTTACAGACACGCATAAGCTAAGAGAATTCATCACCACCAAACCATCTCTACAACAAATGCTAAAGGAACTTCTCTAAGTGGGAAACACAGGAGAATAAAAGGACCTACAAAGACAAACCCAAAGCAATTAAGAAAATGGTAATAGGAACATACATATCAATAATTAACTTACATGTGAATGGATTAAATGCTCGAACCAAAAGACATAGAACTGGCTGAATGGATACAAAAACAAGACCTGTATATATGCGGTCTACAAGAGACCCACTTCAGACCTAGGGACTCATACAGTCTGAAAGTGAGGGGATGGAAAAATATATTCCATGCAAATGGAAATCAAAAGAAAGATAGAGTAGTAATACTCATATCAGATAAAATAGACTTTAAAATAAAGACTGTTACAATAGAAAAGGAAGGACACTACATAATGTTAAAGGGATCAACCCAAGAAGAAGATGTAACAATTATAAATATATATGCATCCAACATAGGAACACCTCAATACATAAGGCAAATAGTAACAGCTATAAAAGAGGAAATCGACAGTAACACAATAATAGTGGGGGCCTTTAACACCTAACTTACACCAATGGATAGGTCATCCAGACAGAAAATTAATAAGGAAACACAAGCTTTAAAGGACACAATAGACCAGATAGATATAATTGATATTTATAGGACATTCCATCTGAAAACAGCAGATTACTCTTTCTTCTCAACTACACACAGAACATTCTCCAGAATGGATCACATCTTGGGTAAAAAACCAAGCCTTTGTAAATTTAAGAAAATTGAAATCATATCAAGCATATTTTCTGACCACAATGCTATGAGATTAGAAATAAATTACAGGGAATAAATCATATAAAACACAAACACATGGAGGCTAAACAACACGTTACTAAATAACCAAGAGATCACTGAAGAAATCAAGGATGAAATCAAATAATACCTAGAGACAAATGACAATGAAAACACGATGATCCAAAACCTATGGGATGCAGCAATAGCAGTTCTAAGAGGGAATGTTATAGCAATACAATCCTATCTCAAGAAGCAAGAAAAATCTCAAATAAACAATCTAAACTTACACCTAAAGCAATTAGAGAAAGAAGAACAAAAACCCCTAAGTTAGCAGAAGGAAAGCAATCATAAACATCAGATCCCAAATAAATGAAAAAGAAATGAAGGAAATGATAGCAAAGATCAATAAAACTAAAAGGTGGTTATTTGAGAAGATAAACAAAATTGATAAACCATTAGCCAGAGTCATCAACAAAAAGAGGGAGAGTACTCAAATCAATAAAATTAGAAATGAAAAAGGAGAAGTTAAAACGGACACCACAGAAATACAAAGGATCACAGGAGACTACTACAAGCAACTCTGCCAGTAAAATGGACAACCTGGAAGAAATGGACAAATTCTTAGAAAGGTATAACCTTCCAAGACTGAAGCAGGAAGAAATAGAAAATATGAACAGACCAATCACAAGTAATGAAATTGAAACTGTGATTAAAAATCTTCCAACAAACAAAAGTCCAGGACCAGAGAGCCTCACAGGTGAATTGTATCAAACATTTAGAGAAGAGCTAACACCTATCCTTCTCAAATTCTTCCAAAAAATTGCAGAGGAAGTAACACTCCCAAACTCATTCTATGAGGGCACCATAACCCTGATACCAAAACCAGACAAAGATACTACAAAAAAAGAAAATTACAGACCCATATCACTGATGAATATAGATGCAAAAATCCTCAACAAAATACTAGCAAACAGAATCCAACAGCACATTAAAAGGATGGTACACCATGATCAAGAGGAATTTATCTCAGTGATGCAAGGATTCTTCAATATGCAAAACAAACAATGTGATACACCACATTAACAAACTGACATAAAAACCATATGATAATCTCAATAAATGCAGAAAAAGCTTTTGACAAAATTCAACACCCATTTATGATAGAAACTCTCTAGAAAGTGGGCACAGAGGGAACCTCCCTCAACATAATAAAAGCCATATATGACAAACCCACCAAAAACATCATTCTCAATGGTGAAAAACTGAAAGCATTTCCACTAAGATCAGGAACAAGACAAGGATGTCCACTCTCACCACTATTATTCAACATAGTTTTGGAAGTCTTAGCCCCAGCAATCAGAGAAGAAAAAGAAATAAGCGGAATACAAATTGGAAAAGAAGAAGTAAAACAGTAACTGTTTGCGGATAACATGATACTGTACATAGAGAATCCTAAAGATGCCACCAGAAAACTATTAGAGCTAATCAATGAATTTGGTAAAGTTGGAGGATACAAAATTAATGCACAGAAACCTCTTGCATTCATATACACTAACAATTAAAGATCAGAGGGTGAAATTAAGGAACAATCCCATTCACCATTGCAACAAAAAGAATAAAATACCTAGGAATAAACCTACCTAATGAGGTAAAAGACCTGTACTCAGAAAACTGTAAGACATTAATGAAAGAAATCAAAGATGACACAAACAGATGAAGAGATATACCATATTCTTTGATTAGAAGAATCAGTATTGTGGAAATGACTATACTACCCAAAGCAATTTACAAATTCAACGCAATCCCTATCAGAGTACCAATGGCTTTTTTTTTTTTTTTACAGAACTAGAACAAAAAATCTTAAAATTTGTATGGAGACAGAAAAGACCCCAAAGAGCCAAAGCAATCTTGAGAAAGAAAAACGGAGCTGGAGGAATCAGGCTCCCTGATTTCAGGCTATACTACAAAGCTACAGTAATCAAGACAATACGGTACTGGCACAAAAACAGAAATATAGATCAATGGAACAGGATAGAAAGCCCAGAGATAAACCCATGCACCTATGGTCAACTAATCTATGACAGAGGAGGGAGAATATACAATGGCGAATATACAGTCTCCTCAATAAGTGGTGCTGGGAAAACTGGACAGCTACATGTAAAAGAATTAAATTAGAACACTCCCTAACACCATACACAAAAATAAACTCAAGATATATTAAAGACCTAAATGTAAGACTGGACACTATAAAGCTCTGAGAGGAAAACATAGGAAGAATACTCTTTGACATAAATCACAGCAAGGTCTTTTTTGACCCACCTCCTAGAGTAATGGAAATAAAAATAAACAAATGGGACCTAATGAAACTCAAAAGCTTTTGCACAGCAAAGGAAACTATAAACAAGACGAAAAGACAACCCTCAGAATGGGAGAAAATATTTGCAAACAAATCAATGGACAAAGGATTAATCCCCAAATACATAAATAGCTCATAGAGCTCAATATCAACAAAACAAATAACCCAATCAAAAAATGGGCAGGAGACCTAAATAGACATCTCTCCAAAGAAGATGGCCAAGAGGCAATGAAAATATGCTCAACATCACTAATTATTAGAGAAATGCAAATCAAAACTACAGTGAGGTTCACCTCACACCAGTTAGAATGGCCATCATCAGAAAATCTAGTAATAACAAATACTGGAGAGGGTGTGGAGAAAAGGGAACCCTCTTGCACTGTTGGTGGGAATGTAAATTGATACAGCCACTATGGAGAACAGTATCGAGGTTCCTTATAAAACTAAAATAGAATTACCATATAATCCAGCAATCCCACTACTGGGCATATACCCAGAGAAAACCATAATTCAAAAAGATACATGTACCCCAATGTTCATTGCAGCACTATCTACGATAGGCAGGTCATGGAAGCAACCTAAGTGTCGATTGACAGACGAATGGATAAAGAAGATGTGGTACATATATACAATGGAATATTACTCAGCCATAAGAAGGAACGAAACTGGGTCATTTTTAGAGATGTGGATGGACCTAGAATCTGTCATACAGAGTGATGTAAGTCAGAAACAGAAAAACAAATATCATATATTAACACACATATGTGGAATCTAGAAAAATGGTACAGATGAACCGGTTTGCAAGGCAGAAATAGACAGGGATGTAGAGAACAAATGTATGGGCACCAAGGGGGCAAAGCGTTGGGGGATGGGGGGGTGAATTAGGAGATTGAGATTGAAATGTATACACTAATTTGTATAAAACAGATAACTAATAAGAACCTGCTGTATAAAAATAAAATTAAATTAAGTGAAAACCAAAAAAAAATTTTTAAATAAACGCATAGGAAAACAGAAAAAAAAAAAAAAGAACTGGACCAACTGAATATCCACATGCAAAACAACAGATTGGACCCCTTCCTTACAGCATAAAAAATTAACTCCAAATGGTTAAAGACCTAACTGTAAAATCTAAACTCTAAACCTAAATTCTAAAACTACAGAAATATTAGGAAAAAGTTAGGTCTAAATCTTCATGACCTTGGGATAAGCAATGGCTTCTTAATTATGACATCAAATCCACAAGTGAAACAATAATAAATAAAATGGACTTAATCAAAATTATAATTTAATATGCTGTAAACAACACCCTAAGAAAGTAAAAAGAGGGAAGTGAAGTCACCAAGATGATGACATACGTCATTTCTAACATTGCTGCCCATTCACAAGAACAACTAATAACTGTTTATGGACAAGACACTATGGAGAGAATTTTAGAACATGAGGGTAAGGCTGAAACACCCCCTGTACCACAGACACCAAGACAGACCACATTAGAAGGTAAGAGGAGTGGCTGTATGTGACCTCATTGCCCCTCCCCCAGTCCAGTGCAGTGCAGCACCACTCCAAGAAGTCTCCCCTGAGCCTGCAGTTTCTCCAGTGTGAAAAGAGAGCCCTGGGTGGACATACAGCTTGCCCAGCATTGTGGGTCACTTCCTGACAGCCCCTACTCCAGTCTAACCCCACTAGGGTTGCAGGAGAATGTACAGAGCTTGACCACTGGGAATCTGATTGCACCAACCAGCACTCAGGTCTTGGCAGACAGAATTCCTACATGCAGCACCCAAACTGTAGTCCAACCAGCAGCTCTGCTCATCTGAAGATCCAACTTGTGGCACAGTCCGACCAGTGAACACAGCAGTGTGCAGGTCTGTCTGATTCTGGTCCTCAAACAGTCTTTTTTGACCTGTAACCTGGTCTGCCTCTGCCAGTTAGGGGAGCTGAGTCATCTGTGCCAATTGTTCAGTGTAGCTTCAGGCTGCTCCCAACCAGAAAACCTGATCAGGAAAACCAGGGAGACTTCTTGGAGTTGGACCCTCCAACCCACCTAGGCAGAGGAGCTCAGATATAGCCCCTCCCACTGGTAAGTGAAGCTCCCAGCCCCGCTCAACTGGAAAGCCTGGTCAGAACAACCTGGAAAGCTGTGTAATATAGCAGCTGTCAAGCAGACAGACCAACAGGCAGAGCTCATAGTCTACACAGCAAGGACAGGGAACTTGGGGCACAGGTTGGCTTGAGCCAAGACCACTAACAAAGAGTCTTGCCTGCCTTGAAGCTGGTTCTCCTCCTGTGCCTAGGCAGGGAAACTAATTCATAGTCTTGCCCAATACTGAATACAGCCTTCAACTGCCCAACCAAGGAACCTAAACAGAGCACACAAGTAGCTGTGGAACTTGAACAGAAAGCCTAGCCTGTGGCTTTCCCCATCTGCAAAGCAAAACCAGTGGCCTCATCTGATGAGAGAATTCAGTACACAGTCTTACTTGATTCAAGTCCCAAAACAATGAACTGTGCCACCAGGACAGAGAAGCTAATTCAGTGCCCCACCAGCAGCTGAAATAATACCTAGTCCTGACTGTCTAGTAAGTCTGACCAGAAAACACAGGCAACTTCAAAGTACAGCCTACAGCCCTGCTTGGGCAGGGAATCAAGCCTGCAGTCCTATCTAACTCTTCTCAGCAAGCATCAGTCAGCCTGCCAATTTAAGTGCTTGAGCAGTGGCCTTGCTAAAATATAGACCCTGACAGCAAGCCACTTCTTCCCAAAGATATTACTATCAGACACATCTAGAAACCCAGCTGAGCTGACTGATTAAGAACCGTCTCTAACGAAGCAAATCGGTAAAGTCTGGAAGAGAGACTGCTTATTAAAATACACAAATACCAACTTAAGGAATAAAAGATTATGAAAAATCAGGTAAACATGACATCACTGAAGAAAACTAGTAAAGCTTCAATAACTGACCCTAAAGAAATGGAAATCTATGAGGTAGCAAACAAAGAATTCAGAATAATCCCCTTAAAGGAAATTTAGTGATCTACAAGAAAACACAGACAGACAACTGAACAAAATTAGGAAAATAATGCATAAACAAAATGAGAAGTTCAACAAAGAAACAGAAACCATAAAAAAAGACAAACCCTAGAAATGAAAACTATAATGACTGAACTCAAGAATTCTATACAGAGCTTCAACAACAGACTCAACCATTCAAAGGAAAGAATCAATGACTTGGAAATTATTCGGTCAGAGGAGAAAAAAAAAAAAATGAAAAAATCCTGTGGGATTTGTTTGACAAAATCAAAAGAAACAATACATTAATGGAATTCCAGAGGAGAAAAATAAAGGGAAAAGGACAATTGGTATATTTAAAGCAGGACTGGTGGAAAACCAGCCAAACCTGGGGAAACAGACATTCAATCTATGAGGCCCAAAAGTCCCCAGAGAGGTTGACCCCAAATAGGGCTACCCTGAGACATTATCATTAAATCATCAAAAGTCAAGGACAAAGGAATGCAGCAAGAGAGAAGAGACAAGTTACATACAAGGGAACCCCCCATAAAACATCAGCAGATTTCTCAACAGAAAATTTTCAGGCTAGGAGAAAATGAGATGATATATTCAAAATATTGAAAGAAAAAATGTCAACCAAGAATTCTATACTCAGCAAAGCTGTCTTTCAGAAATAAAAAAGATATAAAGTCTTTCCTGAACAAACAAAAGCTGAGGGAGTTCATCACAACTAGACCTGACTTAAGAGAAATGCTCAAGTAAGTCCTTTGTGTGGAACTAAAAGGACACTAATTGACATCATACAAACATAAGAAGGCACCGTAAAACTCACTGGTAATGGTAAATATATAGTCAAAGATATATTTTGTAATATGATAACAGTAGTACCTAATTCACTTACAAGTCTAGTTTAAAAGTTATAAAACAAACGTAGTAAAAATAACCATAAATACAATAATCCATTATTAGCTATTTGATAATTATACAAAAGAATATGATAAAGAAGTCAAAGCATACTGATACCAAAATACATCAAAACACAAAGAAAGACAGCAAACTAGGAAACAAGCAACACTGGATCTATAGAATAACCAGAAAACAATGAACAAAATGGCAATAATAAGTTCTTACCTATCAATAATTACTTTAAATATAAATGGATTATATTCTTTAATCAAAGACATAGAATGGCTGAATAGATATTAAAACAAGAGCCAACAATATGATGCCTACAAGAGATTCAATTTAGCCTTAAAAATACACATAGATGAGAATGAGGAATGGAAATAGTTCAAGATAATGGTAACCAAAAGAAAAAAGTAGGAGTAGCTATACTTATAGCAGAAAAAAAAATTGAACTTAAACTAAAAATGGTAAAAAGAGACTAAGAGCTCATTGTATAATGATAAAGATGTCATTCCACCAAGAAGACGTAAAAATTGTAAATATTTATGCTCCCAACACTGGATCACCTAAATATATTAAGTAAAACATAACAGATTTAAAAGGAGAAATAAACAGTAATACAATTATAGTCAGGGACTTTAATATCCATTTGTCATCCAGACAGACAGTAAGGAAGCAGTGGATGTGAACAACAAGATAGACCAAATGTACCTTGAAGAGATATAAAGAACATTTTGTCCACAAACAGAAGAATACACATTCTTCTCAAGTGCACATGTAACATTTTCTAGGAGAGACCATATGTTAGACCACAAAGAGGTCTTAGCAAATTCAAGAAGACTGAAATAATACTAAATATGTACTCTGACCACAATGGTCAATAGCAAGAGGAAAAATGGAACATTCAGGAACACATGGATATTGAACTCTCCTGAACAACCAAGAGATCAAAAATAAATAAATAAATGAAGGGGGACTTCCCTGGCGGTCCAGTGGTAAAGAATCTGCCTTCCAATGCAGAGGATGCAGGTTTGATCCCTGGTCAGGGAACTGAGATCCCACATGCTGTGGGGAAACTAAGCCCACGCGCCACAACTACTGAGCTCGCACGCCTCAACGAGAGAGCCCGCGTGCCACAAACTACAGAGCCCATGCACTCTGGACCCCGCGCGCCACAACTACAGAGCCCACATGCCCTGGAGCCCATGTGCCACAACTAGAGAGAGAAAAAACCCCACACATTACAACTAGAGAGAGGCCCATGCACCACAACTAGAGGGAAGCCCCCGAGCCACAACGAAAGATCCCACACGCCTCAACGAAGACCCTGAATGCCACAGCTAAGACCTGACGCAGCCAAAAACAATAAAGGACAAATAATAAATGAAGTGAAAATAAAAAAGTATCTGAGACAAATGAAAATAGAAACACAACATACCAAAACATATGGATGCAGCAAAAATTGTTCTAAAGAAGGAAAAGGCCTATATTAAGAAACAAAAATGACCTCAAACAAAGAAGCTAAATCTATGCCTTAAGGAAGTAGAAAAAGAAAAATAAAGTGAGCACAAATGTAGCAGAAGGAATATAATAATTAAGATTAGAGCATGAATAAATAAAAGAAAAAATATTAACAAAAGTTGGTTCTACAAACGATAAACAAAATTGAAAAACCTTTCGTTAGCCTAATAAGGGTAGAAAGAGAGAGAAAATAAGTCAACAAAATTATAAATGAAAAAGGAAACATTAAAACTAATATCACAGGGCTTCCCTGGTGGCACAGTGGTTGAGAGTCTGCCTGCCGATGCAGGGGACACAGGTTCTTGCCCCAGTCTGGGAAGATCCCACATGCCACGGAGCAGCTAGGCCCATGAGCCATGGCCGCTGAGCCTGCGCTCTGCGATGGGAGAGGCCACAACAGTGAGAGGCCTGTGTACCAAAAAACAAACAAACAAAAACTAATATCACAGAAATACAAAGGATCATAAGAAGCTGCTAAGGTAACTATATGCCAACAAACTGGACAAACTAGAAGAAATGGAAAAACTCTTAGAAACATAAAACTTACCAACACTGAATAAGGAAGAAATAGAAAATATGAATAGACCAATTATAAGTAAAGATATTGAATCAATAATTTAAAATCTCTGAATGAAGGAAAGCTTAGGACCAGATTAATTAACTGGTGAATTTTACCAAACATTTAAAGAAGAATTCACACCAATTCATTTCAAACCCTTCCAAAAATCTGAAGAAGAGGAAACACCCCCAACTCATTTTATGAGGCCAGCATTAACCTAACACCAAAGACAGAAAAGAACATGGCAAGAAAACTACAGGCCAATACCCTTGATGAATATAAATGCAAAAATTCTCAATAAAATGCTAAGAAAACTGAGTTCAACAGCACATCAAAAGGATCATTTACCATGATCAAGTGGGATTTATCTTTGTGATGCAAGGATGGTTCAACATATGCAAACCAATGTGATACATCAAATTAATAGAATGAAAGGAAAAAATCATATGATCATCTCAATAGATGCAGAAAAAGCATTTTACAAAATTCAACATCTCTTTATGATAAACTTGTTAACAAATTAGGTATAGAAGGAACACACCACTACATAATAAAGGCCATATATGAAAGCTCATAGCTAACATCATATTCAATGATGAAACGTTGAAAGCTTTCCCACTAATATGAGGAAGAAGTCAAGGATCCCCACCATCACCACTACAGTTCAACACAATACTGGAAGTCTTAGCCAGAACAATTAGGCCAGAAAAAGAAATAAAAGACATCCAAATTGGAAAGGGAGGAGTAAAATTGTCTCTATTTACAAACAACATGGTTTTATACAGAGAATATCCTAAAGACTCCACCAAAAAACTTAGATCCTTTCAAAAAATTCAGTAACGTTGAAGGATACAAAACAAACATAAAAAATCAGTTGTGTTTTATACACTAACAACAAAGTACCTTTAAAGGAAATAAAGAAAATGATCTCATTTACAATAGCATCAAAAACAATAAAATACATGGGAATAAATTTAACAAGGAGGTGAAAGATCATTATACTGAAAACTATAAAACACTGATGAAAGAAATCAAAGAAGACACAGATAAATGGAAATGTATACCATGTTCACAGACCAGAAGAATTAATATTGTTAAAATGTCTATACTACCAAAAGCCATTTATGAGTTCAGTGCAATTTCTATCAAGATCTCAGTGGCATTTTTTACAGAAGTAGAATAAACGATCCTAAAATTTTTTTTGGAACCACAAAAACCCCCAAAAGCCCCAGCAATATTGAGAAAGAAGAATGAAGCTGGAGGTATTATGCTTTCTGATTTCAAATTATATTAAAAAGCCATACTAATCAAAATAATATCCTATTGGCATAATTACAGTCATATAGATCAACGGAACAGAATAGAGAGCCCAGAGATAAACCCATGTGTATATGGTTAATTTATAACAAAAGAGCCAAGAATATACAATGAGGAAAAAAAAGTCTCTTTGATAAATGATGTTGGGAAAACTGGACAGCCATATGAAAAATAATGAAATTGGACCCCAATCTCACACTATATACAAAAATTAATTCAAAGTCTATGACAGACTTGAACACAGGACTTGAAATCATAAAAATCCTAGAAGAAAACACAGGGGCTATGCTCCTTGAAATTGGTCATGGTGATGATTTTCTGGATCTTATACCAAAAGCAAAGGCAACAAACTCAAAAATAGACAAATGACACTACATCAAACTATGTACAGCAAAGTAAACCATCAACAAAATGAAAAGTCAACTTATTGAATGGGAGAAAACATTTGCAAATCATGTATGTGATCAGGGGTTAATATCCAAAATATATAAAAATCTATTATAAATCAATGGCAAAACCCAAAAAATCCAAATAAAAATTGGATAGAAAATGAATAGATATTTTTGCAAAGAAGACATACAGATGGTCAACAGGTACATGAAAAGATGCTCTATATCACTGATCATTAGGGAAAAGCAAATGAAAACCATAATGAGGTATCTCACACCTGTCAGAATGTCCATCATCAAAAAGAACTCAAATACCAAATGTTGGCAAGGATGTGGAAAAAAGGGCACCCTTGTACACTGTTGGTGGGAATGTAGATTGGTGCAGCCACTATGGAAAACAGTATGGAGGTTCCTCAAAAAACTAAAAATAGAACCACCGTATGTTCCAGCAGTTCCATTCCTGGATTATTACCCAGAAAAAATGGAAATGCTAATCCAAAAGGACGTGCACCACAATGTTTGTAGCAGCACTATTTACAATAGCCAAGACACGGAAGCAACCCAAGTGCCCATTAACAGATGATTGTATCAAGAAGATGTGATACACACAGGCACACACACACACAATGGAATATTACTCAGCCATAAAAAAGAATGAAATACTGCTATTTGCAGCAATGTGGATGGATCTGAGTAGTATAGTGCTTAGTGAAATAAGTCAGACAGAGAAAGACAAATACTGTATGTTATCACTTATATGTGGAATCTAAAAAACAAAACAAATGAATGAATATAACAAAACAAAACCAGACTCACAGATATAGAGAACAAACTAGTGGTTACCATGGGGAGAGGAAAGTTGAAGGGGCAAGATAGGGGTACAGGATTAAGAGGTAAAAAATAATATGTGTAAAATAAATAAGCTACAAGGATATGTTGTATATCACAGGGAATATAGCCAATATTTTATAATAACTTTAAATGGAGTATAATCTATAGAAATTTTGAATCACTACGTTGTACAGCTGAGAGTAATATAATATAGCAAATCAACTATACTTCAATTTAAAAAAACACCATGGGACAGAAAAGAAATCTCAATAGAAATAAAAAACTCTTCTGACCTAAATGAAAATGAAAACTCAACTTATCACAAAGGGGTTCAACAAAAACAGTGCTTACAATGAAATATAGCACTGAATGCATATATTAGAAAATAGGTCAAGAACTTAATAATCTAAACTTCTACATTAGAAAATTAAAGAAATACACCAAATTAAATCCAAAGTAAGCAGTAAAAAAGAAAACGCAAATTAGAACAGAAATTGATGAAACTGAAAAGAGAAAATCAATTTTAAAAATCAGTAAAATGAAAGGAGGTAGGGAGGATTTTAAAAGTAAATGTGTTTGTATAAAAAAGCTTATTTGGATAAGTTCACATCCAATATATTGTTTTATGTATGTATATAAATGCACACACACAACACTAATTTGTCTAGCAATTTATGAAATCAGTAGAAGTTAACATACTGTGACATGCATAATCACAAGATGCATTTGTTTAACTAGACAATACTGTCTTGAAAATCAGAATTATATTTTTATTGAATTATGCTTAACTTTTACAACCTCAGATTTTATTGAAAAATACAATATTAAAAAACTTAATGAATTCTGATATATTATTTGTTATAGGGGTGTTTAGAAGACATGACCATTGTATCATTCAATGTTCCATCTTATATTCCACAAAAGAAACTAAGTGCAGTAAGAATTTTACTTCTCCTATGAAATATATATGTCTATTTTCAACAATGAAATTAACATGATTGGTCCTATTTCTTTTTTCTTTGCTTTGGCCCTAGGAAGCTTAAAAATAAATATGTTTCGGTGTTGGTAAAGTACAGGACTACTCACATAAATATATCATTGATAATTTTCCAGACTTTTATTTCAATTCTGTCATCCTAATTTTATTTAATACTTATGTATTAACCATATATGCATATATATTCAATATGTAATTTGTATATTGAATAATATATTAATCTAAGCCTTATTTATAAGAGCAGGGAAGAGTTTAATAAATGATATTGATATCCTCGATTTGATGGACTTTTAAATACTAAGAAATTTTTATAGATGGTTAACTTAATAATTTTATGGCATCTCAATTCACAGCATCAATACCATATACAGCATTTTAACAATATTATAAACTTCCTTAACTCCACACTTTTTAATGATGTCGATTAAATTTTAAATTTCTAGCAAGTTGCAGTTGCCACTAAATCAATATTGAAGATTAAAATGCCATTAAGTTTTAAACAATATATCAGACATTAACTTCTATTTAGAATAGTTCAAGGATTATTGTTTTAATAATGTGTCCAATAAGAGTATAATTCTTTACAGGAAATACTAACTTACTGGAATGTTGTTTTTTATGCCAGTACAAATATAGAACACTGAATTAAATTCATATATTTATACAAATCTTTTTCTATCGATCAAGAAAATCAATAGAATATGCTTAAACCATTAATCTGTAAAGCCCTTAATTAACTACGTAGGCCATATTTCACATGATAATATTAACAATATTTGATCTGAGCTGGAAAACGGGCCCCATTCTTCCTAATGCTTTGCACAGTAAGTGACTTATGATGTCTTTTACTCTTTCCAGTACCAATAAACTAAAATATGCAACTTTCTATTAGATTATTGACTGTATGTTTTCATGTACAACTTCGAAAATAAGGCCAAAACTGTGGGAATGGGAAACATAGACCTAACATTCACATTCACATTCATGAGATTCATGGGAAAGTGAGACTGGAAGCAATCAGGAAAACAACAGAGTTCTTTTTCGCTACTAAGCAGACTTGGAATTTATACCATCGAATGATAACAAACATGTTATGAAGGGCTCAGTTCTACCTTCCCCAGGAAAGGATAGTGGCATCACCTGTGCAGATACGGCCTAAGATGAAAAAGGTAGGCATTGAATGTACACAGTCATCAAGACATAGTAAAAGAACAACTGTACTTATTTTCAAAAAATAATCACTTTGAAAAAAAATTCCTTTCAAGGGAGTGAGACACAGGCTTTCTTTGCCTCTCTCATGATAATCTGTATTATAAAACTAAGTGGAGCCAATGACAGGAAAATCTAAACAAGGAATACTCTGTGTATTATAAATGTTTGGGGAATTTTCAACATGGAAATATTCCTATGTTCATGATTTGTCAAGCTCACGAAATTTATTGGCAAAGCTTTTTTTCCTACAATCTAATCCAGGTATTAGAAATTCCCCTAAGTAATTAAAGAATGCTTAAGAAAAAAATGCAAGAAGTAGCTGGAGTTTTAAGGTTGATTATCACTTTAAAAAAGTATATTTTAATACAATTTTTAAAATTGAATATTTAAACTCTTTGAGCTTAATCTGGAATAAAGGTTAATACCAATTTCAGTAACCCTACAATCCATTCAGATTTTCTCTAAGTAATTATTTGCAACAATTTATATGACAAAATATTTAGGAGAATTTTTTTTTTGGTAATTGAAAATAAAGTGTGTCTTGATGAGATGATGTTATCAGTCCACTTTGGGGCATATATTCAACAAGATGTACAACACTAGAGTCTGATGCCATAGACCCCTTAAAGACCATTTATCACACACAAGCTTGGTATACTAAGCTAACCACCAGCTTCATCTTTTTACCATCTTGAGTAGTGGAGCCTTAGATTTGTAGGATACTGCATGCCAGACGGAGTACTACCAAATACTATACGCTTACCAGTCTCATTACTGAATATCGGAACCAGATCGGGGAGACACCCTCAGGCAACCAATTTGTCTTAACTTAGAATAAAGAGAGAAACATAAATAGAGATAGCCCAAGGTCTAGAAAACAAGTTGGTGACAGATAGGTGTAGAAAATAGATTTCCTGACACGTAGGTCAATGCTTTCTATTGCATTTTCATGTTGCCTAGTAGTATGGAGTATTAAAAATTGTGAATAAAAAAGATTTCTAGATTTAAAAAATCTAATTTTCTTCTTTTTTAATTAATGCATTCCAGAAAAGAAAACATGGAACATTTCTGTAGGCCACTTTGTTTTTTCACTATTTATTCTTTATTATGTGTGTTGTAAAAGAAAAAATATAAAACAAAATATTTTAAGTAATAAAAGCATTCTCCTCTCCCTCTTGGCCCCTGTATCCCAGCCTCAGAAGTAACCACAGTTAACAATTCTTTCCGGATTCTTCAAGACAGTCCCCTTGGCATATATACATTTTTTAAATTTCACAACTTATATCAGCTCTTAACTCACTTGATACATTGAATTAACTTTATTGTGTCCATCTCCCTATGTCCATACCTATGGTTTTATGTTCTGTCTATTACATGATTGCATTTGATTGTACAAGTACATCCTAGTTAATTAACAGGCTCTGATTAGTGGACAGTGGGTCTTACGTTAGCTGGGAATGTCTTTGGCAGCAAAATGGAACTGCCAAGTATATTATTCTTTTAAAAAGTGCCTTTTTTCTATAACAAAAAGTCTCTAGGTGAACATTTGGCAGCTTTGCTTTAGTACCTCCATAAAGTCAGTACAGGTGTCTATGATTCTTTTACCCTTTGTCCTCATAGTTACAAAAGGTCTTCCCCAGGCCATCATCACACCCACATCCAAATTGTCTGTCTCTTTCATGAGGAAAATGAGAACTTTTCCCAGTGCTGGCTTAACACATTTCTGCTTACATCTCATTGCCAGAAAGATATGAAATGGCCACTCCTGGTGGCAGGGGAGGTGGGCAAAGGAAGTAATGAATTCAATTAAATGAGCAAGGGGTTGGAATTTTTATTGAGTTAGTCAAATAATGGTGTTTTTTCATGAGTTGTTCTCATTTTTCCATACATTTCCACAATGAATATCTTGTGTCCTTATGTGGAAATAGCTGTATGACAAATTTCTTATAATGAGACAGAAAAATTGAAGAAATAGGAGAAAGTGAAAACAGAAAGAAAGGACGGGAAGAAACAAAGAGGAGGGAGGTAAGAGAAGAAAGGAGGAGGGGAGGGAAGAGAAAAAATGGAAGATAAATTAAGGAACTGGAGGAAAATAGTTGAGTTCAGCATAAAAAGAGGTAAAATACCTGACTAACTATTTCATCCATGTGTTTACTTTCAGGAGAAGTAAGCTGTCTACTGCCCCAAAGTCACCACCTGCTAAACTGTTCCTTCTTGCTAATACTTCTGTATCCACCCTTTTGGTGGAGCACTGTATGGTATTCAGATAAATGCAAATTAAAATAAATATGAAATATAATTTTATACCCATCAGGAAGGCAAAACTTAAAAACCAAAAAAACTGTCATCACTGGTAAACAAATGGGGAAAAAGGCACACTCCTTCCCATTTGGTAAAAAGAGTAAGTGTCAAAGATTTCTTGAAAAGAACTCTGACAATGTATTTTAAATAAATAGATGATAGATAGATGACAGATAGATAGATAGATAGACAGACAGATAGATAGACTTAGATCAATGCCCTCATACATTCTTAGGGATCTATCCCTTAGAAAGGAATTATTATGAAATAATACATTAACTAGGATATTTATTAAATCATTCTTCATAATCGTAAAAATGGCAACAAAGTGAATTTTTTCTTATAGTAAATGGTCCATAATGTACATCCATACCATAAAATGTGTCTATTAAAATTAGACAAGATTCTTATAAGGGGAAAACTGGAAAATTCCACAAATATGTGGAGATTAAACAACATGGTACTGAACAATCAATAAGTCAAAGAAGAAATCAAAAGAGAAATCAAAAAATATCTTGAGACAAGTAAAAATGAAAATAAAACATACCAAAACCTATGGGGTGCAGCAAAATCAGTTATGAGGGAAGTTCACAGTGATAAATGTCTACCTCCAGAAACAAGAAGGAGTTCAAATAAACAACCTAACTTTATACCTCAAGGTATATGAATAAAATGAAACAGAGACTAGAAACATGATTTTAAAAATCAATAAAACTAAGAGCTGCTTTTTAAAAATGATAAACAGAATAGACAGAACTTTAGACTCACCAAGAAAAAAGAGAACTCATAAATAAAATCAGAAATAAATGATGTGATATTAATTGATACCACTGGAATACAAAGAATCATAAAAGACTGCTATGAACAATTATACGGTAATAAATTGGACAACTGAGAAGAAAAGGATAAATTTCTAGAAACATACAACTTACCAAACTGAATCATGAAGACATAAAAAAATCTAAACAGACCAATCTAAGGTAAAGAGATTAAATCATTAATCAAAAACCTCCCAACAAAAAAAAAATCTAGAACCAGATGACTTCACTGATGAATCCTACCTAACATTAAAGAATTGACACCAATTCTTCTCAAATTCTTCCAAAAATTATAAGAGAGGAAACACTTGCAAACTCATTATATGAGAACAGCATTACCCTGATACCAAAACCAGACAAGGACACTACAAGAAAAAAAAAATTACAGGACAATATCCCTGATGAACATAGATGTAAAACTTCTCAACAAAAATTTAGTAAAGTGAATTAAACATTTAAAAGATCATACACCATGATCAATTGGGATTTAGTCAAAGGATGCAAGAGTGGTTCAACATCCACAAATCAAAAACTGTGATGCACTACATTAACAAAATGAAGGATCAAAATTATATGATCATTTCAATAGATTCATAAAAAGCATTCAAAATGCACCATGATAAAAACCCTTAACAAAGTGAGTACAGTAGGAACATACCTTAATATAATAAACTCCATATATGACAAGCCCATAGCTAACGTCATACTCAATTGTGAAAACTAAAATTTTCCTCTAAAATCAAGAGCAAGACAAGAATGACAGTCTCACCACTTTAATTCAACACAGTTCTAAAAGTCTTAGCCAGGACAATTAAGCAAGAAAAAGCAATAAATAAATAAATAAATCAGGAACAAGTAAAGCTGTCTCTATTTGTAATTAAAATGTTATTACCTACAGAAAACCCTAAAGACTCTACCAAAAAAAAACTGTTAGAATTAATAACTGAAATTAGAAAAAAATAACTGAACTTAGTAAAGGTATAGGATACAAGATCAATGTACAAACATCTGTTGCACTTCTAGACACTGATAATGAACTATCAGAAAGAGAATTAAGAAAACAATTATTTAAGTGCATCAGAAAGAATAGAATATAAGGAATAAATTTAACTAAGGAGGTGAATGAGCTGTACACTGAAAACTATTAGATATTGATGAAGTAAATTAAACAAAACACAAATAAATTGAAAGATAGTCTGTGTTCATGGATTGAAAGAATTAATACTGTTAAAATGTTCATACTAACCAAAGCAATCTAGAGATTCAAAGCAAACCCTATCAAAATTCCAATGGCATTTTTCACAGAAATACAACAAATATCCTAAAATTTATATGGAACCAAAAAAGATCCTGAATAGCCAAAACAAACGTGAGGAGGAAGAAAGCTGGAGACATCATGCTTACTGATTTCAAATTATATTACAAAGCCACAGTAATCAAAACAGTATGCTTTTGGTGTAAAAACAGACATATAGATCAGTGGAACACAGAGAGCCCATAAATAAATACACACATATATGCTCAATTAAATGACAACAAAAGAGCCAAGAATATGCACTGGGGAAGGACAGTCTCTTCAACAAATTATGTTTGGAAAATTGGACAGCCGTGCAAAAGAATGAAACCAGAACCCTTTCCTATACCATACACAAAAATTAACTCAAAGGGCTTCCCTTGTGGCGCAGTGGTTGAGAGTCCGCCTGCGGATGCAGGGGACACGGGTTCATGCCCGGGTCCGGGAAGATCCCACATGCCACGGAGCAGCTGGGCCTGTGAGCCATGGCCACTGAGCCTGCGTGTCCGGAGCCTGTGCTCCACAGCAGAGAGGCCGCAACAGTGAGAGGCCCGTGTACCTCAAAAAAAAAAAAAAATTAACTCAAAATGGAATAAATTCTTGAATGTATGACCTGAAACTATAAAACTCCCAGAAAAAAACATGGGCAGTAAGCTACTTATCCCATCCTGGAAATAGTTTCTTTGAATCTGGTAGCAAAACCAAGGGCAAAAAAAGCAAAAATAAATATTTGGGACACTATCAAACTTAAAACTTCTGCACAGCAAAGTAAACCATCAACAGAATGAAAAGGCAACCTACAAAATGGGAGAAAATATTTCCCAACTATATACATATCCAAATATTGGCTTTTTAAATATATTTTGCATATATATACATAGTATTTATTTATATATTTATTTACCTTTATATATGACGTATATGTATATATAAACATATATTTATATAAGTATAAATATATATGTATATATTACATATTTATATACCATTATATATCTATCCCCAGTATATAAAGAACTTATACAACTTAATAGCAAAAGAACAATTTGATTAAAAATAAGCAGAGCAGCTACATAGACTTTTCTCAAAAGAATACATAAAAGTGGCCAACAGGCATATGAAAAGGTGCTCAACTTAACTAATCATCACAGAAATGCAAATCAAAACCACAATATACCTCGTACCTGCTAGGATGGCTATCCTGGAGAAGACAAGAAATAACAAGTGTTGCTGAGGATGTGGAGAAGAGGGAAGACTTGTGTTCTGTTAGGAGGAATGTAAATTGATGCAGCTACTATGGAAAACAGTATGGAGGTACTTCAAAAAACTAAAAATTTAACTGCCATATGATCCAGCAATTTTACTTCCAGACATTTATCTGAAGGAAAATTAATCTGTCTCAAAAGATATAGGCACCCCTATGTTCATTTATTTCAGCACTGTTTACAATAGCCAAGACACGGAAACAACCTAAGTTTCCAGGATGGATGGATAGATATAGAAGATGTGGTGTGTGTATGTATATATATATATATATATATATAAAATACACACACACACAAACACATATACATACATACACACATATATACATACATATATACACACATGTACACATACACATCTATATATATACACACACATACACACACACACACACACACACACACATATATATAATGAAATATTATTCAGCAATAAAGAAAGGAAGTTCTGCCATTTGCAACAACATGGATGGACCTTGAGGGAATTATGCTAAGTGACACAAGTCAGACAGAGAAAGACAAATACCTTATGATCTCACTTCTATGTGGAATCTAAAATAATACAGTTGGTGGTTGCCAGATTTGGGAGTTGGGGAGGAGAAAAAGTGGGTGAAGGTGATAAAAAGGTACAAATTTCTACTATAAGATAAAAAGTCTGGGGGATGTAATGTACAGCATAGTGACTATAGTTAATAATACTGTATTGTATATTTGAAAGTTAAAGTAAGTTTTAAAAGTTCTCATCACAAGAAAAAACAATTCTAACTGTGTGATGAGGAATGTTAACTAAACTTATTGGTGTAATCATTTTGCAATATATAAATATATCAAATTATTATTTTGTACACATAAACCTAATAGCATGTTATACGTTGATTACACCCCAATAAAAATAAATTCAGTTAAATTTTAAAAAGAAATTATGAAACAGTATATTAACTAGGATGTCTATTAAATGATTACTAATGGCAAAAAGGGGCTTCCCTGGTGGCGCAGTGGTTGAGAGTCTGCCTGCCAATGCAGGGGACACGGGTTTGTGCCCCGGTCCGGGAAGATCCCACATGCCGCGGAGCGGCTGGGTTCGTGAGCCATGGCCGCTGAGCCTGCGCGTCTGGAGCCTGTGCTCCGCAGTGAGAGAGGCCACAACAGTGAGAGGCCCGCATACCGAAAATAATAATAATAATAATAATAATAATAATGGCAAAAAGTGGAAGCAGTGAATGTCTACTTATAATTAAGTGGTTTATAGAGTACAGCTCATCCACATTGTAGAATATTGTGTATCTATTAAAACTGGAAAAGATTCAGAGGGATCTCTATGAAATAATATTCAATAAAAATTAAGTATAGAAGAAGTAGATGTATAATCTAAAAATTGTACTTTTAAAATGAAATAAAATATTGAATGGGTGTGTAACCTGCGTATAATTTTATGATTATGAAGTATGCATAGAAACATGGAGGGAATACAGTTGACCCGTGAACAACATGGGTTTGAAATGCCTGGTCTACTATACACAGATTTTTTTCAATAAACATACAGCTGGCCCTCTGTATTCACAGGTTTGGTAACCATGGATTCAAGCGCCTGTGGATCAAATCCCGCAGATGAGGGTACCTATGGGACTATGTCATTTTATATAAGGAACTTGAGCATCCATGGAATTTGGTATATGCAGCGGCTCCTGGAACCAGTCCCCAGTGGATACAGAGGGACGACTATATGCAATTGTTGAAATGGGCCACACGGAAAAAGGGAGCTTACACTGATGTGGGAGGGAGGAAAAAAAAAATAATAATGAGAACAATAGAGCCTACACATAAAGCGTATTTGTAATTTTGGTAGTTTCCAAATATGTCTTCCTAATGAACCGTGTGCCTCCCGCTATTTACAAATGTGTGTAGCCCCCTTCCCTTAAAACTAGGCTAGTCTTAGTGACCTGCTTGACCATAGAATCTTATGAAGTGAATATCTGAGATTGCAGAGTCAAGTCATGAAATACCTTACGGTTACCTGCTAGGCCTGGTGGACACTCATTCTTGGGATGCTACATCTCAAAACAGCCAGCAGGCTGTGAGAAGAGCAGGCCACAAGGAGAGGCCATGTGTGGACCCTGGTCAGCAGCCCTGGCTGAGTCCCCTGCTTACAGGCAGCGTCAGCTGCCACCATGTGAATGAGGTCCCTCGGGCAGCCCCCACCTGACTCAGCACACGAGGGACTTCAAGCCACAACTCATCAGCCGAGCCTTGTCTACCATGCAAATGTGAGAAGTAATTGGACATTTTTTTGGCTTAAACTACCAACTTTGGGGTGTTCTGTTATACAGCTAAAAGTAATCATATTGACACATTAATCAAAAATTTAGTGTGCAAATACATTTAAATGTTAACTAGGAAGTTATTTTCAAAAGCAGGGAAAAGGAGACTTGGTTTTGATATAGTTAAGAAAAAAAGAAAGTAAGTAAAATCAAAAAGAAGAGAATGAGACTTATTGACGGGAATTGGTTTTGGACTCAGCCAGCCTTGACTTGTCTCTGAATCCCTGCTCTGCTTCTTCCTGGTTGTTGAGGCCTCTTCAACCTCAGTTTCCCCATCAGTAAATGGGAAAAATATTAGCATTAGGCATGAAACTTAATAGCAAAATCAGGGTTACTTATTGCTGAATTCTTCACAAAATTCCTCTCTCCTATTCCTCTGCAATATCATAGAATATTGAAAGTAAAACAGATGTTAGGTGTAGTAAGCATTACCATCTTTTCAGTGGTACTCTTAGAAACTGATACATTTGTGTGTTTCTATGACAACCCCACAATGCCTTGATCATGATTTATAACAGGTTTTTTGTTGGATTGATTTTGTCCAGTATGGCAAAATACAACTTAGTAATGTTTCCTTTGACTATTACTTACAATATTCACACATTTATTCTTCTATAAGATATTAAATGATTTTCCATTTTCCACCCACCCCAAAACATCAGCAATAATATACATACAAAAAATAGATTTTAGCTGAACTGAATTACATTTAGAGATAATTTTGTAAAAGGTTAACATTTTTCTAATATAAAGACATGTCATCCAAAAGAGGTTAATCCTCATTAGAGATAGTAGGATTAAACTATATAAGTAGTAACTGAGCATGAATCTTGATGGATGGGTACATTTCTATTAGGTAGAGATGAGAAAGGGAATTCTTGGAAAAGAAAATAGCAAACTGTGAAGACAGGCAGTACAAGTCACGTGTGTATAATGCACGGACAGATTTATGTCTGGCCAAAGAGCTATATAATAGTTTAAAAGAGAATAGGAGCAGACACTCATTCCCCAAATTAAACTTGTAGTGTTTTTCTCCATAGATTAATAATATGTTGTTCTCATTTTGGGGAGAAGTTGAGGATGAAAAAACTTAGCATATTATTTTAAGTCATGTTACTATCTTATATCTACTGATTAGCATCACAAAAACTGGCTTCCTTTCCTTTTTTCCCATCCAATGATTTATTGACTTGTTGAAGGTCTGTGAATATGTTTTCAACACTGATTTGTATTCTGCAGTTTACTACTTTATGAAGGAATTATTTTCTTCAAAATATTTTATCATTTGTATGGAAGGCTGCATAAAATAGAACAATTGCTATTATTAATTCCAAACCAGTGCAGCATACAAAAGGGTAGAAATTGTTGCTGTGCTTTTTTACATCTTAAGAATGTTGGGAAGTTCCAAAGATTGATTGTAATGGGGAAAAAAAGATTAATTTGACAAAATGCAACTAAACATAACCTTATTTCTCACATCATTTTATTAGCAAGAATTTTTCATGTTTTTCAATGTCTCACTTAAATGTTTCTCGATTAAGGTAGCTTCTCAAGCCTAGCAAATACTCCTTTTCATTTATTGTCTTTCTATAGCAATCCTATAGAACACGGATCTCATTAAAATGAGACTGGGTATGTTAAATGATATGAAAATGGGTCTGTTAATGATAAGCTGCTCACACCATACATGCAGAGGGGGGCATTGTTAACATTCAATGATGTCACCAATTTTTATAAAGGGACGACTTCTACTAATTTAGTGAAGCGTTCTTACCTTAACCATTTTTCTGCTTCCTCCTATGATAAACCTAGAATTCCCAAAAGCATCAGAACGTTAAAGATGAACAGAGCAAAGCCTTTTCATAAAACTATCTTAGTAGTCAAGAGGCCAAGTGGAATCAATGTGAAAAATTATTCCTAACTCAGTAATTTTTAAAATAGGGGAAATGTTTTCATTAAGACATTCCGTTTACACGTACAGTTGTTGACGTTTTTTTCTTCCTAAATTTTTAAAGACTGGATTTGAATATGGACTGAATGGAATACTATGGGGTGAGAACAAAATTGAGAAACTGAATCTCTCACCCACCTGCTAAATAACAGTCTCTTCTTGGCCAGCTCGTTTCCTGAGTATTTGTGAAACAGATGTAGACAGCAGGTAGAGAGAAAGAGAAATTTTAAATGACCCAGATCTCCTCCAGGAGATTGAAGAGAGATCAAAATCAGCAGAAAGGGGAGAGGAAGAAAGGACAGATCCCAAAGGCTGGGATTTCAGGGAGTGAGGATGGATGAGCAGAGAGGGGAGTCTGGGGGGGCGTCTGCCGTTCACGTGAAAGTTGTTGATAGCCGCCAAGACAAAGACAAAAATTTAAAAGACATTTCAGTATACATTAAGGATGTATGGCCTGCTCTTTGAAAATATGATATCAGGAAGTCGATAACATTGTGAATGCATATTAGTGACCATAGTCTGATGGACTATACTGTATTGAATGTGCCTTTGTACAGCATCAGGGCACATGGGCCCCACCTGTGTAAAACTTTCTTTCTTGTGTATGTGTGTCTGTATGTGTTTAGCTGACAACTGTGATTTAGCAATAACAGAATTTGTCTTTATTTATAAAGGGTGAAAAGAGGGGGAAAGAAGAAAAAAGTAGAACTACCTTGGTATAGGAAACAACGTAAATACATTTCTGAAATCCATTTCAAATATGAAATACATTAATACGTGAAACTCAGATGTTTAGAAATACAGGTTTTATAATCAATCAGTTTGTAACGTCCTGAACTTGGCACCTAATTCTGCTGCCGACTCCCACCTTTGTTCACAGATCAAGATCTGTACCACCTTAAAACGAAGCAAACACTGAAATAAGAATAATATATATATACTATGGATATGAGACTTATGTAAAGGCTCCTTTGTCATCTTTGGATATTAGAACAGATGTTAGTGGTAAGAATATTGGGAGGAAGAGACACAAAGCCTGTAATTTCCTCATTTATTTTTATTTTTGTCTATGAATCCATGAGTCTGTAAGAACAAATATTTTACAGCTTACAGTAATCTGTTTTCTTTTTTTAAGACAGTTTCCAGGAAAGGGAAACATACGCATATCAGAGGTTTACGTTTAGTGAAGTTTTACAAATCCCAAAGTTAGAGAGTGTGTGTAGTGGGTGGGTGGGAGAAACAGGTGAAGGGGATTAAACGGTACAAACTTCCAGTTATAAATCATGGGATGTAATATAGAGCATGATGACAATAGTTAATAATACTGAATTGCATATTAGAAACTTCCTAAGAGAGTAGATCTTAAAAGTTCTCATCACAAGAAAAAAAATTTTGTAACTATGGATGGTGACAGATGGTAACTAGACTTACTGTGGTGGTCATTTCACAGTATATACAAATATCAAATTTTATGTTGTATATCTGAAACTAATATAATGTTATATGGCATTTAGACCGCAATTTAAAAAAGACCTGACTTCCCGTGATTCACAGGAACATGTAATTAAACTGCTCAGGGCACCTTTTGAGGAAGCTGTCCTGTGAAGCTGATATGCCCGCCAGCAAGGTTTTAAAGGACAGCCCATGTGTTACAGAGAAAGGACTTTGGGTACTTGGATATAAAAAGTAGATATGCACTGAAAATAATCTAACCAAAGGAAATGTTCAGTAAAATGAACATTTGTAAAAGCATGAAAAAAATGTTCTTTAGTATTGAGGAAATGACTTCCAGAGGTGTATGGTATTCTCATTCTGCAGGACCTGCCTGTTCTTTTTTTTGCAAATGATGTGGCCAAAAAGGGATTAATCTCCAAAACACACAAGCAGCTCATGCAGCTCAACATCAAAAAAAAATAATAATAAATGGGCAGAAGATCTAAATAAACATTGCTCCAAGGAAGACATACAGATGGCCAAAAGGCACATGAAAGGATGCTCAACGTCGCTAATTAGAGAAATGCAAGTCAAAACTACAATAAGGTATCACCTCACACTGGTCAAAGTGGCCATCATAAAAAAACTACAAATAATAAATGCTGAAGAGGGTGTGGAGAAAAGAGAATCCTCCTACAGTGTTGGTGGGAACGTAAACTGGTGCAGCCACTACGGAGAACAGAATGGAGGTTCCTTACAAAACTAAAAATAGAGCTAACATATTATTCTGCAATCCTACTCCTGGGCATATATATGGAGCAACCCAAAATTTGAAAAGATATATGCACCCCAATGTTCACTGCAGCACTACTTACAATAGCCAAGACGTGGAAGCAACCTAAATGTCCAAGGACAGAGATGAATGGTAATGAAGATGTGGTATATATATACGCACACACACAAAGACACACACACACACACACAAACACAATGGAATATTACCCATCCATGAAGAAAGAATGAAATAATGTAATTTGCAACAACATGAATGGACCTAGAGATTATCATACCAAGTGACGTAAGCCAGATAGAGAAAGACAAATATCAGATAACACCTTTAAAAACTCAGGATAACCCGACTCAAGTTCCAAACTTAGCATGTTATCTGCACTTTTCCAAGAGGAGCTGAATGTCAAGGAATTTACATGAGTACTATTTTCATTTCCACAATAATAACATGATTCTAAGGGGCAGTGCAATTGTTCAAATTAAACCTCTAAAAGTGGTCACACATGAAAGTCTGTGCAGAAGAAAGCAGTTAAGGGGCTGCAGTCCACAACACACAGCAATCCTGCCATTTCTTCTTTAGAAACAACATAGGAAAGAGAATGTCCCAGAGCAAAACACAACCAAATCTCCCTTTTCACAGATTCCTTCTTCCATCACACACAGAAGGAAAGATTTCTTTTAAAATGACTACTTTCAGTGCTCCATAAAAAATGAAATCTTCTATGTTTCCCAAACACACCATTTTATTCTGGAAACATCAGCAATCTAGAAACATGTGTTAATTAAGCAGTAATCGTTTCAACTCACACCACTTCTGTGGAATAAATAACCTTAAGGAATGAAAATGTTGAGGGCAGCTAACCCTACACTTTTTTTAATATCCAGGAAATGACCCAAAACACGGTCATTATAGATAATCTGCATCAATTTTCAAGAATCACTTGGATTAACAAGTATTATGGCTTTGACCTAATTATAAGCTTATTTTTCATGTCAGAGACATGGTATCAAAATACATGTTTGACCAAATCAGAATTTTTCATGGAATTATGATTCTTTGACGTAAAACACATCAAGATCTTTTTTGACCCACCTCCTAGAGTAATGAAAAACAAAAATAAACAAATGGGACCTAATTTAACTTAAAAGCTTTTGTACAGCTAAGGAAACCATAAATAAGATGAAAAGACAACCCTCAGAATGGGAGAAAGTATTTGCAAATGAAGCAATGGACAAAGGATTAATCTCCAAAATACATGAACAGTTCATGGAGCTCAATATCAAAAAACAAACAACCCAATCAAAAAATGGGCAGGAGACCTAAATAGACATCTCTCCAAAGAAGACATACTGATGGCCCAGAGGAACATGAAAATATGCTCAATATCACTAATTATTAGAGAAATGCAAATCAAAGCTACAATGAGGTATTACCTCACACTGGTCAGAATGGCCATCATCAAAAAATCTACAAAAAAATGAATGCTGGAGAGAGTGTGGAGAAAAGGAACCCTCTTGCACTGTTAGTGGGAATATTAATTAATACAGCCACTGTGGAGAATGGTATGCGGGTTCCTTAAAAAACTAAAAATAGAACTACCATATGATATGACACAGCAATCCCAGTACTGGGCATATACCCTGAGAAAACCATAATTCAAAATGACACATGTACCCCAATGTTCATTTGCAGCACTATTTACAATAGCCAGGATATGGAAACAACCTAAATGTCTAACAACAGATGAATGGATAAAGAAGATGTGGTACATATATACAATGGAATATTACTCAGCCATAAAAAGGAATGAAATTGCATCATTTATAAAGATGTGGATGGACCTAAAGTCTGTCATACAGAGTGAAGTAGGTCAGAAAGAGAAAAACAAATATTGTATATTAACACATATATGTGGAATCTAGAAAAATGGTACAGATGAACCTATTTGCAGGGCAGGAATAGAGACGTAGACGTAGAGAATGGACATGTGGACAAAGGGGAAGGGGAGGGTGGGATGACTTGGGAGATTAGGATTGACATATATACACTACCGTGCGTAAAATAGATAGCTAGTGGGAACCTGCTCTATAGCACAGGGAGCTCAGCTCGGTGCTCTGTGGTGACCTAGATGGGCAGGAAGGGGGGTGGGGTGGGAGGGAGGCCCAGGAGGGAGGGGATATGTGTATACATATAGCTGCTTCACTTCACTGTACAGCAGAAACTAACACATTCTAAAGCAGTTAAACTTCAATAAAAAAGCCATGGATTTGTCTACATTGTTTTATATAAAGATGTTTTAAACCCTGTCAAGTTTTGCTACTTTATCCTACAAGGTTTCGGTTAACTGCCAGCCCTTGTTCTTACTTAGGTACCTCTGACTTTACCCAAAAATGAAAGGTCTGAACTACAAGAGCCTTGGTAACAGAATATGAACAGCTGGAACAGGAAAAGCTCTGTGATCATTAACAAGTTGATGAAAAATCAGTCTGTTCTTTGCTGTTACATTGAGGTCAGTCATGAATATCTGGCACCAAACGTGAAGACTGAGGTGATGGAGGGAGAGTGACCTGCACATTTGTTAAGAATCTTCTGTATGTTGGGAAGGAAAACACAAACTCCTGTGATGGAAACAGAAGAAGGAATTTAAGACAGAAGAAAGCAGTAAGTAGAATTGCTCTTATAGCCTTCCTCATGTGATAAATTCCTGGGGAACTATTTTCTATCTGGGGCTCCATTCAGGGGATGCCAGAGGCTCGGAAATTCTAACTTAGAATGGATAAAAGAATTTCATCCATTGGGAATGTAACTATGCTTGAATACTATGTAAGATATGCACAGAAATTTGGAAATATTCAGAGTTTTTGATGAATGAAACTGAATTTTAAAGATGATATAGTATCTACATAAACTGACAGAATACACTTAATATTGTTTACCAAAAGGTACCTGAAATACAGCAAGGAAGTATATTTGTGTTAGGAGCAGTGAGCTGGGAATAAGAAAAATAAATTACATGTTTTATGTTCTATTTATCCTTGAGTAATTTGGCTTAAAAATTCAGTGTCTACCTTTCATTACAATATACCTTTAAACCTACATGAACTTTCTAAATATGTGACCAGCAGAGTTGTGGAGACGGCAGCTTGCTTATCTAAGTTCTAGGATGCCATCCTACAAAACACTACCCCCCAATAATTCATATATAATAAACAACTTGGAAATTCTGCTGTAAACACCCAGAGAGGCTATTTTGAAGGCTCTTGCAGGAAATCCCTCACTTTCAGATGTCTCACAAAGGCTTAGGGAAAGGGGCCAGTTTTAGTTGCCACCCCAGCTGTCAGTGTCACTGGGCCACATTCTCCTGCACTTCACCCTTCTGAGCAGTTTTGAACCCTCCTCCTTCCTCTTGCTCTGTGCATCACCTGTTCTTCTTGATGTGGCCTCACTGCCTGAAATAGGACCCTCTCCTCCTCCAACGGTGGGACATCCACTCCTACACAAACCCACTTCCTCCTGGGAGCCCGGCTGAAGCAGGGCTGCTCTGTAAGGGGTCCAGCTGCATGCTCCTGTCACCTCTCTGTCAGAAGACCCATCACGTGCCCTGCGATGTCTCAGGCACCTGAATAAGCTCTGAGCTCAGACAGTGCAGACACTACGCCCCCCATCTCTACGTTCTTAGCATGTGGCAGAATCTGTCCGTAAGGGCTCAAAAATATTCATTCACAGCTTTGGCTCCAAGGCCAAGTACATCGAATAGAGTAAATTCTTAACCTCAAGACACTTTGTGGATTTTGTAAAATGTAAGAGCTCAGAAGATAAATTTCTATGGGCAAAGACACTGAATGCAGCCTTTGTCCTTATGTCCTATAGCTTAGGTAACTCGTATCCCTTATCAGGATGGAACTATGTCCCAGACAGAGCCTTCTCATTTCAAAATAGTGAAAAGAGGGGCTTCCCTGGTGGCGCAGTGGTTGAGAGTCCGCCTGCCGATGCAGGGGACATGGGTTTGTGCCCCAGTCTGGGAGGATCCCACATGCCGTGGAGCGGCTGGGCCCGTGAGCCATGGCCGCTGAGCCTGCGCGTCTGGAGCCTGTGCTCCGCAGCGGGAGAGGCCACAGCAGTGAGAGGCCCGCGTACCGCAAAAAAAAAAACAAAAAAAAATAGTTTAAAGACCCCATACATCAGTAGTACAGTTAAATACTAAATGATTCTAAAGGAATATGCAATGCTAATTATCAAAATGAACGGTATTCCATTTTGTGTGTTTACAATTAGCCAAAATTAAAGCATAGAAAAAAGAACAAGTAATATTTTAAAAGGGTTTATTCTTTTTCAGATAGCAATGCATAACGGGCAAAAATGTCTGCCAAATCCTCCCAACAAAGTCACCTAATTTCACCTGAGAAAATACTTAGCAACCAACACTCATAAACGTGTAATGGAAATCGCGTGAGGGATGAATAAGAGCAAATGCTGTTAAACGTTCTCATGTTTTATTCACATCTACCCCATAATGTGTAAGATCATCATCATTGAGGCTAAGTCGTGTTATGTAATTTGCTCAAGGTCGTAGCATTCTTGAGCGTGAGACCACAATCATGTCTCGGGATCCAGCGATGCTGGCTGGCTTCCCGTTTGTGCCTTGTAGGAAAGCTAGGCTCTGAGTTACCTTGGGCCACTCAGCTTCCTATCAGTAGAATCGTCATCATTTCCTGCCGAGGTGTCTTCCACCTCAAATAGTCAAAGATAGTATCATTTTAGAAATGGCCTCTTTCTGATGGTAGTTTCTTTCAGACATCCTTTACACTTTATTATTATTCCCCAAATAATTTGGAAGTTTACATTTTTAAGCACATAATAGTCCCCTCGCAAATGACATGGGAAATAGTAAAAGTAAAGGACATCCAAAAGAATCTACCCTGAGAAAGAGGCCTCCTTCTGAAGTATTATTATCTGATGCCTCTGTTAAGATGGGAAATTTGAACAGCTCATAGAGCTGAACTCTAAAATGGTATTTCTTTAAAAGGACTTTTCCATTAGTAACTCTTTTTACCAGTGACTAGAACTAATCCATTCATGCAACGAATATTACTTAATGCTTACAAGGCACCAGGTATTACCCTAGGTGCTAGGAATACACCAGTAAACAAAAGAAGAAATCTTGGCTCCCCCACAGGGTTTATAATCTAGTGAGAGAAGCTGGCAATAAAAAAGAGAAATACATAAAACACAGAGCATGTGAGATCACAGTAAGTGCTACAGAACAGAGAAAGCGGTAGGAAGCACTGGGAAAGTTAAATATCCTGTTTTCCTTCTCCTTAGTTATCAGCTGACACCAGGAAGGTAAGCTTACTGTGAGAGAAAACCGCAGCACCATTAAGGTAATAATGATAAGAAAAGAGAAAATGTCTGGAGAGGTAGAAATATGCAACTGTATATGGGGGATTTACATATACATGTAAATACAATCTGGTCATGTTTGAAGCATCCCCATGTGTGCACGTATGTATATACATATGCCATAACGTACGTACATAAGTACATACACGCACACATGTATATACACACACATACGTAATACATATATATATATATTTTTTTTTTTTTTTTTTTTTTTTTTTTTAGCGGGCCCTCTCCTCTCTTTTGTCTTCCCTTTTTTTGGACGGGGGGCTGAGGCCCCGCCGCCCCGCCGCCCTGCCCCCCCGGCCCCCCCC